>NW_016805421.1:2279990-2303354 GCF_001698545.2 Rhinopithecus bieti
ATAAAATAAAATAAAATAAAATAAAATAAAAAAATGATTGTATAGCTCAGTCATATTGATCTTGCAAGATGCTGTGGCTAACTCACTTTGTTGAGAGTCTTCCTTATACAATCTGGATATGCAGCCAATAATCCACAGCACCCTTTTATACAACTTTTATTTGACGGTTTTCTGATCACAAAGGCCATAAGTATTTTTGCCCAATTATGAACTCTTCCAACACTTAATATTACTATATTTAATTTGATCTCACATTGCTTTTTGCTATATTATTCCTTAAAAGAAACAATTGAATTTATTCTGTTTCTGGGTTATTGAGTGAACTGGAAACTTGGTAGAAAATACAGCTGGTAACATCAACACGTGAAACTGATGGACTCTAGTAACCATTTCCAGTTGCGTTTTGTTCTTTTAGCAGCAAACCGATACACATCCATCAATGGAGTATCAATCTTATCCTGAAAAAATGCATAACATATTAATTTTATCTTTTCTTTTTTACTTGGATTGAGTGAAAACTTGTTACATTTGCTTTCATTAATCTTTTTTTTTTTCCCCAAAATTTGCCCGGATGAGTTACTTATTACTCTTGAGCAAGTGAGTATTTATATTGGGTGGAGGAGGAAAAAAGGGATCAGAAAATTCCAGGACCTATTTTTTCAGAAAGAAAGCACCAACTTTTGTTAAATGCTATACACAGCATTAGACACCTATTGAGAAAAAAACATATATGCATCTAAAATGAATTCAAGTTGTAACATACAAGAACTTGAAAATGTCTGAATTCACACACTTTGAGCTTTTCAATAGTTACGCTAACCTTGATAATCACATTGTGAGCACTCCCATTGGGTTTTATTTTTATAATTTGTTTCTCTTTGTGGATATTACTTATTTGTTGAGTTATTATTGTGATACTTTCCTTTAAATCTTTAAATATCATTGTCTTTAGCTCTTTGAAAATACTAGCTCATTTGCAGTCATTACTAAATCTAATATCTGTGGACAACTAATGGTAGTTTCTATTGACTGGTTTTGTTTTCAGTTTTGTTGAATGTCACGTTTCTTTCTTTTTTTCAGGTCTCTTAAGATTTTGTGGAATATTGGACATTTTTTACTATAGGTTTTAGTAACTTTGGATTCTGATTTTTTTATTAAGGATTGTCATTTTGTTTTGTTTGTTTGCTTGCTTAGTAACTTCCCTGGATTAAATCTGTGAAGTTTCTTTTCCCTACAGTGTGAACTTGCAGTTTTTTTTTTTTTTTTTTTTTTTTTTTTTTTTTGGTGTTGTTGTTGCAGTTTTATTTTAATTCTGGCTCCTCAGGGGTTTCTCCTGTGTCTGAATATCTTGGTGTTAAGCAAAACATTTGTCAAAAGTCATGTTTAGCCAGGTTCCCTTCCATTCTCTGCTGATAAATCTCTGTGTGGCCTGGGAAACACACTCAAATTTTAGGCCATTTTCAAGTCTGCTTTGGTTCTTACTTTGTGCCAGGCCCTTTCACATATCCTCTGCATGTGTTTTTATCTTCCCTTAGCCAGTGATATATGGGGAGCTTGGGCCTCCTTCAGTCTCTGTTGTGCATGAGCTGAGCCTTGGGCCAACCCAGGATACAAGCCTGCTACAGCTACCTTACATCCTGGAACTCCCTGGAAATTCCCTGGCTGTCAACTTGCTGTGTGCCCCAAACAGGATTTCAGTCTCAGGTTAATATAGCTGCTGATCCCTCATGTTCACGTGTCACTGAGATCGTCAGTGAGCCCCTACTACCAGCAGCAATCAGACTTAATTTTCAAGACTGGCTCTTCCTGGTTGAACTCCTTTGCCAAAAAAGGTGAGGTGCGGATAGGAACATCACCAATAAAAATGCCACATGCTCTCACTAGCATTATTCAAAGTTTAGTCATTTTTATGAATAAACACTCCTTGATTTGTTATGTACACCTTTTATAGTTCCCAAACGTTTAAATGATTGTTTTTGACAGTTTCATATAGCTTTGTAGCCACTTTCTATGGTATGAATTTCTCAGCCTCCCCATTCATCATGGCAAAAGTGAATCAGTTTCACTTTATTTCCCTTAAGGACCATGCCTATAAAATTCATCAATAGGCAGTTTGTCTAATAACTGACTTAGTATTTTTTCTTTCAGTTTTGCCATGGAATTATACGCCTAGAGTATCTTCACTGTTGAGATAAAATCATTGACACAGTGTTTAAGAATTTTTTATCATTATCTGTGGTTCCGTATTTGGTTTTAAGCAAGGAATATTCACACATTTGCTGCTTTGAAATTTATATTTCTCTTTTCTGAGCTCATTTATAATTTATATAAACTTTTCTCCTTGTTAGAAATATAATAATCCAAATCTTTTATATGTTTCTATCATCAAAATTTTCAAAAAGAAATTAAAATATATTAGAAAGCAAATGGGAGACCATGTTACTTTAGGAAGCATTACAATTTATCACTCTGCCCTTTCCCTTTCTGAGGTTTAAAATTTATAGAGGCTTTTCTGTTTTTTTTCTTTTTTTTTCGCATTTTCAAGGAGCGAGAGTGAAAAGGACTAATCAGAAGTATTTTGGTTCGCATATCATTGAAGGTCAAATCTCTATCCAAGTCTTTACTCATTTCTTAATGACAGAAAAGTTGTATTGGTGGACAACTCACCACCTGCTGGAAATTACGGTACCATTTCTGCTTACACTCTACTAAAATCAGATCGTTAATGGGAGTCAGAGACGCGCGCACAATATAATCTTAGATGATGATCCCTGTATCAAGCCATCTCAGAGCTCTATTCTTGTAATTTTATAATTTTGGGTTTATGCATATTTTTCAAAAGTGGTTAGCAGTAATAGGCGTATTAAGTAGATTTTAGGAGAAATTGCCAGAAAAGCAGGATGTTGTATGTAAAGTAAGATGTTTTTTAGTTACTGAATGGTGTCTTAATGTAAACAGAAGTGACACATTTTCTAGGGATGAGTATATTCATGAATTCTGTAGCTGTAACATGCTTCTTAGCAAACTTTCTAACTGACCATCAATCGTAATCTTCGTGGCTAACCTGCTCTCATAGGCAAAAGAATCAGAAGAGAAATGAAAAATGAGAAGAAGATTGCTTGAAGTATAGCTACAATAGGTATCTATTGAATTTAGACTAAAAAGAAATTATTTTTATTGCAAAATAAGACGTGAAAGGCCAAAGGAATGATTTTTGCAAACTTCAGTTTTAATATTTAAAGAATACTTTATAAGTAGGATGTGTGGCAAAATAGCTACAAGGTAGAATTGCTGAGTTTACTCTGTAATAAAGATAGTTAAGTGTGACTTATGGCATGACAATGTTATTATTGGAAGATAATATATTATTTTTATTCCAGTATTTCAATGAAATGTATTCCAATAATACATTCATTGAAAATATATGTATATTAACAAATGTTAATGGTAACTATATAAATGTATGCCAATCGTTATACGAGTACTACAAATATGATATATATACACATGTCAATTCTGTATAGCAGGCTCCTAATCACACTTAACAATGCTCCACCACAGGGCTTGACGCTGTCCTTTCTTTAAATGACAGCGCTCCACACTCCTATGAGTCTCTTTCAAAATGAGGGAGATTTATAACATAGCAACCATAGTTTTGGCAGACGGAGTGTCAATGATAATCTTTCTGGAAGTCAATGTAGAATCCACCATTTACCATTAGATGTTTGATTTTCGCTCAGAAGTTGGTTCTATACAACATTTGCTCCCTAGCCAATAGGAGTCTTACACGAAGAGAATTATAGAATACCTGCTGCGCCCTATCCCAGCCATGCGTTAGGCGCCTTCTCACCTCACTAACCATCTTACATTTACTCCTTTTACCTCACCCAAGATCCCATTTACATGCCACATCCGGTTTGACCACACTCCACTACCTCCTGTAAAAGTCTCTCTTTTAACTTTAAGAAATAGTAGCACTACACTGAGTGCTGTTTAAAAGTAAATCGCCCTCGCCATCGCCAAGCCTCCTCTCACTAACAAAGAAGAGTGGACTTAATCATTTTACAAGCTGCCCCGACTTATTTCTCATTAAAGCCTGGAGGTTCATGCTCCTTTGGCACTAAACGTTGGCTCCCATAGGCCCTTTAGGACCATTTGGAAGCAGTTACGAACCTCCTACCATCACCCGAGGGCAGCAAGAGCTAGCCAATCATTAAGGAGATTCAACACCAGACCCATTCATGCCAAGACGCTAACAGCGCCAAAGTCTCAATCACCCCACAATGTCAGAAACCTCCTCGAGCCACCTGGCTATTGGTTCTTGCAGTTCGGCAACACTTCCTTCCCCGCTACCGGGCTCCCACTATAATACACTCCCTCTTGCATTTAAGGTGTAAGAATTAATCAGCATGAAATACTTGGGAAGTAAATGGTGGCTGGAATATTTGATACTTGAGTCCATGGCAATATGTGTCCAGGAAGAATTTTATACTATAGAGCAAGCGATGTGCCATCTGTCTTTAAAAACAAAATTTTTCTTTTATATGTCAAAAGTAAATGGGGTATTAGGAAGGGATTATTATGCTGTTTTTGTGTTACTGTTGTTTCTTTTCAAAACAGGAAAGAAGGTCTGGAAAAAAATGCTGATGCTAACGAATATTTGACAATTGAAAGTATACACAATATAGTGTCTGAAAATGAAAAGATACTTGCTACAACCACTTTACCATTGACAAACTATTGCTTTCATCACCCCAAAGCATCAACATAAAACTGAGCATCAACAAAAAGTGGAATAAAAGCTGTCCAAAGATTATTCTAATGGCCGCAACTGTTAATTCATTGCTGCCATTTATTCTTCAGTAATTTGCTCTGCTGTGCATTTTTATCACTAGTATGAGTTTGAAATGAGCTTCAAAGTACAATTTAATAATCTATTAACTTAAAGTTTGAAATAAAAGTCATAGGATGAAATAAACTAATATAAAAGATATTGCAGCATAGGAAAACTTTTAAAAGGCTTCACTTTTAGGGTTGTGCCTATAAGAATTTATTAGCAAATATTCTATACCATATCGTAACTTTCATTTATAAACTGCAGGTGTTTCATTCCTTTTTTCCAATTATTTAATAAAAATATTTTTATAGCAAGGATTTTCCCTTGTTCTCTTCCAGCACATTTTACCTAACTGGTCATTACCTCATCTAGCCACGTTTGCTCAAATGAGTTTTGAAAAAATCCTCTGCAGAGATGTTCATTCAGTCCTGTTTAGAAGTGGGGAGAGAGGCCTGAATAGAGGGCTTTCTTCAGTGTAGTGGTTCTATAAACTTATCCATTTGTGTGGACCTATAGAAATACTCTTGAACAAAATGTCTAAGCAGAAGCCCTTTAGTACATTTCTTGGTCATTTTCTCATGGATTATTATTACAAGAGGAGCTTCTTGCCCAAGCACCCTTTTGCCCTCCCACCACCTTTCTCTCCTTGGTGCTGGCAAAGGCAAGCCTGCCTTGTTTTCTGGAGGGTGTGCTATCCTGTTCTCTGATGTTAGACGGAAGTGGCACATGGTTAGCTGAGCTCAATGAAAGAGAAAGGAGAGTTTTTGCCAGCTGCTCTCTTGCTCCACACCAAAAGTCATAATTTCTTTATTGACATAACCATCACTTCAAGAGGATGATTGGTCAGGAGCCAACTAGGGACAGTAGATGGAAGAGGTTTCTAAACTACAACTTTGAAGCTGCTCATGGAATTATAGCTTGCCACAATCTGGAAGTGGCCCAAACCAGAAGGAATATCTGGACACATATTGCCAGTACATACAGACTCACAGAGCCTTGAGGGGTGGAGAAGAACAACACTATGTCTTTTAGACAACAAGTTGGCCAGGTCCCCTGTAAAGCTCTATTAAAGGATACTCTTTTTAGAGTTGGAACTTGGATTCAAAACATGTATTGGGAGTGAAAGAAAGCTCATATCTCTTCTGTCTACAGAAGATTAGACCAAATAGACCCAATATTCTCAGCCTACAAAAGCAAGATCTGAGGCTGGGCTGCATTAGGGTGGCTTATTGAGGAGAGAGTATAGGGTGTTAATGATATCAATTACATACAGAGACGTCAGTGCGAGTTGTGAATTTTTACCTTAACCGTCAGTGCGAGTTGTGAATTTTTACCTTAACATGATATTAAAATGGTGACAGGTAACATTTATTGAGCACTAAATATGTGTCAGCCATTATGTTAACAGCTTATTGTGTTACTTAAGAAAGTGCCATATGGCCAGATGTTGGCACTTTCACCTGGTTCTGCACAATTTATTATTTCATTTAATGTTCACAATACTTTTGTGAGTAAATATCATACCAGTCTTACATATAAAGAAATGAGTATTTGTTAAGTTATGTTGAACAGACATTGTTTTAAGCACTTGATAAGAATTAAGTCATTTAATTATCTCAATGACCCAGTAAGGTAGATGATCTCCAGTCAAAAGCTAAATTCAGATGAGGAAGCAGAAGCACAGAGAAGTAAAGTACATTGTCTAAGTCTGCATGGGTAATAAGGGGATAAAGCTAGAATATGAATCCAGGCAATAGAAATCCAGAATTAATACATTCAGATGCAGAAAGATTAGGTGACTTTTATAGCATCATACAGTTGGGAAGGTATAGATGCTCAGAGTTCAGCCCAGACTTTTCTGATTTTACAGATTATACTTTTTTTTTTTTTTTTTTTTTTTGGAGCGATCTGGAGCTCGCTCTGTCGCCCAGGCCTGGAGTGAGTGACGGCAATCTCCACTCACTGCAAGCTCTACCTCCCGGGTTCACACCATTCTCCTGCCTAGACTCCGCAAGTAGGCTGGGACTACAGGTACCGCCAACCCAAACTCGGGCTAATTTTGTTTTTTTTTGTTAACTTTTAGTAAGAGATGGGGTTCACTGTGGTTATGCAGGATGGTCTTCGATCTGAGCCTGACCTGTGATCCACTAACAGTCGGCCATCCCCACAACAGTAGCTGGGATCTTACAGGCTGAGCAACCACCTCCCCGGCCCCACAGATTAATACTCTTCAAGCATAGAATTTCTACTGGCTGTGATTCGAGAAACTTACACACACAAGTTGGCACCTAATGCTTTGCAGGCATTTGAATAACGAGGGAGGAGGATGATTATTCGTTGCACTCTCATTTCATGACGGAAACTAAGCATTTGATTAAATATAATTACATAATAGTTACACTGGGATAGAATTAACATATACTTAATCTATTTTCCGTCTTCCCTGAGAGTTTGAATTATTATCTCGCCAGTTTTAAAGATAGGTAAAAGATAGCATTTCGAGACAGTTAAAGTACAGGCTTGTTCACATTGCCAAAACTATGTTAGTTTCAAAACCCAAGTCTGGTCTCATTTCTCTTATCATTTATTGCAGTTGGTAAGGAGCAGGAAAGAGCTCAGCGACAGGCTTGTTGAATTATGGTTGAATCTGAAATTGTGCTGATAGAGCTTGGTCTTTAGAGCGGCTAGAGGCTAATCAGTTGGAGGCTGAGAAGATGTCAGGCCGACTGCAAGCTGCCTGGAGAGTTAGACATTTCGGTATTTTGCGAAGCGATGAACCAAGCGAGCGACTCCAAAAACTTACTCCTCCATTTCAAGCCTGGGCAAAGGTTAGAGTCCTTTTTTTTTTTTTTTTTTTTTTTTTTTTTTTGAGACGGGCCGAGTCTTGTTCTGTCGCCGCAGTGCTGAGTGGGCAGTGCCCCCGGATCTCAAGCTCACCTGGCAAGCTCCGCTCCCCGGGGTTTACGCCGAATTCTCCCTGGCCTCAGCCTCGAGTAGCTCTACAGGCGGCCCGCGCACCCTCCCGCCCGGCCTAGTTTTTGTTTTTAGTAGAAGAAGCGGGGTTTCACCGTGTTAGCCGCAGGATGGTCTCTGATCTACCCTGACCTAAGTGATCCGCCCGTCTCGGCCTCTCCCAAAGTGCTGGGATTACAGACTTGAGCCAACCGCGCCCGGCCTAGAGTCACAACTTTCGTAAAGCCTCTTAGTGCCTTCTCTTTTGGAGGAATCTTTGTCTTGGCATACCAGGATCAAAAGTTGGTCTCCACAGGCTTTTTTATACAGATTGTTATTAAGAAAGTAAATAATCTAAAGTCACAAACACTAATCTGAAGGAGGGAAGAAAGATAAGAGACCTGACTGCCCTTGCTTATTGCAAGCAAGACAGGTTGGGCTACAGCTGGTGCATGGGAAACTCATTATGGTCACTTGAAGCCTTGGCAAGTACAGTGGGTAACCTGAGAGCCCAGCAAGGAGTCTCTTGGCCCAGCAGTCAATCAATCTGCTGTCAGGTTGAAGCAGACAGTGTAAACCAAAGCAAGGCAGCAGATTAGGCCTCAGTAGTGCACATGGTCAGCTAAGTGGGAAAACAGGACTGGATCATGATCAGCAGTGAAGATAAAAGCAGCTCAGAATAGAATGATTTTTTTGTTTCCCTAAAGTGAAAAGAGGGTTTGACAAATGACTGCTGAGAGAAGGGTGGCTCTATTATTATTAATATTAGTCAGGACCCTGCCAATAAACAGAATCTCGATCAGGTGAATTAGCTGAAGTTATTTTAATGAAGGGACAGCATAGAGTGTGAGATCAGGTTTCTGAAAACCCAAAGAATACTGTGGAGTTATCCAAAGTTTAGTAACAGCCTAAAAGGGAAAGGGGAGAATATTAAGCTGCTAGAGACCAGTAATAGCTAAGGGGAGCTGTTATTACAGAGGGATGCAGCCACTTTCATAGCTGTGATGCTGAAACTGGGAGAGAGTGGAGAAAATATTCCCCAACTTGTTTTTCCTCCTGCCCTCTGATTTCTTGCCAATGGCTCCCATTGGTGAGAACAACCTGAAGCCACAGTGGAAAAGGAGCCCAAGAGATGCCATCTGTGCACATCAGCTACTCAGGGCACAGAGCAGAATAGAGACGGGCAAATGATGTTTCCAATTACGCAAACGCATTAACCATCTACCTTGGGAAGGGGTCCCGGTCTTTAGAATTGTGTTCTCACGTGCAAATATCTGCGGCGGACAGACAAGTATGCAAATAGAAAGAGGGAGCAACATGAGTGAATGGCAGACTGTTGAATATGTCCCCATCTAAAAGGGCATGAACACCACACATGTAACTTCCTTCCAGCCTTGAGGTAATGTGAATCCATCACAGCTAGAAGATTCATTTTAGGAAGTGAAGCAAATCAGCTACTTGGGAGGCTGAGGTGGAAGGATCACTAGAGCCCAGAAGTTTGAGTTTTGCAGTGATCTATAATCCAGATAGCTATGTGACATCACCTTAATTTTAGAGATTAAAACTTAATCGGCAAAACAATTGGATTTCATGATGGTGAAACAAAACACATCTATGAGAGACTCGTCTCATTTTTGGAAGTGAAGCACAACATTCGGGTTATTATATGAATTCTACTGATTTTTAAATATTGACAATTAACTGAAAAAAAAAAATCATGCAACAACCAAACAAAATACATCTGCCAGAGGTGTTCATTCCCCCACCACCCGGCTAAGTGTATTGGATAGCTCTTGCTTTTCAACTTACATCATCTACACCCAACAATATTCTGGACGCTGCTGAGGAAATCAACCCCTCTGAGGGGAACCTGATGTACTTTTGTTCAGCAGCACTGAGTAGATTTCACTTTTTCATCCAGGGCTTTTCTGAACCCTCAGCAAGCTACACTTAAGCAGTCACCCAGTGTCAGAGTCTGTGTAGTTGGAAATGCAAGTGGAGCACACATTGGCCATTGCGGTACCTAAGCTAGTCAATAATAACTCTCCTTTTTGTGTCATTGGTGGAATGATCTCAAAGCTCACATACATGGATCATGTACAAACAACCACAGTGGTGGACAAAGGCTGAGAGCACATCCTTATATCGGCTTTCTCTCCCTTCTGATTTAATTTTCCTGAGCTCCACTGCTGTAAAGAAATAGGAAAAAAAAAAAAAAAAACACCTTCCTTGGGCTCTGCTTTCAGAAGAGATTTCTCCTAAGGCTCTACCATTTTGCAAATTCTGCTTTAGGAAAATATTTAAAAGTCCTCTCTAATTTTTCTGAAGTACATTTTATGTTCACATAATACTGAATATTTATGGCAGAAGATCCCAACCAACTCTAACTTTTTTTTTTTTTAAGACGGAGTTTTGCTCTTATTGCCCAGACTGGAGTGCAATGGCGCCATCTCGGCTCACCGCAATCTCCACCTCCAGGGTTCAAGCGATTCTCCTGCTCCAGCCTCCTAAGTAGCTGGGATTACAGGCATGTACCACCATGCCTGGCTAATTTTTTGTATTTTAATAGAGATGAGGTTTTCCATGTTGGTCAGGCTGGTCTCAAACTCCTGACCTCGGGTGATCCACCCACCTTGGCCTCCCAAAGTGCTGAGATTACAGGCCAACTCTGATTTTTAAATATCTAAATGAATACACTTAAGCTGGGAGAGAGGGCAGGAGAAAACATTTTACATTTGTGGCCAGGGATTGCCCCAAGTTAGAAAATACTCTCTGTGAATAAACATGAATTTTTGGTTACATGTTGACACCTAACTCCTTAGAAAATCAATAGAAAGTGATCTTTAAATATTTAGTTTTTAAATGTATTTAACTGTTGATTCTTAAAGTGGTTTTGAACTTTTTTAGAGAAGGCAGCATACATATACATATTAATATCCCTCATAATAACATATATGAGGTTACTGTGTAGAATCTGACAAATATGCATGTGAGTCAAGAAAATAAGACACAATGGCAAGTGATTTATATTTATAAGCCATATATTAATTAGTCAAATCAATTCATCTAATTACTCATCTAGTGAATACATATGTATTATGTGTTTTGTATATGCCAGGCACTTGTACACCCTCAGGTTACTACAGTGAAGCCAAAACGTCTATCCCTGGTCTCCAAAGTTCACAGGCTACTTGGTAGGAAAATAAATTAAACATGTACAAATAGTACATTAGTAAATATATAAGCTTGTCATAGAAGTACAAAGCATTCTGGGATTGCATCAGAGGTACTCCTAACCCCAAATTTAGGGGATGAAGAAGAAAATTAATTTTCAGCTGAGATCATAAGGACCAGTGAGAGTTAACTGACTGAGGTGTAAAAGAAGAGAAAGACTATAGCAGAAGAAACAAAGGGACTATGAGAGAGCATTCTGGAATGAAAGGATTTGGGGGAGAGTGATGCAGGGTTTTTCACAGGACAGGCAGGAAGCAGGTCATGACAGCCATATAATGAATGTTAAAGAAATGGCATCTGACTTTGAGGTGGGAAGGAGCAGGAACTCCCAGTCCTCTGAGCTGTCTGCATGGGAAGCCATGGCAAAACACAGCATCCACGGTCGGCCCTCTGCAGAGAGAGGCAGGGGTTGGCCGGGCGCGGTGGCTCAAGCCTGTAATCCCAGCACTTTGGGAGGCCGAGACGGGTGGATCACGAAGTCAGGAGATCGAGACCATCCTGGTCTACACGGTGAAACCCGTCTCTACTAAAAAATACAAAAAACTAGCCGGGCGACGAGGCGGGCGCCTGTAGTCCCAGCTACTCGGGAGGCTGAGGCAGGAGAATGGCGTCAACCCGGGAGGCGGAGCTTGCAGTGAGCTGAGATCCGGCCACTGTACTCCAGCCTGGGCGACAGAGCTAGACTCTGTCTCAAAAAAAAAAAAAAAAAAAAGAGAGAGGCAGGGGCTAGCTGCTGGAAACCAAAGCACACAGACAGTATAATGAACTGGGAAGACAGAATAGTTGAGAGTGGGTGGTTACACCATAAGAATACAAAGGAACCCAAAGGTATCTGGATGAAATAGACATTATTTACATCACTGGCACTCACCAAGTACAAATATGTTAGTCATTATAGCTCTATCAATAAACTAAAATTATTTTGCCATGACTTATAAACAATGTCATCTAATGATTTACATTTATTTACAATTATTTAAAAATATTTAACAATAATGAAAGTTCTTCCTTCCATAGAACAAACCTGGAATTCCCACAGTAAGACAGTCCATAGTTACTCAAAGATGAAAGTTTAGACCAACCACCATGGGACTCTCTGTCTTCATATTTCAGGCCTCCTTAAAAGACAATATGAATTAGTCCCCTCCAGATTTCATTGTCTCCCTCAACTTCTCTGCCTCAGTAGCAAAGATCTTTCCTGAACTACAACTGTGGGATACCTAAACACACAGACAAACAAGCTGCTAACCAACCAGTTAAATTTATCGAGCAGCCTGCTTGCACCAGTGCATAGTAGAGCCTGTGACAACATACAGAAGGAAAACATGCACCTGCAAGCTCTCCCTGTCTTTCAAACCTGTCATACTCTCTTTCCATCTCCACATCAGCTTTTCACTTCCATTTACAGTGTGCCCTAGACTCATTCATTATTAGCTCCAGTGCTGCCCTTTTATACTGTAGGCTCAGGGGGAAAAGGTGCCTAGGGTGCAAACATTAGGAAGCCTTTACTTTCAGGTCCATGTCTGTGCTAACTCTTGTCTTTGCACAAGCCTCAGAGTGAGTGTCTGAACTCTGCACTCTAGATGTCTCATTCCCCTACTCCTGGGCAGAGTGCCAGCTCTGCTTAGGCACATTCAAGAAATAGTACAAAAAAAAAAGAACGCTGTCTCCATTTCAGCCAGAAAGAATTGATCCTTCCTCCCATTCCTTTTCACATCCAACTATGTATTTTGGATTATCAACACATTCAAATTCAAATGCTTAAACTCCAAAGATAAAACAACATAGAGTACAATCACGGTGTCATGAACACTGCAGAAGTGTGGTAGAATTCACACCTAGTCATAACACAGGCACACATGTAAAGAGCGGGAGGATTCAGTTCTTTGCCTTCCTGTGATGTTACACCATTAATTTGGACACCTTAGAAGGTCTTTAGAAAAGTACTCAGCAGTATTTGTGCCATTCCTTTCTTCATTCATGTAGCAAACATTTTTTAGCCCTTACCACATGCTAAGCACTATACCTTGTGCTGGGGACACAGAGATGAATGAGATACAGTGTGGATCTCATTTCCAAGAAATTTCATCCATTCTCCAGTCACTGTAGAGATAACAGACTGCTGTGACAGAGGGTTCATAAAGGAGGGGAAAAGGCTCTTTCCCTAATACAATCCATGTTTTAACTGACCTTTTGGCATCACAACTCTGAGAACTGAACTGACTAAAGAGCAATTTTCAAGTGGCACATTGAAAACGAGACAAGACATGTATAGTTTGAATGCAAAAGTACTGATAACCACTTGCTAAATTTTAATAATAACTAGCAGTAGGAACAATTAAATCATTTCCAGGGGAATTTGTAGACAGCATAATAAACTTTTCTTGAAGGAATTGAAAGAATTCTTCCACTTGTACATGGGCATTCCCTGGCTTCAGTGTGATCATTAAATTTCAAGTAATTTAAATATAAAATGTCAAAATGGTCAAACTTACTGGTTAGGAGCAGAAACTCTGGAAACAGACTGGAATTGCTGCTCAGCTTGACCACCTGCTGCTTACTGCACCTAGAACACGTTACTTAACCCTCTACCTCTCAGTTTCCTCATCTGTAAAATGGCTAAAGTAATAATAATTACTCTTTCATAGGGTTCTTATGAGTAGGAAATAGTTAAGAATGTTAAAGTTCTTAAATCAGTACCTGGAAATGTGTAGCACTAAATAAAATTTCTTGACATGTTTAGTACTGCTTGGAAAATATAAATAATATATTCTTCAATTTTCTTATAGAATTATCACATTTAATCAAGTAGATATAAAGTTTTTTATATAAAGAAAGATATACAGAGCAAGTTAAAATGAACTAACTATAAAACTTTTAAAATACGTTTTATTATGGTTATATATATTGTAAAATGCCACTTAAAAAATTTTAAGCATACAATTTGGTGGTATTACATTCACAGTGTTATTCAACCATCACCACTATCTATTTCCAAAATGTTTTCATCACCTGTAACAGAAACTGTTAATGGTTATTAAGAAATTATTCCTTGTTCCCCACCTCCTCCCTAACCCTGGTAACTTCTAACTTACTTTCTGTCTTTAGATGTACCTACTGTAGATATTTCATTTAAGTGCAATCACACAATAGTGTCCTATTGTGCCCAGCTTATTCCACTTAATAGAATGATTTCAAGATCCATCTATATTGTAGCATGTATCAGAACTGCAATCCTTTTAATAGTTGAAAAATATTTCATTGTGTGGATACATACTACATTTTGTTTATGCATTAATCTGTTGATAGACACTGGGCTATTTTTACCTTTTGACTATTGTGAATAATTCTACAATAAACATTAGTATAAGAGTATCTGTTTGAGTCCCTGATTTCAATTACAGTGGGCATTATACCTAGTAGTGGTATTGCTACGTCACATGGTAATTCTGTTTAGTTTTGTTTTAGTTCTCACTACTGTAATAAAAATGCCATAAACTGGATGACCTAAAAAACAAACATTTATTTCTTACAGTTCTAGAGTCTGTGAAGTCCAAGATCAAGGCTCTGGTAGATTAGGTACCTGGTGAGGCACCACTTCCTGATTTGTAGATAGCTGTCTTTGCACTGCGCCCTTACGTGGTAAGGGGCTTCCCTGGGGTCTCTTTGATAAGGGCACTAATCCCATTAATGAGGGCTTTAACCTCCTAGCCTAATGACCTCTCAAAGGCCCTACCTCCAAATACCATCACAGTGAGCGTGAAGTTGGCAGTGGATGCTGGTGAATGCATCAAGTCCATAACAAGCTTTTTGAAGAACTCATACTGTTTGTCCCAGTGGCTGTGCCATTTTGCCTTCCTATCAGCCATTTCTCCATATCCTCATCAATATTTGTTATTTTTCTGATTATTAGTATTCTTATTATTCTTTTGTTTTGTTTTGAGAAGGAGTCTCACTGTGTTGCCCAGGCTGGAATGCAGTGGTGTGATCTCGGCTCACTCCAACCTCCACCTCCTGGGTTCAAGCAATTCTCCTGCCTCAGTCTCCTGAGCAGCTGGGATTACAGGTGTCCACCACCACGCCCAGCTAATATTTGTATTTTTAGTAGAGACAAGGTTTCACCATGTTGGTCAGGCTGGTCTGGAACTCCTGACCTCAGGTGATCCACCTGCCTTGGCCTCCCAAAGTGATGGGATTACAGATGTGGGCCACCGTGCCCACCCTATTATTATTATTATTATTACTATATTAATAGCTTTGAACTGGTATTTCATTATGGTTTTGATCTGTATTTACCTTATGATTAATGATTTTGAGTATGCTTTCATGTGCTTGTTGGCTATTTGTATATCTTTTCTAGAGAAATATCTATTCAAGTCCTCTACCAACTTTTTAATTGGGTTGTTTGTCTTTTTGTTGCTGAGTTGTAGGAAATCTTTATATATTATGGATCCTGTTCCCCCATCAAACACATGATTTGCAAATATCTTCTCCCATTCTTCCAGAGAGCCTTTCAATTTTTTGATAATGTCCTTTGATGCACTGAAGTTTTTAATATTTGTGAAGCCATTTTTTTATTTTTTTACTTTTTATTTTGTTGCCTAGGTCATTAAAATTTATCCCTATGATTTATTCTAATGATTCTATGATTTTAGTTTTAATTAAATATAGTACATTGTTTTTAAATTAAAACATATTACATTCTATTCCTAGTAAGCTTTTCACCCAGAACTGTTCATGTCATAATTCTCAGCTCTCATGAGTTGGCACAGGGATACTGTATGTAGCTGTAGCCTCCATTTTGACCTTTAATTACTTTTGCAGCTTTCCGAGAGACTCATGCAGATATAGTTGATGAGCTTTTCATAAAATAAGGCTACAACAAAGAATTAATGCTTCTGATATCAAATGTTAATGATAAGCAGACTTCAACCCCGAAGATGCATTTGAGAAAAATTTAACTAAATCTTTGATTTAAAAAACAAAAAATGGCTATAATTCCATAGTATTTATAATTCAATATAGAAATTTTCAAAGTCATGCAAAACCTTAATAATTTAGTATTTCCTTTTGTTAAATAAGCCTTTAGATTACCAATAAATTTATGCTGGAGGTCTATTTTAATAAAAATTTATTTAATGAATTTTTAAATATTCCTTGATGTTAAAATAATTATCAGTACAGAGATATCTCAGATATATTTAGTTCCAGATCAGCACCAATAAAACAAATATTGCAATAAAGTCACACAAAAAATATTTTCTGGTTTCCCAGAAGTATATAAAAGTTATGTTTACACTTTACTGTATTCTGAATGTGCAAAAACATTGTCTAAAACAACAATGTATGTATTTTAATTTTAATGCTTTATGCTAAAAACATGCTAAAATCATTTGAGCCTTCATTGAGGTGGGGTCTTTTTGCTGGTGTACAGTCTTATCTCTACGCTGATGACTACCGTTTGGTGGTTGCTGAAGGTGAGCTGGATGTTGCAATTTCTGGAAACCAAGGACGATAATGGCGTCTGCTGTATCAATTGACTTTTCCTTTCCACAAAATATGTTTCTGTAAGTGGTATACTGGTTTTATGCCATTTTACCCACAGAATTTCATTTTTCAAAGTTGGAATCATCTCTTATCAAACTGCCCAAAGCTTTATCAACTAAGGTTTGCTAATATTTTAAATCCTTTGTCTTTATTCCACAAACATGGTTCACCAACATATCCACTAGAGTGTATTCCAACTCAGGAAACCACTTTCTTTGTCATCCTCTAAGAAACAACTCCTCATCCATTCAGTTTTACCAAAGATGCAGCCTATTCGTCTCTTCTTTAGAATCTACTTATAATTAAAGCTGTCTTACTATTCTTCCACCACATGCCAGGTTATTCCCTCCACTGATGTATTGAATCTCCACAAATGCATTCTATTGAGGCTTCAGATCTACTTCTTCCAATTCCTATTTAGTGTTAATATTTTGGCCTCCTCTTATGAATCGTGAAAGTTCCTTAGTGGGATATGTAGAAGAGTGATCCTTTCGGGAAGGTTTTTTAAATTTACTTTGCCTAGATCCATCAGCTATAGCCTTAACAAAATATTTCTTAAAATAATTTAAGTCTTGAAAGTGAAATTTATTCCTTGACCAAGGGCTGCAGAACGGAAGGTGTCTTAGCAGGCATGAAAGTAACATTAACTACCTTGTACATCTCCATCAGTCTTCTTGGGTGAGCATGTGCATTGTCAATGGGCAGTAATATTTTAAAAAAATATTTTTTTCCTGAGTAAGTAGGTCTCAACAGTGTAAACTATTTCGTAAACCACTTCTGTAAACAAATATAGTGTGATTCAGGCCTTTGTTGTTCACTTACAGAACACAGGGCAGGAGTAGATTTAGCCTAATTTCTTAGCAGTCCTAACACGTTCAGGAATTGGTAAATGACCATTGGCTTCAACTAAAGTCACCAGCTGCTTTGTTCCTAAACAAGGAAGTTGGTCTGTCCTTTAAAGCTTTGAAGCCAGGCATTCATTTTCTCCTCTCTCACTATCAAAGGTCCTAGAGGGCATCTTCTTCCAATAGAAGAATGTTTCAATCTACATTGAAAACTCTGTTTTTTAGTGTAAGCCACTTTCTAATCAATTTATCTTAGCTAGATCTTCTGGCTACTTGATAGCACTGTATCAGCAGCTGTTGCTTCACTTTGCACTTTTATGTTATGGAGGATGGCTTCTTTTCTTAACCCTCATGAACCAACCTGTGCTACGCTCAGATTTCTTCTGCAGCTTCATCACCTCTCTCAGCCTTCATAGAATTCAAGAGAATTAGGATCTTGCTCTGGATTAGGGCTTTGGCTTTGAAGACATTTTTGTGACTGGTTTGGATCTTTCTATTCAGACTACTCAAAGTTTGTCCCATGTCAGCAGTAAGGCTGTTTTACATTCTTATGATTAATGTTTTCAACTAGAGTAAACCTTTTAACTTACTTCACAAATTTTTCCTTTGCATCACAACTTGGCTAAATGGCACAAGAAGCCCAGCTTCAGCCTTGTCCCTGACTTTCAACATGGGACTTCCCCGCTAAGCTTAATCATTTCTAGCTTTATTAAAATTAAAGAGTGCAATTCTTTCTTTCAGTGGACGACTTAGAGGTTGTTGTGTGTTATTAATTGTCCAATTTTCAATATTGCTATGTTTCAGGAAATAAAGGGGCTCTCCTTAAAGGAAGAAGGGGCAATGATTGGGGAAAACAGCACATGTCAATGAGCAGTCAGAACACACAAAACATGTATTGATTAAAGTTTGCGATCTTACGTGGATGCAGTTTATGGCATACAGAAGCAATTACAACAGTACATAAAAAGATCATGGTTAACAGATCACTAGAACAGATTATAATAATAATACTAATTAATGTTTCAACTATTGCAGTAATTACAAATGTGACGCAGAGACAAAAGAGGCATATGCTGTTGGAAAATAGCACTGATAGATGTGCTGGATACAGATTGCTACAAACCTCAATTTGTAAAAACGTAGAATCTTTAGAAGGGTCAATAAAACTGAAGCACAATAAAGTGAGATATGCACTATAAGGTGCTGTTAGGAATTAAAATATTTCACAAAATCACGGTACAATTGCATTAGAAAAAAAATACTTTAAACTTATCCAACTTAAAGCAGTATACATAACTATATTCTAAGTGCTATCAGTTTAGTTATCCAAAATGAGTAATGGCACAAAATGAGCTACTGAGTTTGTCTCATAATATTTCCTTGGTGACGGTAATGAAGGTTCTAAAATTACACAATGACTTTTAATTTGAATAGCATTGGCTTATTAGCTCTTTTTATAAGCATTTGGAGGATAAGATTCATCAAAAGCATATGTTTTTATACCTGAATTTTACAGTATAATTCCCTTTCACACACTAAGGCATTCAAGAAGGCATTTGTTGAACATAAATATATTGCCATAGTTATAGTTGGCAGTTAATAAATATTGATGATTGAATTAAAAAGCATATTAAAACAAATACATTGTAGGAAACAGAGTAACAACCAATTAAATAGCTCAGGAAAAAGGATAAATGGCACTAATTTCATTGAGATTTTAATATATGTTAATGGTCTGTGGCATATAATGTAAAGTTATTTTCTATTTATATTACCTAGAGAAATGAAGATAAGTAGCCATGAAAAAGTGATGCAACTTAGGTAAAACTCATTTGAGGCATTACTAACTTTATTACATGGTATCTTGTATTACTGTATAGTTTTGGTTAAAACTCCTAAGAAGGAATGGTAATCTGGGTGAGGAAAAAATAAAAGCTTTGGCAGAACTGTCATTATAACGTTCCACCTCCAGAGAATGAGCTTTGGAAATCATACAGAGTTAGTCCCATGAAAGTGGAACAGGCAAAGTTCAAAGGTCAAAGACTGGAACTGGTGTTGAGTCTCAAAAGATACTGCCTCTTTCCTCCACGGGATTATTTTTTGAACGTGTATTTTACCTACAGTATGAAGATTTATACTTATTTCATAATTCTCCACAGTAGCACTATCTTTTGTCAGATAAACAAGTAAATCTATGACTGGAGTTAGAATAAAAGTGAGACAATGGACAAAATATTTCAGTTTAACCCGTTATTTCAACAAAACATTAATCCCTTCAATATAGTAAATGGTTTCACTTAATTCTATTATTATCATTTTAATAAAAGGTTAATCATTCCTTTCATTTAACAGATATTATGGGATGTATGTTCTTGAGCTTATATAGAAAACCCTGGGACAAGAAAGTAGTCCACTACTTTGGCACGTAAGGGAAAGAGAAAAAAACATCTGAGTTGATTTTATTTTTCCGTAAGACAGAATCTCTTATCATATTGAGTCTATCAACCTTATCCCTTCTTTAAGAAATAAGTATCTTTTAAAGATGACAAAAGCTGTCTCTTCAACACCTTTAACAGGCTTAACTATGTTGAAGCAGTGTCCCCAGTTACTACTATGAAAATGGAGAGGAAGTTTCAGATTGTAATGGGAATTTTTATTGAATTACATCCTTCCTAAACTGGTAAAATACATTGAAAAATGAAAATAGGGAATAACAGTGCCAGTTATTCAACACTTTAGAGATGTATTTTTAAAATATCCATAAAAGTCTATATGGTTCAGAAACTATTCTCATTTTAACAATATTATGCCTCTGTAGACCTCATAATAGAAATAAATATTTGCAATGAAAGCTCACTTTGTATAGTATGGAACAATTAGATTTTTAAAATATTGTGTCTTAATGTCACTTTTGCCTTGCCTCAGTGAGTGACTGGGATTACATTGTATATACAGTGCATACTTGAATAATGAAATTTCCCATCAGTTTTCTTTAAAATCTTGGCATGAACTGCAACTACAAAATAATTGTGTGCATGGCAAGTGATCTTTAAAATCATTTTCCAAGACTGTTCTGCTTTCAGCAGAACCTTTTCACTTTTGATTAATACTCTTTCCTGGTTTCTGGTTCAGAACATTGCTTCTTAGAGTTACAAATTCAGTTTATGGAGTGCCTTTGACTTGCACTCCACTGGGTAAAAATAAGTGTTAATCCAATGAAATCTGAGTTTCTGTTTCTTCAGCATCTTCAGGTTATCATGGACAATGCAGGGGAGCTGTAAAGTTACATTTGTGTGTGCATGCACAAAGTGCCAATAAAGAGAGTTAAAATAACATTTCATAAATCTTATTGTGTTTCCTCTAATCCAGCCCATAGGATAGTTTGGAAAGAAATACACATAATGACAAGAGCTCAAGGGTTCACCCCAAGTTCTTCATAAAATAAAACAAACTGCAAATTCATTATAAAGGCCTATAGATTTATGTTCATTTATATAACCCTTTATGGTTATTACTTAGATTTTAATAACATCAAAAATATTTTATCTTTTCTCCTTCACTTCTTTCCTTAATATTTCCTTACCATATTCTATACTGGTGTTAAAAGAAGCAATGAGAGCCAACAGTCTCCAGTTTCTGAGTGACAGTCATCGACACTGAGAAACACACCACTTTCATAGTCACAGAACACATGTGACAAAATCAGAAGTTGGAAAACAGAATCAAGTTTTTTTATTTTTTCAAACCCACTACTTGTATTCAGTTCTGTGACTCCTTCCTCATACAAATGCCATGACTCCCTGCCCAGCCACCCATGTACAACCCTGCACACTGTACAGAATTATTTCTCAGAGCTGGGTTAGGAAAAGTAATTGGAAAGACAGGAGTGGATGAGCTGTGGGAAATACTGTAGGATAGTTTTCAAAACCTAAAATGTATGGTATGAATTTAAATTGTTCAGAAACATAAAATACGATCATATTTTCCTATCTCTGATAAGCCATAAATAGAGCAATATTTTTCAATACCTCAAAGGGTTTTAACACCCTTGTTAAAAGTGGAAGAGCTACCAAAAGTTAATGGTGACATTAAAACATACTGATAAGAACATGGACTTGAGTCCTGGGTTTTTATGTTGATTGCTCAAGCAAATGGCTCCATGTCCAGGGAGAAGTCTCTCAAAACATTTCCAAGTTATAATTACCTTCCTTACTTCCAAGATGCAGAAACTGAAACAGAAAGTTTAAGTCCAAGTTAGCATGAGACATAGCCAAGAATTGAATTCGGGTATATCTGAATACAAAATTCATGCTGTTTCAAATTATTGTGCCATGACTATCTCTCCAATATTTTACAAAATATATTTTGCTCATATAAAGCCCTTAGGTTAGAGTCTCATGCATGTCAAATGCTCAGTAAATGTTGTCTATTAAGGCTATGTTCAATGAAATTGGTCGGGCAAGGCAATTTGGTTTGAGATGTGGAATAGCAGGAGATGGGGAGAAAGAAAGGTTGGCATTGGTTAATGTGAACAGATCTCCTTGTGCAAAATTCAAAAGATTAATTAGCCTGATGTAATGATTTTTGAAAACTCTTAGCCAAGCTGCCATAAATATGTCCAAGTATGTAGCTTCTCTATATGTTTACGTAATTTCACCCGAAAGATGAGCAATTATTATTCATGTACATAGACTGTATTTAGGCGCAAATGAGGTTTCCATGATTTAGCAAGTGTCCAAGGTAATCATTGTTTTGGGTGAACACAGGCCTGGGAGGCAGAGTCTTGGCAACTGCAGCTGAAGTGAAAGAGAGAATTTCAATCTCTCACAGCAGACTTGTCCCAGCAGGGGCTGGGACCACGACAATAAAAAGAAAAGCACAACGTACTTTATGGACAAGGATTCAAATCACATTATATTACAGACTTCATGTAAAAAAGCAGTTTTCTCTTGAGAAGGAGAAGAGCTTTATGTGAAGCTGCAACCTATTTATTTCTTCAGCACTCTTCCTTGTTACAAAGAATTTTGTTAATATCCCTAACTTCATCTATGGTGTGTCTGCTATGAACTTATAAAAACTTACACTTTCAAACTTTTTTATTTTGTTTTGTTTCTCTTTTGCAGTTCTTTAGAATGCATCAATCACTTTAACATCGTTGCTAGAAAAATAACAAATCATGATGAGAATATTGCAATATTTTTAGAAGCACAATTTATAATTTATTATACAATGAATGATTATGTGTGATACGACCTAGTTAAATGAACAAGAATAGAGTCATTCAAAAGACCAATAAGTAATTTTACATAACTAAATCACTTAATGATTATTTATGTTGCCTTGGTTTCCTCCAAGTAGAAAATTGCCCAATTGATATTTATTCCTATTACCTCCACTGTTAACACTACGAAAACTAATACATAATTTTTATAAACTGGAAAAGAATGGCAAACCTATAATATTTGTACCTTTTTAAAACTATATTCTCGGGGCGGAGCAAGATGGCCGAATAGGAACAGCTCCAGTCTCCAACTCCCAACGCGAGCGACACAGAAGACCGGTGATTTCTGCATTTTCAGCTGAGGTACTGGGGTCATCTCACTGGGGAGTGCCGGACAATCGGTGCTGGTCAGCTACTGCAGCCTGACCAGCGAGAGCTGAAGCAGGGCGAGGCATCGCCTCACCTGGGAAGCACAAGGGGGAAGGGAATCCCTTTTCCTAGCCAGGGGAACTGAGACACACAACACCTGGAAAATCGGGTAACTCCCACCCCAATACTGTGCTTTAAGCAAACAGGCACACCAGGAGAATATATCCCACACCTGGCCGGGAGGGTCCCACGCCCACGGAGCCTCCCTCATTGCTAACACAGCAGTCTGCGATCTAACCACAAGGCAGCAGCGAGGCTGGGGAAGGGGCGCCCGCCATTGCTGAGGCTTAAGTAGGTAA
>NW_016805421.1:2305200-2314291 GCF_001698545.2 Rhinopithecus bieti
AAGAGAAAACCAAACACCGCATGTTCTCACTCATAGGTGGGAACTGAACAATGAGATCACTTGGACTCAGGAAGGGGAACATCACACACTGGGGCCTATCATAGGGAGGGGGGAGGGGAGAGGGATTGCATGGGGAGTTATACATGATATAAATGATGAATTGATGGGTGCTGATGAGTTGATGGGTGCAGCACACCAACATGGCATAAGTATACATATGTAACAAATCTGCACGTTATGCACATGTGCCCTAGAACTTAAAGTATAATAAAAAAAAAAAACCTATATTCTCAAATAAATGCTGTTGACTAACTTCTTAGCCTTTCTTATTAAAAGACTTCTTATAAAGCTGAAGATGGTATAAAATTAGTGTAAGATATAAAGCTTTCACTATTTTCACACAAAGGGCTCAAATAAAATCGTAAACTAACCATAAAAGTAATTATATATCAAGATGATTAACTTGTGATATATAGATTTAAAGTTATGGGTGTTTCTAGATAACTGAAGAATTCAACTAGAGCAGGAAAAAACAATGTACTGGATTGCACCCACCTGTATTTATAATAGTTTGTGATAAGACTCCTTCTAGAAACCTATTCAAAATGTAAACAAATGTTGACATTTGGAAAATGCTTGTATTTCATTTCAATAGCAGTGTGTCATCTCTAGTTCAATAGGTGTGGGAAATCTCTCAAGACATTGTTTTTGAATGCACTAGTATAAAAATTAATTTGTAAGGGAAATAACATAGTGAATACGGTAGCATTTATGCAAAATTCAAAAAGCTAAATTGTGTCTACTGTAGTTTTTTATAAACATGTATAATACTAATTACAGAAATTTGTCCTAGTTTGCTAGAAAATGGGCTAACCAAATCTCATTAGAAAAGGAGAAAATTCAGTAGGTAGAATCTTATTGCATCTATAAACTAAGACTCAGATAATATTCAAATGGCTTACCTTAAGCATCCTTAAATACATTATCTGAGAGTTTTAACTGAAAATAAAAAAAAGAGTGCATAAAAGCAGATATAAACACTTATTCCAAATATTTTAGAATACTAAGCCAGTCATTTTAATGATCCTTGACCAAGGTACAGCCATTAAATACCATGTTATCTACTTGTCTCTAATTTATGTTATATGATATTAGAAGTGGAACCAGAATACTTCTTCCTCCAATTAACCAGTTAATTGTTTAGATTCATGCAACTATTTGAAGAAATTGGTGATTTTTAAAATATGACATATATCCCTTGTGCTTTGAAGAATATCATTAAGTAAAAAGACCACCCACAGAATGGGAGAAGACATTCACAAATCATATATTTGGTAAGGGATTTGCATCTAGAATACCATAAAGAATGCTTACAACGAAATTACAAAAAGGCACATCACACAATTTAAAATGGAAAAGGATTTGAATAGCTATTTCTCCAAAGCCAAAGAAAGTTTGTATTAATCTTACTCGTCGTAAATCATTGTAAGAAAAGGAATGGAGTTTGTAACTTGGACACCCAGGGATTCCTATGGGTAGCGTAAAATTGTGCCCCGCAGTTGATGAGCCATGGAGAAGTGTGATATTTCTTTTGGCCATGGTGTATGATCTTTAGCATTTCCTTTGATTTATGTCTTTTTTGTTGTTGTTTAGTGCTTCTGGATTTTTTTAAATATGGTTTTATTTTTGGATGAAAGTAAAAGTCATTCCAACCTTGCTGTTGGATGAAAGTCGTTTGCGAGTTAGCTACGAACCTACCAGGGAGTCCGTATCTACAGGAAAACCAGGCGAGTAAAGAATAACAGGGTTTGTGGTGTCCGTGACGCCCTAGGCGAAAGCCAACAGTTTTCCCCCAGGATTCGAGTGTTAGGACGTTGTAACTCAGGGTCCTTTTGTGATGATGCGCACACGCTAAAGGATCTTTAAGATGTGTGCTGACTTTAGGAAAGAATAAATTGTTAAACTAAAATATCTAGACTTGAGAGGTATTCAGAAAGACATCACTCATTATAAGGCTTGAATGCTTGCTCAGCTGTATGGTTTTAAAAAGCTGATGAAAATAAGAAGGGACCCTTGATAGCTCTGAAGCCAACCTTTGATAAAATTCATCTATGAAGTCACAGAAGAGAAAGTAGAAATGGAAACTAATAAATGGTACAAGTCGAAAACACAGGAAATATATTTTAGAAGTACTTTTCTTTAGGAGACAAAGAATGGAGTTAAAAAGGGGGGAAGAAATAGGAAGTTGAAAAGATGAAAGAGCCATTAGATGATGGGATTTCCAACCGGCCAAATGGTAGAAAAGTAATTTGAGATGATTGTTTCATATCTAAGATGAGAAGATACTACTAGAAAAGACAAGACTAGTGTGACCAGCAGTTGTGATATGGTACCTGCTAGTCTGGGATATGTAGTAGAGCATGCAGGTTAAAACAGCCTCGGAAATTAGGCTATCTATGTTGAATCCTACCTCCCTTACTAACAGTAACTTGGGGGGCAGTTATTTAGCCTCCCTTTTCCTTGGTTTCCACAGGTAGCTATCATGGAGTAGTGTCTTTAAGTGTTATTAAGGATGATATGATTAGGCCATTCGATGTGACTCTCTTACTAACTAGCACTATAACAATGAGAAAATAAGCACAGTAATGTTTACGATTTCTTCTAGTTCTGAAATTTGATGACATCATCAATTTTTGAGGGATTTTTTGCTTGTTTTTTGTTTTGTTTTTAATTTAGCGTCTAGGTATAACAGTTTGATCTATAGACTTGTCTGCAAAAGATCACGATTCAGACCTCTGAATTCTGCTCTCACAACTGCAATGATCAGAGGAATCCCTGATAGACATCTACTGAGAAAAATGTCTAGGAAAAACATCCAGACCTGTTTATGATGACTTTTTTAATGTGTTAAATTGGCAACATAAAATATGAGGGCAGAAGGAAGTACAGCAGCCATTTGTAGCATACATACATTGTCTTCCAGGCTTTCAATCAAATGCTAACTTAGGTGCTGGCTGTGAAGGTATTTTGTTGATGTAATTAAAATGGTAATCAAATAAAGTACAGGGTCTATCCTCATGAGCCTGACTTAATCAGTGTAAGCCTTTTTAGAAAGACTTAGGCATTGCCCTTAGCCATGCTCTGATATTTTTTGGTCTACAGTTTGCTTTTCCTTTATGGAACCTTCCCTTCCTCATTACCTCTGACAATAGCTTCATCCTGAAGCTTCAGAGTTTCAGTCTGATTGTGATCTTCACTTCCTGACTTCATGCTCTGTGGATTCAAATTACTTCCCCACAATCATGTAAACCGATTCCTTCTGATAGCTCAGGTAATAGAAAGATAAATAGATTGATGGATTGATTGATAAGTATATTTGTATCTTTATTAGTATATCAATATATGTATATTGACTGCTTTTTTCCCTCAACAAAACATTTCTAAGAGGTCTGGAAAATGATTCTTTTCCTCTTTTCCATCCAGTTGCCTAATTAAACTGCTGATGGCATGCATATTCTTCCCAGCAGTACAAATACCCAGGCTTAGCTTGTTGTAGCAGCCCGGCTAATACAATTCTAATGGAGAAAATAAGTACAAAAAGATGGCCTAATAAAAGAACACACACTAACACACACAATCCAACAGACACAAATCCAAGTTTCCTTATTAACCTAAATTTTCACACTTAGATACATATCCTTGGCCTTTACTCATAATATCACTGTACTTGGGGGCAAGTATGGGCAGTGGAAAGATGAGGCCTTATATTTTCCATATAATTTGGAGTATGCTATTAACACTAAAGAAGGATCTACTGCTTAGAACACACATGTTGTATCAGGAATACAGAAGGACTAGAAATAATACAAGTAGCATCTCCTTAGAATGACTAAAATTTCTAAAAATATCAATATTATTTCAACTTCTCTTCAGCATTTATTTGCATTTAAGTTTTCTAGTCTACTACTTGTACGGATAAATAGTGTAAAGGGAAAATGTTAAAACCAAATACATGTCTTTATCTAAAGGAGAATTTCTAATGGTTACAATCTCTGTACTAAGTGGGAGCCCTATTAGCTTCCATGTGTATAGCTACTATGTTTTCTTGGCCACAGATTACCTGGGAGCCATAGTAATGCACTGGTCACCAAGGGCATAGAGATGCCTGGTCACCAGGGGCAACGAAAAAGAAAATGGGATTGATATGTTTAGAACCACAATAGTGCAACATCATTTCTAAAATAATGACCCATTCAGGGTCAGTTTATAATCTTTCTCCATTGTATGTGTTATACCAAATGTCTACGGATTTCTAAATTCAAGTTGATTATAGCAGTTAAACTCAGTGGAGCCAGGCTCTATTTTGAGTTGCTGGAGTTAAGTCATAGTGATCAATTTAAAGTACTCTGATGTATTATTAAGTGACTAAATTTACATACTTAAATTGTAATAAAAGTAGCCATCGGATATTCCCTCTTGCACATTTAATTCATTATATTAACCATATTTGGAGCACATAGAAGAGTTTTCAGTAGAGAATGTTCTGAAAAATATGTGACTCTAAAGGTCTACTAAATTGCCTATGGACAAAATGTTCTTTTTTGTAATCAATCAAGACAAAATGTACTGAATCTTCACCTAGAAAAGCATTATGCAATCCACAACTTACAGGAGTAGGATAGTGTTCGGAGAAGAGCTACAAAGACAATTAACATGTTGGGCAATTTTAGAGGCTAAAAGGACAGAGATTGTTGAGCCTGGAGGAGGATGGCTTGTTGATGGTCTTCAAATATATGAGTGGTTTCTCTGCAAAGGATGGCAACCTGCTGTTTTCCATCTTTTCTGAAGACAAGACAAAAGGAAATAGACTTACATTTAGTAACTTAGATTAGTAACAAATAAAACTGTCTTGGTAGTGAACATTGTTAATCACTGAAATGATTCAGGCTATAGGCTCTTCTTCTATAAAGACTCATAAAAAATAAATGGTTTGGGTCAAACTAGAGACAAGGTAATGAAAGATGATCTCTTATGACTCCTATTAAGGTTCATTAATAGAAAACAACAACTTAAACACATATTGAAGATTTCTATATATTTCTTCAAAATAACTTTTGTAAACTGAACCTCATGACAACAATTGACTGACAAGTATTTCAAGTCTTCGAAGGTATATTTTTTGTTCAATTCATTTAATGAACGAAGCTCAAATTTATGAACTCATGATTTGCTATAGATAAAGTTTTGGGAAGCTCTTTAAAAGTACTCCAAATGAAAAGGTGTATATTATATACATACATATATATTATATACACACAATACACATAAAACATATACATATATGTATGTATATATGTACATATGTGTGTATATATATTTGTGTATACATATATGAGAAAGTAAATGTCTAATGTAACCTTACACTGTAAGTATCAATGTAAGAACACTGGACACTTACATTATGGAAAGCATTCACAATTTCTATATTTTAAAAATCATTTTCAAAATTTGAACTTGTCAGATTGTTGCAAATAGAATAAATACCATTAGAAAATCAATCCAGTAATAGCAAGGTTTAAAAGAAAGATATAATTCTTCTACTTCAAAATTCAAAATCCAAGAGCATCTTAGATTAGCAAATACTTAATTGTATCCTGAAGCAAAAAAATAATAATAATACTAATAATGCCAGAAAGATACAACTAGTTGTAGGTGCATAGAAGATAGAGTTATAGACTCTGCTTGAAAAAACAGTATTTGAACTGGGTACAATTCGACATCCCTTCATGATAAAAACTCTCAACAAATTGGGTACAGAAGGAACATATTTCAACATGATAAAGGCCATATATGACAGATCCACAGCTAGTATCATACTGAATGGGGGAGAAACTGAAATCTTTTTCTCTATAATCTGAAACATGAGAAGGATGCCCCTTTCACCATTGTTATTCAATGTAATACTGGAAGTCTTAGCTAGAGCAATTAGATAAGAGAAAGAAAGAAAAGAAATCCAAATTGGAAAGGAAGAAGTCAAGCTATCTTTATTTGCATATTATATACTTTTTTATTGAGAAATACCTAAAGACTCCACACAAAAAATTTAGAACTGATAAATCAATTTAGTAAAGTTGTAGGTTAAAAAATCAACATGCAAAAATCAGTAGCATTTCTGTGTCAACAGCAAACAATCTGAAAAATAAACCAAGAAAGGAATCCCATTCACAGTGGCTAAAATAAAATAAAATAAAATACCTAGAATTCAACCACCAATAAAGTGAAAGATTAAACATTGATGAAATATATTAGAGGGAACACAAAATCAGAAAGATATCTGTATTGCATGTTCATGGACTGAAAGAGTCATTATTGTTAAAATGTTCATACTACTCAATGTTATCTACAGATTCAATGCAATCTCTGTCAAAATATCAATGACATTCTTCACAGAAATAGAAAAAGCAATACTAAAATTTATGTAAAACCATAAAAGATCCAGAAGAGTCAAATAAATCCTGAGCAAAAAAACCTAAAGCTGGAAGTATCACATTACCTGACTTCAAATTATACTACAAAGCTATACTAACCAAAGCAACATGTTAATAGCAGTAAAATACACACACACACACACACACACACACACACAGAGAGAGAGAGAGAGAGAGAGAGAGAGAGAGAGAGAGAGAGAGAGAGAGAGAGAGAACCTAGAAATGAATTCACACATTACAGTCAACTGATATCTCACAAAGGTGCCAATAACATACACTGGGGAAAAGATAGTCTCTTCAACAAATGGTGCTGGGAAAACTGGTTATCCATATGCCAAAGAATGAAATTAGAGCTCTATCTCTCACTATATAGAAAAACTAAGTCAAAATAGATTAAATACATACATTTAAGACCTGAATCTATGAAGCCACTGGAATACAACATTGAGAAAATACTTTAAGACATTGCTTTGGGAGAACATTTCTTGAGTAAGAACTGAAAAGCACAGACGACTGAAGGAAAAATGGGCAAATGGGGTCACATCAAGTTTAAAAGCTTCTGCACAGCAAAGGAAACAATCAACAAAGGGAAGAGACTAACTACAGGATGGGAGAAAATATTTTCAAACAATTTAACTGACAAAAGGTTAATAATCAGAACAAATAAATAACCCAAATAACTTAATAGCAAAACAATAATAATAAAAATCTGATTTTAAAATGGGCCAAAATCTGAACAGATATTTCTTAAAAGAAGATATACAAATGGCCAATAGTTATATGAAAAATGCTCAACATCACTAATCATTACAGAAATGCAAATACAAACCAAAGTGAGATATCGATATCATACCACCCATTAAAATGGCTTCTACCAAAAAGACAATAATGAATGCTGATGAGAAAGTGGAGAAAGGGGAACATTTGGACACTGTTGGTGATATTGTAAATTGGTGTAGGTACTATGGAAAACAGTATGGAGATTTCTCAAAAAACTAAAAATAGAACCACTGTTCAATCAAGCAATCTCATTGCTGAGTATTTACTGCTGCACTATTCACAATAGCTAAGATATGGAATCAACCAAACTTCCATGAACCCAGATGAATAGATAAATAAATTGTGGCACATATACACAATGGGACGTTATTCAGCCACATAAAAATAATAGAACTCTGTCTTCTACAGCAATATGGATGGAATTAGAGGACATTATGTTAAGTGAAATAAGTCAGGCACATTAAGACAAATATTGCATATTATTGCTCATACACAGGAGCTCAAAATATTGATCTCCTGAAGGTAGAGAGTAGAATGATGGTTATCAGAGGGTGGGAAGGGTACCGGGGGAGAAGGGGATAAACAGAAGTTGGTTAATGGGTATGCACAATTAGAAGGAATATGAACTAGTATTCTATAGCAGATGAGGACAACTATAGTTAGCAACAGTGCATTGTATATTTCAAAATAACTACAGTGTATTTGGAAGGTTACCAACACCAGAAAAAAGATAAATGTTTGAGGTGATGAATATCCCAATTACCTTGATTTGATCATCATGTATTATATGATTATCAAAATATCACACGTATTCCATAAAAATGTGTAATTGTTATATATACCTAAAAATTTAATATACATATGTAAATAAAAGGTATATCTAAGCATGCTTCTTATGAAAAAAATAATGATCAAGAGTTTTTTAAACATAAAAGGGCAATGGTAGACTAGGCAGAGAAAACCACAAAGGCATGGAGGAACTGGAGAGTATGCATGCCAAAATACATGAACAGTTCAGTGTGCCTAAAGTGATCAAACAGGAGCAGTAGAATATCTGTTAGAGCCAGATTGTAAAGATGTTAGTTAAGGTATCTGGACTCCAAGCTGTTCAGTGAAAATGCATGTGCAAAATAATGTCTTTGGCCTCAGTCCAAGAGTTCTGATTTATAAGATTATTTTGCCACAACCTTTCTAAGGATCAGTTTAAGAATCAGAGTACAAGGCAAGGACACCAGTGAAGTACACTGTGTGTCTTTGTGTCCTGAGCAACTGAATGAACCCACAGAAAGGTTGTGAGAAAGGCCAGTTGCAGCACTTCTGTTTATTCATAAATGGCTTTGCAAAGTGTTCAAGAAGATAATAATGGCAACTATCCAGCTATATTGGAGAAGAAAACAGTCAAATCTACAAAAATCTTCCAAGTCTACATTCATTGCACAGTGCTTTGGAAATGGCTAGATTTTTTTTTCAATCCCTAAGAAACAGAAGATGTATTTGGGCAGATAAGTAAGGTTGATTAATTTACATGCACAGCTGCCTTCCAGGCGACTGTCATCCACTTGACAGGATGGAGCAGCCTGAAATTCCAAATATGAATATTTCATAACAAAACCGTGAGTCTTACCAATAAAAGGGATAGGGAGTTGGCGAGGAGGGCAGTGAGACATGTTTATAGTCATGTTGCCACTGGATAAATATCCCTAAGCCTACAGCTAGCTTTGAATGACAAAACGCTTCAGAAGAAATACATGATACCAGGCTTTCAACACGTCAAAGGTATTTAAGACCTTACTTTCCAAATAATCACTATTTTTTTAACTTTT
>NW_016805421.1:2314675-2337227 GCF_001698545.2 Rhinopithecus bieti
CCATACCTAATTGATATAAATAGTATCACAAAAATAAAAATCTTTTTGAACCTTCTGCTGGTATGGAAGAATAAAAAGCAAAACTCTTACAAATCAGCAAACTTACAGAGGAAGCAGACTATTTCAGGCATGTCCTTTGTATCCAAAGGTCAGGATTCCTGCACTGAATTGAAGAATAAAGTACTTTCAGAATTTTACCTTTTATTGCAGTTTCATTTGTTTTCAAAGAATTATAAATTCCTAGAGTATCTTGAGTTCATACGTACGTGTAAATAAAAAGTCATCAATTATCTACTTTAAGTATTGTGTACTAAAATATAATCTAGTGTTTTAGCATTTATTTTGAGAAAAATATGAAAACAATAGAAAAGGGAAAATTCTCAGGTATTATAGAAGAGAAAATATATGATTGTAATGATAATATTTTTACATATAAACATATAAAAACACATTTTATTTTGTGTGAGTATTGGCACAATAAATCCAGACCATTCACATAAAATGCATGCACATATATACACATATATACACTCATATTCTAACTCTCTCCTGATTTCAAAGCATAGGATACTCATCACCTATTATTCTAGCTACAAAGTGTACTTTCTTCAAATTATCATTTTGACTCAATAAAGGTATTTGTTGTTCTGAATTTTCTAAGTAATTATCTTAATTCATTGATTTTCTAGATTATGTGTAAAATAAGTGTAGGTGTAGTACATATTCCTTCATCTGCGAGAGAGAAGAGACCAGTTTACTTTCAATAGTATCATATAAAATGGAACTTCTTTCTTTTTTGGATCATTTGATCATTGATCATTTTTGACGATTTGATCATTGAACACAACCTACTTCTTGTGAGCAGAATACCATTTAAAATGTTAATGCCCAAATTTTAGAGAAACAAGGCACAGCAGAAAATCAAATTTTGCCTATGTGAATATAATGATCCTTTATTTCTTTATCTGGGCTTCAGCAATCCTTTGACCTAAATTTATTTATTTCCAAAACGTTAACTGCTTTTATATAGTTTGAGCCATTACTAAATTGTTATTATTATTATAGTGAAGAGCACAGGGTATTTACCTTTGTAAAATATCAATAATATTTTTTAAAGAATATGTAATTTGAAATACATTACTCATTGTTAGAATTATGGGATGAAAGTAATTTCCAGACAAATAAACTCCTTAAAGACTATGTCCTGTAGCATTCAACTTTGCTTATTTTCTACTAAGTGTTTTCCAACGAATCATCAAGAAACAGCCGGCTTGAATTTACTGAATTTAGCATTTCTGGACTTGTGACGGGAAGGATCCCTTGGCATTCAGGTCTATATAGACTCTAAATAGCAGGGCAGACATAGTTCCCTAAGAATGTTATTTGATACAATTGAATTATTCTGAACAAAATTCTACATTACTCATATCTGGTGCTGTTCATTCCCATAATCTATTTATATGTCCATCACCTCAAAGTGCAAATCTACAATCTAATTATTGACAAATAACAACAGGATTTCCTTATACTAGAAGCTTTACTTTTCTAGTCTGAAATAAAGATGGTATTGTCTACTATTCCTATTACTGAGGATATTTCCTTAAGTGGAATCTTGTTTCACAACTAACTCCCTGAGGTTCTTATTTTATAAAAGCAGAAAACAAATGAATTGGCTTTGCTTTGTGTTGGAGTAAATGGATTATAAAACAAAAGTTATCAAAAATAGAGCAATATAAATTTTAGTTGGCTATAATGAAAGTTCTCAATATGTTGACCATGTTACATGTCCCTGCTCAGTTCCCTTATTGTCCCCTTTATCCTGCTGAACACCATCAAGCTTCCAGTCAGAGGGAGAGACAGCCTGTGCTACAAGGCTCCTACCTGACCACAGATCAGCCCAGTTCCTTTTGATGCTTGAATCACAGCTATTTTTAAATTGGTTAGTGTGCGCTTGAAAAATCAAAAGTGGCCTCTATGTTCATTTCATTGCAATGGAAAGTTAGTCAGATGTAGTCTTCAATTAACTGGGCAAATTGTGATCTGAAAGTTTCCCCTTCATTTGTGTCACTAATCTTCTCAATATGCACAGGAATACATGCTATGCAAAATAGGCAGTGTCAAGACTGAGCACAACCCTAATAGTTTTCGTGGAAAGATATCAATTGAGAAACAGAAACCTGACTTACATTTTCCCAAGAAATAGGTAAATATTACATGTAATGATTTAGCATCCATGGTGTAGGTTGCATGGGATTCTCATTTTATTAAGAATATAATATTTTCAGCATATGAACATCTTTACACTTGTTGGTGAAGATATTAGAGAGAGATTTAATATAGAATTACATTGTCTTGGAAGTCAGAGTTTCTCCACCATTTTGAACTTTTCAATTTTGTGTCTCTTACCTTCTTAATAGTATTCTGATTGGATAATTCACTTCCAATATCAATGACCTTTGAATAATAAATTTTTCCTAATCACTTCTCCCAACTGGCCACTGTAGAAACCTCTAAAACTTTTTTGGCTACTCTTTGTGAGAATGGCTATTGTAGGGTTATAACTACCTATGTCTCATAAAAATAAATGTAAGTAGAGACTTCTGGTATGCACATGGTTGTCTGTATCCACTTCTGCCAACCTGTTCTTGCTGGAAATTATATAAAAGCAGTAAAGATCTTTTCCACATACCCCATTTAAAATGAAACTAGTAACCATTATAGAAGCTGCACAAGAACAAGAAGAAGAAGAAGAAGAAGAAGAAGAAGAAGAAGAAGAAGAAGAAGAAGAAGAAGAGGGAGGAGGAGGAGAAGAAAGAGAGTGAAGCAAGACCCAGCAGTGGCAGCACTTCAAAGGCACCAGAAAAATATACTTCCTAAAGATGAGGAGTCATTCATTCAGTAGTGCAAAAATTATGACTTGTATCAGAGTGGCAGCAGAAGATTCCTAGACAAGGTTTAGAAAGAAAGTAGAAATTCAATTACCTAACAAACCATTGCATGGCCAAAAGGTAAGAAAACATAAGCAAAGTCAAACATATAAACTTAAAAATATTTGCAATATATAACTCATCTACATACTTGCTGTATCTCCAGTATGTGGAACACTACCTGCCACATAATAAATATTTATTGAATGAATACAAAATCCAATTGAAAATTTGGCAAAGAACATAGTTTGTAAAAAATAAAGTAAAATGGCTTTTACACATATTTAAAGATGTTCTCTCATCAGTCATAAGATAAATTATAACATTTTTATCTATTAGATTGGCAAAAACTCAAGTGCTAAAACTTCCTATTGGCAAAGTTCTGAGGAAACAGTTATTATCATATATTGCTGATGGGCATGTAATTTGTACAAGATTTATGAAAAGCAAGTTGGCTATGTCTATGAAAGGTACAAAGGCACATACCTCTTGGCACAGAAACTCCAGTTTGGGCAGTATCCTAGAGACGCATGTATGTGCATCATGAAGTATGTACAAGGTTATTCATAGTAGCATTATTATTAAATGTGAAATAATGGAATAATCATGGATGCATTGATGGGGACAATAATTGGCTACGTTAATTATAATATATCTACTCAATGAAAATATGATATACCTATAGAAATAATGAGGATTCTCCTAAGATATCCAGGATGTATGACTGACGAAAGAAAAAATCTAAGTCAATACAGCTTTTATATTATGAAACCTCAGTGCTTAAAAAGAAGGTAGAAAATAAAATATTTATTTTGTCATTTTATATAGACAAACTTTGGAAGTGCTATAAGAAGCTAAAAACAGTTGTTCCCCTGCTTGAGTGATGAAACTAAAGAGACAAGAAAGAGGGAGGGGAGAAAGATATGAATATACTGCTTTTTATAGCTTCAATTTTTTGAGCTGTGCAAATAAATTTCTGATTCAAAAAATTAAAATTTAATTAAGAAAGAAATTGTGGAGAAAACAAGCAAATAAAATAAAGTTTACCAGTGTCCAAATTCATCCCAAAATAACACTATCAGATTTATAGCAGTGGGGAAAAAAAAACTCACTCATTAATTCATCAAATAAATGTTGATTGAATTACTTCCATGATTTAAGATGCTGGAGATGCAAGATGATGATTCTCCTGAAGCTTCTATTATTTCCATGAAATAGAAAATAAAAAACTGACAAGTTAAAGATTAAAAAATAAAAAACAGAAAAACAGTTAAGTGTTATTACTAAAACAAAATAGGGTGATACTATATAGATAATGACTTGGGAGCTTTTACTTTTTTTGCTGAGTGGTCTGAGAAAGTCTCTTTCAAAATTAAAATCGACGGAGGTGATATTTGAACTATGATTTGAGTGACAAAAGGAGGCAGTCGTCCACATATCAAAAAGACAAGCATTTTATGCAGAGTCCAGCAAGAGTAAAGGCTTGGGGTAAGAACAAATTTTTCATGCTTTATGGACAGAAAAAAAGTGCCCTGTGAGTACAGAGAAATGAAGAAGAACTAGAATGGCATGAATTGAGAGGTAAGTGCAGCTTCATTATGTGTAGCTATCTGGGCCTTGGATGACCAGGGCAAGAGATTTAGATTGCATTCTACACGGGGTGAGAAGACATTGGAAAGTTTTACACAGAAGGATCATGTGATTTGATCTATGGAAGTAAAAGGGTTGACTCTGCTATCTGGCTGCATATTTTAGGGGGCAAGAGTTGAAGCAGGGTGACCAGATTGTCATTCTTTTGGTATCCTAGGCAGACAATAATGGTGTTTCAGCTAGTATGGAGTTGGGGAAAAATGGAAGTAATATGAAAATCTTTATTGATGATTAGAGGTGAAGTTGAGGGAAAGAATGGAATCAAACCAATGCTAGATTTTGACTTACAAAAATAGGTATAGATCTATTTTCTAAGATGAGATAGAGTGGGGAGAAACAGGTTTAGAGAATAGAATTGAAAATTCTACTTTAGACATCTTAAATTTGAGATAAACGTATAAGTAGAGACGAAGAGTAAATGGTTGAACATGTGTGTGAAACTCAGGGGAGAAGTAGAGTCTGGGCATAAAAATATAAAAATCATCTGCATATAAATGATACTTAAAGCCAAAGGGGTGAGATACAAGTGAAATCACCTACAAATGACAACAGATATAGAAGAGATGATAAATACAGAACTCATCCATGGAAATGCCAATCTCTAGAAGTGAGGAAGAGCAGAGATTAAAAAATACAAAGAAATTATTGATAGGATACCATGAACATATACAAAATAATAAAAATTCCATACAAACGAACGTGCCTAAGATAGAAATAATGTTAGGAACACATTTGCATCAGACATGATTTCCAAAGTGTTTATATTGTGATTATCATAGTATTTTTGGACTCTTACTTTTCATATTAAATAAGGTAAAGGATACGAACAGTTTATATAAGCAAAGATTATAAAAACATGGAAAATGTGCATTCTGTCCATTATTGAAGAAATAAAAGATAATTTTTTTTTCAGGACACACTGTATTCTTCTTCTATGGATAAAACTATTCCTTAAATAAAAACACTCAAATTTCGTGAGATTGTGGTGAAACTAATACAGTTGAACACTGCTGTTTGCTTTATAATAAACAATATAGAGTAAAAGATAAAATGTGTATCCAATTTGAGTAATTCCACCTTTGGGAATATATATCCTAAAGCCATAATTCCACAGAAGAGGACTACTTATATGCAGAACTAGATTTTTATTGCAATAAATGTTATCTTTAAAGAATTGAAGAAAATCAATACAACCACAAATATAGAAGTGATCAAATCAAACATAATCTATTTAGGCTAGATGAATATTTTAAAACTACTAAAAATTGTCATTAAAAGTCAAATATGAAAACTCATAAAAATGTGTATAACATAAATGGATTATTATCAAAGAAGATTAAATAAATGACATTAGTGTTGTTTAGTCTGTCCCATTCTTATGACCAATTGACAACTTTTTCTCTTTTTTTAACTTTCACATTTCTAAAATGTAAAATCCCAATGGACTTGCTTTCTACTCCATCCCCCAGTATAATTTTATCCAATTGCTTATTTTGTTTGCATGAACTTTAGAGATGTGGCTGTGAGTTAGCAATGACATAACTACTGATGGATCTTTTGGGATAGGCCTTATTCAGAAATCAAGATGTGGAGATCTCATGAGGATCCAGTAAGTCAGAGATGGAGAGGGTCAGCCAGAGATAAGCTGTAGAGTAGAGCTGAAACTGACAACAGGGACGTGTTTATAACAAAAGCATGTGGATGTATGAAAAGAAGATAGATTTGGATTTTAGTCCAGAATCCTAAAATATGAAGAGTCTGAAAATGGAAGAAAAAGAATTTAATGCATGCCCCAATGCATAATAATGGGCTAAATATAGAATCCTTAGAGAAGATGCATTGATCCGAATAGTGTTTGGTTGGTGGTTTCAACACAAAGAACTAAAATATCTGTTTTCCACTTAAAGGCTTTTGGACATTCAAAGAAAGTCACTTAAAACTTTAACACTAGCCTCCTGGAAACCAAAACTTATGTTGAAGAAAATGATTTTAATGAAAAATGTAAGACAATGTTGTGAGCAGGTTAAGGGAATATTTCACTTCAGGGGCTTTTTCAAAACATCCCCTAAATTACAAAACAAAAGATAGCCTTGTCTCAGAATTCTGTTTCTCCTAGGCTGGAGATGCATGCCTAAGAGTAATTTAGGCACTTAAGGAAGGACTTTTCAGACTAGAGAGGAATAAATGACCATTCCCATCTTACAGATGAATCACCAAGAGCATCGGCATGTCTCTGTAAGTGCACCTCTGTCTTCTGGGACATCGATCACATTGAAACTTGATTTCTCTTAAGATCCACTGAATCCCAAAAAGAAATTAGGGTGTATACTTTTCATTATCCCATTTGCAAAGTGAATGATTTTTTTAATCCGAAAAAGCAGCATCAAAATCTGGCCACTAAAGAAAGGTAAATCTTATGCTGAAGGAATATGCTCCTTATTCCTCAACGGTGTACGGAAGTTTATGATTCTGTTGAAAAAAGTCATAATTCTGCTTCATTCTCTTGAGATGCAGAGTAAATGGAGAAAACAGTGTTATTAGTTTTATCAAAATTCTGCTTTTTCAGGATGGCTGAGTTGAGATGTCAGATGACAATTTTCCTCAGAAAGAACCAAAGTTACAGGTGGATAATCGTAAATTGAATAGAAGATTAAAGGCCGGGCGCGGTGGCTCAAGCCTGTAATCCCAGCACTTTGGGAGGCCGAGACGGGCGGATCACGAGGTCAGGAGATCAAGACCATCCTGGCGAACACGGTGAAACCCCGTCTCTACTAAAAAAATACAAAATCTAGCTGGGCGAGGTGGCGGCGCCTGTAGTCCCAGCTACTCGGGAGGCTGAGGCAGGAGAATGGCGTAAACCTGGGAGGTGGAGCTTGCAGTGAGCTGAGATCCGGCCACTGCACTCCAGCCTGGGTGACACAGCGAGACTCCGTCCCAAAAAAAAAAAAAAAAAAAAAAGAAGATTAAGGAGAGAGTGCCAGAACCTACTGGAGAACTCACAGAAAGAAGCTACAGCACAGAAAAAAGAAGGAAGCAAGAGTATGGCAGAGATTGAATCCCAAGAAACTTGGAGTCTGGTGGAAAAGGTAGGTGCGGTGTTTTGGGTTCCACTCACAGTTGTGGCAGACTGGGTTTCCGAACTGTAGGAGAGCTCCTTTGCTCGCCCTAGCCCAAGGGCCGGTGTGGGTGGTGATTTATTAATTTACTGAGGGCATTGCACCAGGCTACCAGCTTGTATAAGTTTGCTTACCCTCTCCCCAGACCTGAGCTGCTGTGGTATGCGCCATACCGAGTGTGCATCATTGTGGTCCTCTGTCCTGCCCAGATAATCTCAGCCTTTGTGTCTCCACATCACCAGATCCCCCGCAGACATTCCCTAGCACCTGCTCAGATTGCAGCAGCCGCACATGGGGCCAGATGTACCCAAGGTAGCTGCAGAATTCCCAGTGGTCTGACCCTCAGGGTATGTTGCTCCTAGGGGAAGGGAGAGTGCAGTGCCCTTAGGCAGTGCCTCTTGGGACAAAGGAAGCCAGAGCGTATGCTCTCCTGTGCCCAAGAGTTTCCTGCTTGGGGACTGAGGGTGACAGCACCCTTTCCAGCAGAGAAACGGGCACCATGCTCAGTGCTCTGGGGGGAAGTGGTTTTTAGCCCCTGTGGTCAGGCAGCCCCGGTGCTCAGGCACAGTAGTAGAGAGGAGGACTTCTCCTTCCCGACTGCTCACTGCTGCGGACAAAGCCGTGGATGCTTGTGGACAGCCAATCCAGGACTATTAGCGGCTACACTGACGTTGGTGGTGTGCCTACCTGCCGAGCCCGACCTTCCTTGCACCATAGGCAGAATCCCCCTTCCTGCCTCCACACTGAGTGGCAGCGTCCTGGCAGTGGAGAACAGATGACCAGCAGAGCTGTCGGTTTTGTGCTGAGGGAAGAGGCTCCTCCCTGAAACCATGGTACAGGTGTTTTCCGTGGCTCTCAGCTTCATTGCAGCTTGAAGATAGATGGCAGTGTCTGTTGGACCTTAGACACATGAGACCCGTTACAGGAGTATGATAGGGAACAGGATGACAAGCTGGCGCAAACCCCTACCACCTCTGGAGAGACCTCGGCACATTTCACCAGTTTTCCCTGCTACCCTCATCGGCACTGGTGCTTTTGCTTGTCACTGGAGTACCTGAGGGTCAGACTGGCTGTCCAGCTCCGCCCAGCTTTGACCCCTGCTCCAGGGCTGAGCGGGTAATTCATGGCACCGGACATTCCACCGACCACTCCATCGCTTGAGACAACAGAGAGCTCCTCCTAGATAATAAAGATTAAGCCTCTACTTACCTGTTTCCGCCATAGCCGGTTCTTACTAGTGCCACCTACTGGCCGGGCGGTCGAACTGCATAACCCAATACAAAATCGGACACCAGAGCACAGGGCATGGAAATGAGATAAGCTTCTTGAGGCTTCCACCTCTGTGTCTCTATAGGAGACTGAACATTTACTCACATGCCCAGTATATCACTACTACAACCACCATTTGAGGAAATCACCACACCGAGGAAAAGACCTGCCTGCATGATTCAGTTACCTCCTACTGGGTTCCTCCCATGACACGTGGGAATTATGGGATCTACAATTCAAGATGAGATATGGGTGGAGACACAGCCAAGCCATATCAGGACTTAAATGTAAGACCTCAATCTATAAAAATTCTAGAAGAAAACCTAAGAAAAACTCTTCTGGACATTGGCCTGGACAAGTAATTTATGACTAAGACATCAAAAGCAAATGCAACAAAAACAAGAATAGACAAATGGGACTTAATTGAACTAAAAAGCGTCTGCACAGCAAAATAAATACTCAACATTGTAAACAGACAACCTACAGAATGGGAGAAAATATTTGCAAACTATGCATCCCACAAAAGGCTAATATCAGAAATGTGTGAGTAACTTCAACAAACAAACAAAAAACTCCATTAAGAAGTGAGTAAAGGAAATTAACAGACACTTTCTAAAAGAAGACATACAAGCATCCAACAGACATATGAAAAAATGCTCAACATCACTAACCATCAGAGAAATGCAAATTAAAATCACACTGAAATACCATCTCACACTAATCAAAATGGCTTTTACTAAAAAAGTCAAAAAGTAGCAGATGTTGGAGAGGATGCAGAGAAAAGAGAATGCTTACACAATGTTGGTATGAATGTAAATTATTACAACCTCTACGAAAAACAGTGTAGACACTTCCCAAATAAGTAAAATTTGAACTATCCTTCAATCCAACAATCCCACTATTGGATATCTGCCCAAAGGAAAAGAGCTTAATATATCAAAAAGATACCTGCACTTCTATGTTTTTCGGAGCACTGTCCACATTAGCAAAGATGTGAAATGACTTAAATGTCCATCGACAGATTATTGGTCAGAAAAACTGTGGTATATACATACCATAGAATACTATTCAGCCATACAAAATAATGAAATTATATCCTTTGTTGCAACATGGGTGGCTGAAGCCCATTATCTTAAGTGAAATAACTCAGAAACAAAAAGTTAAATACCACATGTTCTCCCTTATAAATAAGAGCTAAAAAATGTGTACATATGGATATACAGAGTGGAATAATAGACTTTGGAGACTACAAAAGGTGGGACAGTGAGAGAGGGGTAAGGGATGAGAAAATACCTAATGGGTGCAATGTACATTATTTGGGTGATGGTTACACTAAAACTCAGACTTCACTGCTCGCAATATATCCGTGTAACAAAAATGCATGTATGCCCCTAAAATCTATAAAAATTTATTAAATAAATAAATAAATGATACAATGAAATTTCATTGAGTAGCCAGTAGAATTGCCTAAAAATAATGATTAGAAAATTAATGCATATATTAAATTTCTTAGTTTGCTCTCAGGCATTTGCTTTATCATTTAACATATTAAATGTAACAAATTTTTATTATAACATTTTATAAAAATACGAATTTTGCAAATTATTTTCTATGTAGAAAGTACACATCAGAACTGCCACAATGATGCTGCAATGAATCTCACATACTGGGCATCTTTTGACTTAGCCTGGTTTCCCCAGAAATTGGAGCTTGAGGCAAAGGCTTATGTGCTACTACTGTTTTAGGAAATGTAATCCCAGAGAGCTGACCTGAGAGACAAAGGGAGAGAAACAGTATTTTAAAAGTAGAGTATACTACAAAAATGTGCTATTGAATTAGTGGCGATTGCTTGATCTCAAAGAAGCATTCTCTAAGAAGGCAAAACACTCCATCCAGAGGGAAAAAGTGATTAAAAAAAAAAAAAAAAAAGTTTTCCCGTGTCTCTCATGTGTCAAAGATTGTCTCTAGGGATACCGGAAAATTTTTATCCTTCCAGATTGCATATGTATGGTAGTAAACTAAATCCCATAGCATTTTGTGCCTTTGGCATCTAAAGATAGCCTTAGGGCAGGAGGCAAGAGGTTCAGGGCACATGCATGAGGCATGGTACTCTTAGGCTGCATTTGTTGGAGCCCACGCAGAGGAGATGACCACAGTAGTGGCTGGAAGAAAGCATAATGAAGCTACAAATGATGTAAAGTGATGCATACGATAAGTGGTTTTCCGATTGTTCAGGCATCAGAAGCACCTGGGGGACTTGTTACAACACACATTGCTGGGTGCCATCCCCAGAGTTTTTTTGATTCAGTAGGTCTGAGATGGGCCAAAAAATGCATTTTTAGCAAGTTTGTAGGTGATGCAATGCCACTGACCCCAGACTACACTTTGTTAAGTCCTGCATAAGTCTACAGTCCAGTACTCCTTCCACACATATTCCCCCAGGTCTAGGTCGGCTAGTGTATATTAGTGTACTCCTAAAATTTCTTCAGGGTATGATCTATTTCCTCCAGACCACAGACTACACTTTTCTGAATGGCTTAAACTGAAATTGGACTCTGCTTATCCATCTAGAGACAGTAAAAATGGTTGGGGAGCATCTTGAGGAGAAAAGATGCTATCTTCTGAGCTATGTTCCTCAAATGGGGCTTTTGTAAAGATTGCTGGGATGAGGTTGGTCATGTCTGGCGAGGGGAAAGAGTGGCTTTTGTCAGCCCAGAGGGTTCAACAGAAGCTGGAAGACTAATATTCTTATCGCTGGAATCCTCAACCAAAAACTTCTTTTCTGTGGTTATCCATTTTTCCCATTCATCTAGACAGAGTGATATATTTTATGAGAAGATAGGAATAAGGTAAATCTAAAAATTATTTTAAGAAGTTTACTTTCAGTTTACTAAGCTCCATGTAATAACTATTGTGTATCTGTAATTTAGACTTTTCAAAGAAGAAAAATATTTGATGAAGGTGTTAATTGAGCAATAAGTATATCTAGAGTTATGAATACTTGGTATAAAATGTAGGATCCAAACATACAGATCTATTGTAAAAAGTTAACTATAGATAGAGACATGATTCTTTGCTTTTTGTAAAGATTATCTGTTATGAGATTTTTTTTTGGTTCCCTCAAAACAATTACTATAGGTGTGAAAATCACAAAATCACCCAAATCACAACATATTATCCATTAGGAACATGACTGCAAAATAAGAAATGAGGTTTATAAGTACAGAGAAACATCAGCAATCACATCCCATTACAGCTAATTTACAAGCGATTGCTCTTGCTGACCTTGTAGTTATAGAGGAGAAGCCCTTCCTGTGGCCCCAAGGGAGCTAATGTTTAATTGAGTTAATAATTTAATAATAGAAACTATTAGATGATCTGTGATGTAAAAAGTAAAGGATGAAAAGATTGTACAGAAAGCAGAACATTTGGACAATTTTCACTCAGTCATTCAATATTTATTGAATACCTGTCTTACACTAAGATCTTTGCTAACGACAGCAAAGTGCAAAGACGATAAAAAAATACGTTTGCCCTCTAGAAAATCATATACTACTATAAGAGATAATGGGTAAAAAATTGCAAACATTGTGAAAAGGAAATTTTTTTGAATTTGGGACAAGTGTGATGGAATTCCTTGAAGAAATGCTGTTTCCGAAGTACGTAAGCCAGAATTTAATTTCTGGAAAAGTAAACCCTATAATGTGCATGGTAAATTTAATATTTAAATCAAATAATAGCATATATTTACTTTAACGCATTTCACATACACACAACTTCAAGAAACACAGATAATTCATAGTGTACTCTCTCTGTCTACTTTTCCTGAACCTGACCTTGGGCCAGCCTGTCTCATGTTTGACATAGGGCTGACATTACTGTGAAAATGTGGTAAGGAAAGCAGGAAGGAAGGAAGGAAGGAAGGAAGGAAGGAACGGAAGGAAGGAAGGAAAAAGAAAGAGAGAGAGAAAGAAAGAAGAAAGAGAGAGAGAGAGAGAAAGAAGAGAGAGAAAGAAAAAGAAGAAAGAAAGAGAAAAGAAAGAAAGAAAGAAAGAAAGAAAGAAAGAAAGAAAGAAAGAAAAGAAAGAAAGAGAAGACAAGAGAAAGGAAAGAAGGAAGGAAGGAGAAAGAAGGAAGCGATAGGAGGAAGGGAGGACCTTTTATAATTGGAAGGGTGTTTCTGTATCAACTAAATGTAACTCTATTTCATAGCACTTGTTTATGAATTTGCCTGTTTGGATAAATGGAGTAGTGGGATTTCTGAACTGACCTGTGTGCAGACCTTTCTAGCCAAAGGGACTTTAAACCTCCCCAAAGGGACCTTTCTTGTAGGGAATAATTTCTTTATTTTATTTAACTCAAAATAATGCATTAGTTAATATTAAATTTCAAAAATTAACCTTAAATATTAAATCCTATTAGTTTTTACAAAGAATCAAAATTTATTACCAAGAAGTATCAATATTCTAAATGAAGATTTGAGAAAACACCAATATTATTGGATATGGGTCATACCTTGTGAGTTACAAAAGAGAAAGAAAGAAAGCATAAAACATTTTGTGCTCTTCTTTTCTTCTCCTCTCCTTGTCTCCCTTTATTGTCTTTCTCCTTCTTTCCCTTCTCTCCTTACCTGTCTTCCTTCTACTCCTTCTTTATTAAATATAAAGAACCTTGGCTTCATCAAATAACAGACAAATGATTTGGGAGCTCAGAATATGGAGATGTTTTGCTAAGTGAAGTGATGTGAACTTTGCCTTCAAGAAGGAGGAGTTCATCACTCCTTGTTGTCTGGATAAGAAAGAAAAAAAGAAAAAAGCCCAGATAAGAAGTAAAAAGGATTTGGGACAAAGGCTGATACGGCCTGCCATGCATGGTAGTTACAGTTTTTTTATTAATATTCCTTTTTAACCTTTTGATAGAATTAAAAAGTGATGCATCAGTCATAACCAATTAAACTGAATCAGATGCCTTCCCTCTTTACACCTATCTGAGATGCCAACTAAGGGAGACTTAGAGCATGAGTTCTGAACTGAAAACCCAAGAGAGAATGTTCCTCTTTATTTCAAATGCCTTATTTTAACATCTTCCCATGATTTAGCCTGAATCCATAATAAGGAGACTATCTTTTCTTCTTTTTTCTGCTTGACTGTATATTTCTCGTCATCCTTTCTCCAAAGCCAATTTAAGACTCAGCAACAGCACTGTCCCAATTAATATTCCAGTTGTTAAATGAATACTAAAACTGCTTTAACAGGTATATCTGGGACTCCATTTAGTTTGTGATATTGTTTCCATAAGAAAATGCATTCCAGATTAATGAAACAGCAACTTTACAATAGTTTGGGTTAGAAAAGTCATTGATATGTTAAGCACTTACTTGTGTAAGAAGTTAAAGGACATGGAATTCAACAGTAGCAGTGTTAGCCCCCTGATTTGGATTTTTCATGTCCTGTGGGACTGGGCAAGGACAGTTGGGAGGCAAACACTGCTTCAATCTTTTATTTATTTATTTTTTATTTTACAGTAGACAATGCCAAAAGGTAGATGGCTATTTTAAATGTCATCTTTTGTTGATTGGTTTATCGCATAATCTTTTATAAAGGTCTACCAAAAGTAATGAAATGGTATTTGATTTCACACTGACAGGAAACTGTGCAGCATAAATAATTATGAAAGAAAGTAAAAATGTTTATAGTCCATGAGAAGCATAAAACTATACTAAAAGAACAACATGAATGCATTGCATCCACTCTCTTTGATCTTTTGAATTAGAAGTTTCAAGTACCTTTGATACTTGGTAAGAAGGTGGGATTGCAATTGTTTTACTTCTAAAAATGTATTTGAGATTTCACCAAGCTTCATCTATTTTTCTCAGAATTTTATGATCTAAATCTAACCTCTCAGCTGGCTTCTGTCACCTTTTTGCATTACCACTTTACCTCCAATCTTCTCATAGTCACCAAATGACATCTCCCTTATTGATGACAAAGCTATTATTTTTTTCTTAGTAATATGTCTCTAAACTCTCTTTTGTTAAAGATTACGTCTTATTACCACTTCAAAAGGACTTCTTTTCCCATTTTTCTAAATATATCAAAATGAATAAAACAGTAATTTTAAAAGTAGTTCTGTGGAAATTTCCACACTTTTCCTTTCTTTAAGCAATGTCTCTTTCATCTAGAGGTGAAAGTCACTTTTGATAACTAATACTATTGTTCAAGATATATCTTTATTGCACAGAAAATAAACACTTCTAATTCTTTACTATATTTTTATGTTGTGAAGCTAAGTAAGGTGAAAACAAAGCAACCAGAAATTTAAAAATATGTGTCTGATTAGTTGAAAAGTAGCACATTGAGTTTTCTACTATGAGGATAATATGGCTTTAGGTTTATTGGAACTTTGAGAAAGCAAACTTTGAATGAAGCAACTCTAGCACTTGGAAAGCTTTTCAAAGGCACAAAAAACCCCTGCCAGTAGAGTGAAGAAAGCACAGGAAACAGCGGGAGAAATTATTTCTTAAGTGTAAATTAATAAAAATATTATTTCTTATTTCTAAAAGTACTTAACTCAGAATCATCGTTGCCCTATGTAAGCATCACACATAAAGTATATACTAGCTTTTTTCCATGAAACTTAAATGTACATAGAAAAAATGTTCCATCCCAACATCCCCATGCCAATCCTTGAGTATACTGAAAGATTAGGCAGATACTCTGCCAGTGGTCTGAGATTTAAGCTCAGTCTTAAGTTTAGCCAGGAGAAGATAAGAAGCAAATTCTTCTATGAATCACACTGAAGGACTGTCTTACAAATCCCAGATGGAGGGAATTTAATCACTTACTTGGCATGCCAAAGCTTCAGTTATATCAGACCCTTTTGCACACCATCCCACATCATCCTCTCAGACTCACCTGGTTCTGTAAATAGTTTCTGATAAGACTGGACTTAGTTATATTGACAGTGCCTTGGTTCAAACATTTTTTGCACGAATTTTTCTTTCTTCCTGGGCTTTTCTAAGTCTTGATATGGAGCAGTGTTGAGAGTGTATGGCATGCATACACACACAGTTCAAGAGTATAAGATATTACTTGCATTTCAAGATAAGTGTGTCAGGCGCTTTTTGCTTAGAAATCTTTTGTGGAAAATTTGAGAAACATTTTATTTACTCCTCAGAAGGACTTCAAGAGATCTGTCTCCAACTGATGCATCCACTGAGCAATCCGATAATGTATGTTCGGGTGTACTCTTTTTCCTTTGCTGCCCACTCTTGCTGGAAACTCATTTAGCTCTCTAAATTGAGCTTCCATCGCTTTCTAAATAAACCACCTATGTACAAATCCTTTACAGTCTCTGTTTTTGGTGAAAAACCAAGCTAAATTCGAGATGAATCTAAATCCTATTTAGAATACTCTTGGTGGTTTTGAGGTAGAACTATCAATTTTCTAAACCTGCACAGCTAACAAGACTCATCCAGAGATGTATGTGTAGGCACAAGAGAGTGGAATTGAATTAAGATTTTTTTCAGTATTACCCAAAGCTTACTACTTGATGCTACTTACAATCAGTGAAAGTTGCTCCTACTTTTACTATTCTAATAGTTTTCTTTTTTTTTTTTTTTAACTACCTTGATAAATCTTCAACCTACAAATGTCTCTCTCATTTTCCCTTATCAAGGTGTCCTGCCTTAAAGGGTTGCACTCTCCAGTATCCTATCCAAACATTTTCAAGACCAGCTATCTACTGTAGGCTATTCTTTATTATAAGATTTGGAAGTGACATTAAAATCTAATTACCTCATGAGTCTGATGGAAAACACTGAGGCTCATAATTGGCATAATAGCCGACCCAAGGTACCACAAATTGCTCATAGCCTAGACAAATCACTTTGTCCATTGACTTTATTTCAAATGGATACACAGAACTAAAATTATTTCCATTAAAGAAGTAGACATGATATTAATAAAATATTTCCTCCATGATGTATATTCATAGTATTTTGCTTTACTCTTTTCACAAAAATATAGTAATTCATGTGCTTTATTACGTTAATCACACTTGTTTAAAACATTGTATTTCATCCTCCAATTAGCTACATAGACTCTCACAAAAAACTCACTAGAATATTTACAGAAATGCAATGAGTCAAATGTTATATTTCATAATATATTTAATATTATTAAAGTAAAAAAGTAAAGTAAAAAAGTTTTATAAGCAGCATACTCTGATTTGTAAGATGATATATATGCACAGTACTGTAATACAAGTGGAAAAAGAAAATGTCATATATCCAATCTTTTGTGTTTGGTTGTTTGTCAATATCTTTTGGATTTCAGGTACAAAGGACAGAGTTTATCATACTGTCTATTGCACATAATCAACTTTGTTTAATGAAAGTTTCCTTTCTTGCTTTATTCATTTATATTTAATTCATTCATTTATATTAATATATATATTTCTTTCCTTTGCTTCTTCCTCAGGCAACAATTATAATGTATTTAATTTTATTTGAAATTATTTTGGAAAATGCAAATTATATAATGTGAAGATACTTCAATTTTCTTAAATGGTATTATATATGTCATTATAGTTCCTATTTCTTTCGCTAAGCTTTATTCTTAAAAACCAATCAGAGTTTTACTTCTGTTAAGAATATAGAAAGCCATAAGAGAACACAGATCCCACCCAACAATAAGTAAAACAAAGAAAATATTTGGAACCAGAGTTATTGGGGTTTTGTTTGTTTGCTTGCTTGTTTGCTTTCTTTTCAATTCTTCAATGAATTGAAATCCCAAGGCAATGAAGTACTTTGATTTTCAAAGGGTAACAAATTCCTCTAAGGAAAGACAGGACAGGCCACGCTAAGTATTTTGCCCTGGCAAAGCACAAAATCAAACAGAGATGACACTCTTTAAAGTGAGTAAGAAAAAAAAAAAACTTCAATGTTAACAAACACATAAACAGAAGGTGTGGGCTAGTGGGACAGGTTAAAATTCTTGAGAGTTCTAAATACAAAAGTAGTCTTCACCCACTTGCCAGATCTTTCTCATGAACCTCCACCAGGTGTCTATAGGGTAGAATCAAAAAAGGACACCTGAGAAAGTCTCCCTTAATGATGAAACATTGAGGTAAGTTGCTACTATAGAACAGGTGTGAAACTCACGATTAACTCTTCTCTCATATAAAGCAAAAACTGTCTTCCTCTAGGTAAGGGGCAAGAAATCTTTCAGCTTATATTCCAGACAAAGGTAAGCTGCCTCTGGAGACAAAATAGGGGAAAACCCGTCTGTCTTTTAGAGAAAATCTTTCTTCTTTTTATCCCAAGCAAAGGCTGGCTACTGCTGGAGAAAGGATAAATTCTCTGTTGTTTCAAGGCTCCTATGCAAATACAAAGCACTATACTGTTGCTACTGGAGGATAAGTAAAAAAAACTGTTTATGTTCAAGACCCCCTGGACAAGACTTCTTAACTATGAAAGGCAGTTTTGTTGCTGCGGAGGAAAAGACAACAATACTGAGAATGGGCTCTCTCCCCATTCTCTGAGACTCAGGGTTAAAGAGACTAAAAGAAGTCTCAGTTCCCCAGACAACCTGACAGAAGCAGAGGCATAGCAATTCCCAGGAGTTAACACTGTTTACTTTAGTCTCTATTGTTCTTTTGCATACAATACGTAAAGCTAATTTTAAATATTTCAAGAGACATGAATAAGCATGAAAAAAAAGAACTCATCATCAAGGGAGAAGGCAGTCAACAGAACCAGACCTAGAAATGAACATATTTTGAAACTATTTGACTAGGACTTTTAGATAATTATAATGAATATGTTCAGTAATCTATGGAAAGTAAGAACAGTATGGAACAGATGGAGAATTTTAGCAGTAAGATAGAAATTATAAAGGAAATTCAGTGAAACGACAGATTAAGAAAACATGATATCAAAGTTGAAATTTTTTTCACATGCTTATTTGCAGACTAAAGGCATTACAGAAAGTTAGCAGTGAATTAGAATATATTTTGATTAAAGTTTTCCAAAATATAATATGTATGTGTGAGTGTGTGTGTGTGTATGTGTGTGTGCGTAGAGAGAATGAAATATAGTGAAAAAATAAAATATCCAAGACCATTAATAAATGATCAAATATATGTGTATTTGCATTCCCAGCCTTAGACAAGAGAGACAAAGAGAATAGGGTTGAATAGGGTTGTAGAATCATTTGAAAAGATAACGGGGGAGAACTTTACAAAATTAATGAAAGACTAAATAAACCACAGCTCTAATAAATTCAGAGAACTCAAGTCTGGATACATATAAGGAATAACATACATAGGCATGTCATAGTCAAACTGCTGAAAACGAAAGATGAGTAAAAAGTAATGAAGGTTGGACAAGCTAGAAAAACACTTTATATGAGGGAACAGAGGTAACAATTACATCATATGTATCACTTAAAAGTACGCAGTCCAAAGAAAAGGAGGTAATATACAGTATTATATCAAACAAAAACAGCCAAACCAAAAGTTTAAAATAAATGTTAAACGCAGTTATTTAAGCAGAAATAATATAACAGATACATTTATAAATACACAAAAAAATGAGGTATAGCAATAATATAAGAAAATGTATAAACTATATTTTTCCTTATTTTAAATCTCTTTAAAATTCAAATGTGTAAACCAAAATAGTAACAGTGTATTTTGGTGGTTATAATATATGTAAAAGTAAAATGAATGACATAAATAGCACAAAGCAAGATGAGGAGAAAACGAATGTATAGTCTATGTTCTTACACTACTTGTAACGTAGTATAATATTATTTGAATATTATAAGCTAAACACACACATACAGAGAGAGAGACATCGGTATATAAAACCCTGTAACAATCACTAAAAAAAAAAAAAGAAAAAAGAAAGAAAAAATAAGTGTAACTAATAAACAATTAGTGGAGATAACATGAAATAATAAAAATAATCCAAGAAGGCATGGAAAGAGGAAAATTAGAACGAAGAACAGATATTACAAATTGAAAACAAAAGTAAAAAGAAATATTTGAACCCAAACATATTAATGATTATTTTAAATGTAATTGTTTTAAACACTCTAATAAAAGACAAAGATTATCAATTTGGATAACAAAGCCATACTGAATTGCATGTTGTTTACAAAATATATATGTAAAGATACATATAGAAAAAGCAGAAGGATGGGAAAAGATACACCATTAAAATAAAAATGGAAAGGAAACTGTAGTGGCTATGTAAATATGATACAAAGTGTAATTCAAAACAAGACATTTTACCAGGGAGTAAAATCAACTAACTGATATTTAAAGAACTTTCAACTTAACAGCAGAATGGACATTAGTTTCAAGTGGACATGAAACATTTAACAAGAGAGACCAGGGGGTGGTGCCAAGATGGCCAAATAGGAACAGCTCCAGTCTCCAGCTCCCAGCGTGAGTGTCGCGGAAGATGGGTGAGCTCTGCATTTCCAACTGAGGTACTGGGTTCATCTCACTGGGACTTGCCAGACAAGTGGGTGCAGCCCACAGAAGCAAGGCGGGGCATCACGTCACCCAGGAAGCCCAGGGGGTTAGGGAATACCCTTTCCTAGCAAGGGAAGCTGTGACAGACAGCACCTGGAAAATCAGGACACTCTCACCCTATTACTGAGTTTTTCCAAAGGCCTTAGCAAAGGGCATACCAGGAGATTATATCCCGTGCCTGGCTCGGAGGGTCCCATGCCCATGGAGCAGTCTGAGATCAAACTGCAAGGCAGCAGCAAGGCTGGGGGAGGGGCGTCCACCATTGCTGAGGCTTGAGTAGGTAAACAAGGCTGCTGGAAAGCTCAAATTGGGTGGAGCCCATGGCAGTTCAAGGAGGCCTGCCTGCCTCTATAGACTATACCTCCAAGAGCAGGGCATAGCTGAACAAAAGGCAGCAGAAGCTTCTGCACACTTAAACGTCCCTGTCTGACAGCTTTGAAGAGAGTAGTGGTTCTCCCAGCACAGAGTTTGAGATCTGAGAAAGAACAGACTGCATCCTCAAGTGGGTCCCTGACCCCCGAGTAGCCTAACAGGGATGCACCTCCCAGTACGGGGGCGACTGACAACTCATAAGTTCGGGTGCCCCTCTGAGACGAAACTTCCAGAGGAAGGATTAGACAGCAACATTTGCTGTTCTGCAGCCTCTGCTGGTGATACCCAGGCAAACAGGGTCTGGAGTGGACCTCCAGCAAACTCCAACAGACCTGCAGCTGAGGGTCCTGACTGTTAGAAGGAAAACTAACAAACAGAAAGGACACCCACACCANCCTGACCCCCGAGTAGCCTAACAGGGATGCACCTCCCAGTACGGGGTCGACTGACAACTCATAAGTTCGGGTGCCCCTCTGAGACGAAACTTCCAGAGGAAGGATTAGATAGCAACATTTGCTGTTCTGCAGCCTCTGCTGGTGATACCCAGGCAAACAGGGTCTGGAGTGGACCTCCAGCAAACTCCAACAGACCTGCAGCTGAGGGTCCTGACTGTTAGAAGAAAAACTAACAAACAGAAAGGACACCCACACCAAAACCGCATCTGTACATCACCATCGTCAAAGACCAAACGTAGATAAAACCACAAAGATGGGGAGAAACCAGAGCAGAAAAGCTGAAAATTCTAAAAATCAGAGCACCTCTTCTCCTCCAAAGGAACGGAGCTCCTCGCCAGCAACGGAACAAAGCTAAACGGAGAATGACTTTGACGGACGAGTCGAGACAAGGCTTCAGACCATCGGTAATAACAAACTTCTCCGAGCTAAAGGAGGATGTCTGAACCCATCACAAAGAAGCTAAAAACCTTGAAAAAAGAGTAGATGAACAGCCAACTAGAATAAACTGTGTAGAGAAGTCCTTAAATGACCTGAGGGAGCTGAAAACCATCACCTGAGAACTACGTGACACATGCACAAGCTTCAATAGTTGATTTGATCAAATGGCAGAAAGGGTAGCAGTGATTGAAGATCAAATGAATGAAATGAAGTGAGAAGAGAAGTTTAGAGAAAAAAGAGTAAAAAGAAATGAACAAAGCCTCTGAGAAATATGGGACTACATGAAAAGACCAAATCTGTGTCCAATTTGGTGTACCTGAAAGTGACAGGGGAATAGAATCAACTTGGAAAACACTCTTCAGGATATCATCCAGGAGAACTTCCCCAACCTAGCAAGGCAGGCCAACATTCAAATTCCGGAAATACAGACGACACCACAAAGATACTCCTCAAGAAGAGCAACTCCAAGACATATAATTGTCAGATTCACCAAAGTTGAAATGAAGGAAAAAATCTTAAGGGCAGCCAGAGAGAAAGGTCGGGTTACCCACAAAGGGAAGCCCATCAAACAGTGGATCTCTCGGCAGAAACTCTACAAGCAAGAAGAGAGTATGGGCCAATATTCAACATTCTTAAAGAAAAGAATTTTCAACCCAGAATTTCATATCCAGCCAAACTAAGTTTCATAAGTGAAGGAGAAATAAAATCCTTTACAGATAAGCAAATGCTTAGAGATTTTGTCACCACCAGGCCTGCCTTACAAGAGACCCTGAAGGAAGTC
>NW_016805421.1:2340912-2353557 GCF_001698545.2 Rhinopithecus bieti
TTTATGCAGCCAACAGACACATGAAAAAATGCTCGTCACACTCGCCATCAGAAAAATTCAAATCAAAACCACAATGGAATGCCATCTCACACCAGTTAGAATGGCGATCATTAAAAAGTCAGGAAACAACAGGTGCTAGAGATGATGTGGAGAAATAGGAATGCTTTTACACTGTTGGTGGGACTGTAAACCAGTTCAACCATTGTGGAAGATAGTGTGACGACTTCTCAAGGATCTAGGACTAGAAATACCATTTGACCTAGCCATCCCATTACTGGGTATATACCCAAAGGATTATAAATCATGCTACTATAAAGACACATGCACACGTATGTTTATTGTGTCAGTATTCACAATAGCAAAGACTTGGAACCAACCCAAATGTCTGTCAAGATAGACTGGATTAAGAAAATGTGGCACGTATACACCATGGAATACTACGCAGCCATAAAAATGGATGAGTCCGTGTCCTTTGTAGGGACATGGATGAAGTTGGAAACCATCATTCTGAGCAAACTATCACAAGGACAAAATCAAACGCTGCATGTTCTCACTCACAGGTGGGAACTGAACAATGAGAACACATGGACGTAGGGTGGGGAGCATCACACACCGGGGCCTCCTGAATGGGTGGGGGAAGGGCGTAGGGATAGCATTAGGAGATATACCTAATGTAAATGACGAGTTAATAGGTGCAGCACACCAACATGGCACATGTATACACATGTAACAAACCTGCATGTTGTGCACATGTACCCTAGAACTTAAAATATAATAATAATAAAAAAAGAAAAATAAATAAAGATATTATTTTCCTTATCAAAAAAAAAAATAACAAGAAAGACTATAATTTGAGCCACAGAGCAAAATCAATAAATTTAAAAGAATTAAAATTATACATGTGTTTTCTGACCATAATAGAATTAAGCTATATATTAACACACATATATTTTATATATATCACATATGTTTGTATATCAAATATATATATATATAAAACAGCAATATGTATGGAAAATTCTCAAGTAATTACAAAGTAAACAACACATTTCTATGTAGCCCACGGTTCAAAGAAAGCAAAGGCAAATTAGACAACATTTTGAACTAAATAAAAATGCTAATGGTATATCAAAGTTTGTGGAATGCAGCTAGAACAATGTTTTGAAAGAAATTTATAGCATTAAATACTTATAATACAAGAAAAGTCTCAAATAGTGGTATTAGCTTCTAATATAATAAACTGGATAGAGAAGAAAATCTCAAATCAGATAGAAGAAAGAAAATAATAAATGTAAGAGCAAAAGTTAATTTAAAAAAACAGAAAAAAACTAAAGTAAAAGCAAATAAAAGCAGATTTTAAAAAAGATTGATGAAATTGATATAACTCTAGGTAGATTGATCAATATCAGGAAGGATATATATAAAATATGTAATATATACAAATGTTACATATATTTATTTATATATCCATTTTGCCATAAATACATCTAATTCACTGTTTTCAATCACTGAAAGATTTATCATGGTATACATTTACTTATATTTACTCACATTTTCTGGTGATGTCACTCAAATTGCCTGTAACACTTGACCACCATAAACATTGTTGTAATTAACACCTTCTCACATGGGTATGAGAACTGCTATGAAATATGTGTCTGTGCATATTAGGATAGCATTGCTGAAAACTCATTTGCCCTCTCAACTGCACTTGCATGTCTTTAGTGCATCTATCTATCCAAGAGGTTATAGAGACTTATGTGCGAACATCAGGCTCTGCCCTAGGTGTCATCCCATGCCCTTAGCTTCATAAGCTACCCGATACATTTTCAGAAATTATTTTTTTCATCTCTGATTGTTCTCATCTGATTGGTCCATAGTCACTGTTGTTTTTTTTTTCTTTGAGACAGGGTCTCGCTCTGTGGCCCAGGCTGGAGTGCAGTGGCCGGATTTCAGCTCACTGCAAGCTTTGCCTCCTGGGTTTATGCCATTCTCCTGCCTCAGCCACCTGAGTAGCTGGGACTACAGGCGCCTGCCACCTTGCCTGGCTAGTTTTTTGTATTTTTTTTTTTAGTAGAGACGGGGTTTCACCGTGTTAGCCAGGATGGTCTCGATCTCCTGACCTCGTGATCCGCCCGTCTCGGCCTCCCAAAGTGCTGGGATTACAGGCTTGAACCACTAGGCCCGGCCAGTCATTGCTTTTTAAATCATCTTCCCATCTTATGTTCTCTGAAACTGGTCTTCATCAGTAACGCTGTTTCACAGCAGTGTTTCGATTCTGCCTTTTAATTAATTAATTCATGTTTTCTCTTCTATCCCATTCAGGCTTGCTGGTTCTCTGAGAGACTGTCTCTTCTCAGATTTCAGTTTGATTTTAACATTTTTCTTATGTGCTCTGACCCATTCTTATTTCCAAAGATAAACAACAAAACCCAGGTAGATGCCCAGATTTTCAATAATCTGTTATCTCGAAAAACTCATACACTCAACTTCACCCTAACCTCATCTTCATCACAGTTTGAAAGATGAATTGAGTGATTAACATCTGTAGTTTGAATACATTTGAATGTGTGATTAGAAGTTGTGGGCTCAAGCTTTTTTTTTTTAATGAGTAAAACTAAAGACATTGCCTTTAAAAAATTTGCAGTTACATAAACAGATTATCTATAATATACCACTACATTTGTGACAATTCTTAAGTGCCTTTTCAATAAAGTATCAAATTAATCATGGATTTTCTCTCAGCTGCTTGATTTATATCCTGAATTCAATTTCCTGCATTGCAAGTCACAGGCATAAAATAATATTTTTCTGCTTTTCTGTAATTAAACACAAAGGAGTAATTGTGGTATTTATATTTACCATAAAATCTAAGTGATATGTAAGAATTTTCATTAAAAGGACACTCTAGAACTGTTATTTTTATGATTTATGGAAAAGACAATTCCAGTGTACTAGATTACACCTTAATGAAGTGAATAATCCCTAACTTGCAAAAAGAACAGGAAGAGAAATCTAAGGAGTAGTTACTACGTGATATACAAGAGACTAAGGAGTATGCAAACTGTAGAGAGTCCTAACTGATTGTTCAAAATGAGCATCCTAGGCACAGTTGTGTCTTATACACCTCTTCCTCACATCCTCAGAACCTTCCTGCACTCCAGCCATTGCTGTGGCAAGTAGTTGGAGTAACATGGTAGCAGTGTACCATAAAGGTAGTATCACTTGTCTCCACCTCAACCCTGGAGTTTCTCTGTCACCACCTCATGGGATGTATTAAGAAAACCTGGCGGCGCGGTGCTCAAGCCTGTAATCCCAGCGCACTTTTTGGGAGCAGAGACGGTGATTCACGAGGTCAGGAGATCGAGACCATCCTGCGCTAACAGGTGAACCCCCGTTCTCTACTAAAAATACAAAAACTAGCCGGCGAGGTGGCGGCGCCTGTATTCCCAGCTACTCGCGGAGCTGAGGCCGGAGAGAATGCGCGTTAAACCTGGAGCAGAGCTGCAGTGGAGGCTGAGAATCCGGCCACTGCACTCCAGCCTTGAGCAACAAGCTGCCAGACCCGTCTCAAAAATCTCAAAAAAAAAAAAAAAAAAAGAAACCTGTTCAGCCATCCTGATGTGTACACAAACTTAAAAGTACTTACCAAAATGATAAAGCAAAACCCTGAAGAGAGTGGAATAGTCCATTGAAAGATAATATGTACAATATAACACTTAAAGACCCACAGGATTGTAGGTTAATTGGATAATTTATTGTATTTCTTTGGCTTAAAACAATGCACAGATAGTTGACTTTTTCCTCAGACACTATTAAATCTTTAATGTCATTCAACTCACTACATTTTATATATTTCCCAGGCGGCTGCCAAAAGGAAAAGAAACAAAAGTCAATCTAATTAAAAGAATGAAGTCCTATTAGTACTTTTCCAACAAGAACTTGCCTTCTCCTCTTAATGTGGATACATGAGGATAAGTATTTACTTAATATTTTTACATTCACTGTACTATCAACGAAGCAAAAACCTCTTTTATAGCACCAGAGATATCTTATTAACAGAAGTTATAATCTAACTCTTATTAACATTCCCACAACATTATATCCAGCAGATAAAACTTTCAGCGTCTTCTTTTTTAATATTTGCATGGTTCCCAAAGAGATTCATCAGTTTCATCTATCCAAAGTAACCTGTGCAGTTATTTGTGTAAGTCAAACATATATATGTAAGCAGACTCCCCAACACATTCACACATAAGCTGATTATGTTCTTTAGTTTGCTAATGAATTATATCATTCAGTCAGTAGATGTCAAGGAGCCATAAAGTTGATATCATGCATGGTTTCTGGAAATAAGGGAGGTAAGCTAGCTACTTTGAAAGGTCTTTTGGCTACAATACGACTAAAATCTGGATAAAACATACTTTGAAAGACATTGAGGTCAAGGTTCATAACAAATAAGGAAAATCTTCAAAGAGTAAAAAATTAAGCCAAAAGCACCACCACCACCACAACAAAACAATGAACTTTAATGAGAGAAAGCAGCTGTGAATGATACATAATTGCCCTGGAAACTACTACTACTGGTGATGCTGCAATTAGAGCCAAGGCCTTGGGAATACCAGTGGAAGAGCTGGACCTAAAATCACTGGATTAAGATTGAAACACTGAGGAGGTTAAAGTGGCTTCAGATTAATAGCAGGTTCTGGGATCCAGGCGGAACAAATAAACTTCTCTTTGGAGGTTAACATCACTTGTCAGACCCAGTTTTTTACAAACTAAGTTCAATCAAGTATAGCTCATATATTTTTAATCACAAAAACAAACCTAGCTGGGCACAGTGGCTCATGCTTGTAATCCCAGAACTTTGGAAGGCTGAAACTGGCAGATCACGAGGTCAGGAGACAGATACCATCCTGGCTAACACGGTGAAACCCCATCTCTACTGAAAATACAAAATCAAAAATTAGCCAGGTGTGGTGGCAGGCGCCTGTAGTCCCAGCGGACTTGGGAGGTTGAGGCGGGAGAATGGCCTGAACCCAGGAGGTGGAGCTTGCAGTGAGACCAGATGGTGCCAGTGCACTCCAGCCTGGGCGACTGAGCGAGACTCCATCTCAAAAACAAACAAATAAACCTAGAAAATACAGTAACATGAGGTAGAGTAAGCAGAAACTAAAAAAGCAACAACTTTAGGCCTCTGAAAGACTTCAGAAAATATAGTTCTTGGAAAAAATATAAAATCATGTAATATATTCAAGAGAAAAGAAGAAAGTTTTTTTTTTTTTTAAGTGAACAACCAAAATAAACTATTACAATTACAATACTTATCTGGAAAAGACTAAAGTGAAATTCTAGAACAAAAATTTACAATTAATTTGTAGGTAAGAAAGCACCCAAAGCTTATAAAAGAATTGGAAGATAGATGTGGAGCATCATAAACATCATAGTTTAAAGATACAAGAAAATGGGAAATATGAAAGAATGTTAAAAGAACTAAGGGATAAACTACAAGGTCTGCTTTCTAGTTGTAATCTCAAGAGAGAATAGAAAAATTCCATGTGGCTAATGGTTTCTATGCAAAGAAGAAGAAAACTTTATTAAAAGGTATTTATAACCTGGGCAACAAAGTAAGACCCCAAATGTATAAAAAATTAAAATTAAAAAATAGTCAAGCATGTTGGCATGTACCTGTAGTTCCAGCTACTCAAGAAGCTGAGGTGGGAGGACAGTTTGAGCACAGGAGTTTGGGACTGATCGTAACACTGTGCTCCAGACTGGGCAGCAGAGCAAGATCCTGTCTCTGGAAGAAGAAAAAAAAGAGAAAGATTTAAAAGGCTTAAATAACTGGAATGATATACCATATTCATAGACTAAAAGACTCCTTATTGTAAATATCTACCAAGCTATTGTTTAAAATTTATATCTTGGTATAAATCACAGTAAAATATTTGAACAATATTTTAGAGGAAATTTTACATATGTATACCAGGAAAGACATAATGTTCATAACAGTATTGTTCATAGAATTGAAAAAAAACAGAAATGATGCATTGACTATAATGTATTTAATGTAAATAAATATTGCAATAATCACGGTGGAATATTTTGAAAGAATGAGAAGAATAAATTGCAACTGCATAAAACAACATGGATAAATGTGACAAATATAATGAGGAAGAAATGCAATTCATAGTGGATAACATAATTTTGATAATTCATAATGCTCAAAACCAAGAAAACTAAGCAACATATTGTTTAACACTTAAATACACAGTAGTACTATTTTAAAAACTACAACAAACAAAAGATAACCACAAAATTAAGAGTAGTTTTTGTTCTGGTAGGGAAGTTAGAAGTGAAATAGGGGAAGAACAGACAATGGGTATTAATATTACTAGTATTTTAATAGTTTATAAGTTTGATAGTGAGGTCATAGTTAATGTTTTAATTAGTTTTTAAATTTACTTAAATGTTACATATATTGCTTAATATCTATCAAATGTTATATTAAAAATATATCTTGCACTTTATACATAGCTCTACGATTGCTTACTCAAACCTTATTTTATTTTATGCAAAATTTCAAAAGGTACTTATCCAGAGTCCTAGGCCACAAAAAATTAGAAGCAGTACCTTGAAAGTTAGAAGAAAAAGTTTGGAAGTGGTGAATATAAACTGATATATATATACAATGAATAGGTAATTTAAAATCTAAAAATTGGGCTCAAGAACCTTGAAAAATTATTGCCATTAGACATAGAAGTTATTTAATATAGTAAGAAATAGGCTAGCCCATTCCCAGATTTTAGTGCCATTATGGAGTGTAATAATAGACTTTCCTTTGACAATCATGAGGCAACATACTCTCCAGCCTCTGTTAAGTTGCCAAAGCAGTATCCAGCACAATTCAGAAGAAATCCTAACTCAAGTTGTTCAAATAATTGTTGAGTATTCAGTGTCTGAGGGTGATGCCCCTTTTAGTCCACACAATCCTTTGTTAGAATAATCCTTTCTGCTTCACATTAAGTTCCCCTGCCTGGTTTCTAAAGGCATTTTAATTTTTAAAACCACAGATTAGAAACCTTTACAAGGGTTGGTTTAAAGCTGTTGACCTTACTTTGTTGGCATGGGCAAATAAAAGAAAACTCTCTGGGAAGTAGGATTTTCCAGGTAGATAGAGAGGATCTTACTCCATTGCTGTGTTGCTATAAAGGAATCTGAGGCTAGGTAATTTATAAAGAAAAGGTGTTTATTTGGCTCACCATTGTGCAGACTGTATAAGAAGCAACGTGCCAGCATCTGCCTCTGATGAGGTCCTCTGGCTGGTTCCACTCGTGGCAGAAGGGAAAGGAAGCATCCTGTGTAGAGATTAAATGGTGAGAGAAGAAGGAAGAGATGGAGGGGGGATGTTCCAGGCTTTTTTATCCACCAGCTCTCTTGGGAACAAACAGAGTGAGAACTCACTCATTACTTGGAGAAGGACTCCAAGTCATTCAAGAGGAATCCTTTCTCATTACCCAAACACTTCCTGTTAGGTCCTGCCTCCAACACTGGGGATCAAATTTCCATATGAGATTTGGAGAGGTCAAAGACACCAAACTATAGCATAGGGAGAAAGGAGGGTTTCCCAGGGAAATAAAAAATAGTGCGAGTAAAGACAAAGTTGTCATTTCTAATTCTTGATCCCTCACAGTCCAAACTGCTTATCATTTATTTGAGATATTGTCTGTCTGTTTCTCTTATAGCACCACATGAAATCCAGTACCAAGTCATTTGGAAAAATGAACAAGTAGCTGAAGTATCTGTGTTATATTTTCCTCCCTTTCGGCGCTATTCCTAGTTGCTTTATCTTGCATTTACCCTACCCCATCCTCTGCATCCTAAAACTTACCAAGTTTATTCTACACAAACCACCTGGAGCGAGGGGTGGGCGGGGGGCAACAAAATCAAATCTTTCCGTTCCTGAATTCCTTCACTATGCCAACCCAAAATTAAGTAATTCAACAATTAATGGTGACCAATAAAATACATCCCCGTCCCTTCCATGCAGTTAAACTCAGCTAGTAGTAAAAGGAGAATAATTAAATTATTCAACTAAAGTAAACCACTCTGAGGAGTGAATGACTCATTTATCATAAAGCAATTCTCTCGAGGGGTTTCCACAACACTTTCGGTGGAGTATTTGGGAAAGATGTTTTTGAGTGCCCTTTTCAGCAACAATAGACAAAATTACAAAGTGTATCATTAAAAAGATATATTAATCTTGTATCACTTTCATATAATGCTATAAATTATATAAGAGTTATGAACAGTAGCTATGAGATGGCATCTAGTACAAAATGTGCACACAAATTTCATTTTTTATGGGATAAAAATATCTTCATGGTTATGAGTCAGTAGATTATAGTCCAGGTTCGTGTTTTGCCATTAGGTAGATGAGTGACCTCAGTTAATGAACTTGCTTGGCCTGGACTTTCTATTTGTTGCTCTTGTTTTCCATCAGAAATGCAGCACAATGTTGTTTAAGGGGTAGGTACCGACCAGAGTTTGACTCTCTCTTCTACCAATAAGTTTATTTAATTAACGATGAACTGTCAGTTTCATCATTCCTACAATAGAAGTAATGTTAATAGTATCAAACTTAAATGATTCTTGAGATGGTTGAACTGACACCTGCAAAACCCTTCACATGATACCTACTTACAACATGGTAAGCACTCAAGAGAATTGTTTCTTTTTTAACTGAGAAGACATAAATAAATATGTACAATTAAAGACTCGTATTTTTTTCATCTCTGATTTTTCTAAGTTTGTTTATTCTGTAATTATAATCTTGATATTCCCTATTTTTCAAAATAGTTACTCTTCATCTTCTCAAAGTCATTGGTATAAAATAGTAAATTGGATAAATGTCTCATGCAGCTCTGAACCATGACACTGAAGTTAATAAGATTTTAATTCTCATATTTTAAAATAGTTATGTCTCTAGTATAAATTCCTTCAGATCTAAGCTGGTTTATTTTGGGTTAAGTTATATCTCTAATGACTAGGATAAAACGCCTGTTATAAGATGGAAAGTATGAGTCTTTTTCCTAAAAATGCTTGAGTGATTAGAGAATAGGACTCTGATAAGTGACAGCTTTAACGTTTATTCAGTGGATGCTGCCTACTTTGATCTTGAAAGAGTTTCTGCAATTTTGATGCTATGAATAAATAATTGAAAGAATTTTACATAATTGGTAATTTAACAAACATTCTTTTAGACCATAGGGACTGCTTTATATGGAAATGCTGAGCTTTCTTTTGTATTTTCTAAGAGTTTTGTGTAAATGTTACTGTGTTACAAGTGTGTATTTGATTACTAAGAGAAATGATAAAGCGCCTTATTTGCCCTGGGAAAAGGAACAGAGCCAAAAGTGTAGTTCTGAAAAGGAAAGTTTTCTACCAGCCATTAGAAATGTTCTACAAAGATTCCAAAGTTTCTGTAGTGACAGGATGATGTTCAGCAGGAACATTCTCTTGTTTGGGTTTGGAGAATGTAGTCAGGGATAATTCAGAGGAACTAAAATTACAGATGGATAAGAACCTTGGAAGGTGAAAACATATCTCATTCATTATGTAAACAAAAGTGAAGGGTGTTGAGGTAAATGGGCTAGAATTTGTTGTAACCAAAATCTTCACAACTTTGTTAAAAAAAATCCAGTTCCTTCATGCAAATGTGTCTGTTCTACAGCTCGCCCTGCTCCTTTGGACTCTATAACATTGACAAAATTTACATCCATACAATGGAATCAAAATAGGGTTCTGTACATTCTCTGAACACTGCTCAACATAATCCCATTTGGTTTGCAGATAGTCCATAACGAAGTCAATATATTTCTGTAATTTATTGAGATGTCAGCTCCACAAACTTTGTTGGAGCCTTGAGAGACAAGCTACATCTTTTTACTTTTTTTAAAGATGCATTGACCTCATGCAGGGAACACTTCAAGGAGTTTTTTTGTGTGTGATCAATACATTTCTATATTTATAAGCTTAATCAGAACCCATCTGCTTTTCTGCTAAAGTACTGCTCAAAGAGTCACATAATCAAAATTATAAACTTTATTGCATTGATTTTTTTGTTCTACTTGTTACTCTGACCACAAAAAATAATTAAATATTTTCGTTTTAATAACTACAACCTGACATAAAATCATTTCTTTTGGAAACATTTCCCTAATGTCAAGACTATGGCATGTTTTACTCCCAGTCTTGCCATTTATCATTCTAATTATTAGATTTTAACAGGTCCAAGACTTGTTTTAAATGCTCTAGTCTCAAAATTTAACAGCTGTTCCCCAGGCCATATATAGAAAGCCAGTCAGCTGCCCTGAACTGACCTCAGTGGCATAGACACAGAGCCAGGTATCCATTGTAGAGACTCCAGCCCCACATTATAAATATTGCAGTGTCATCTATAAATATGTGCATTTCACCACATTTCAGCTGCTGTTGTTTTGCTGAGGCAAGTGCCTGCTACCTTTATTCATGTAGCAGCAAGCACCTTTGAGACTTAAACCATATTTATTCCATTTAAAGGTGGGGATAACAGAGCTAGTGAATGTTTAACTGACTCCATCAAAGTGTGGGAAGAGGGTTCAATAAATTAAAATACAGAGAACCAGCTTGGAGGAAATATATATATAAAATAAAGAGAAATTGCATCACACAGTGAAGGCAGGCTGTATTTTAATTTGCTGATGTGTTAAGAAAATACACCTTTCTGCATTATATGGCTAATCATTTCACTTCCCAGTGACCCATGCACATTTATTACATGGTTTGTAGAGGAGTACGTGGGTGTGTAAACAGCTCATTTCTGCCTGCCACATCCAAGCCACTGTGTCTGCTGCCACGTATTTTCTTCATCATGGCAGCCTTTCCATTTAGGGGAATGAACATGAGCTGAAGGCACTTAAATGCTTAGCATTTTCACTTTGTATTTGAATATACTCAGATTAATTTAGGCCATGTTGTCTCAACAATAAACGTGCTCTTTTTGAATGTTAGGTTTTCTCAGTTATGGGATTCCTGAATCACAGCCTGCAGTCAGCCTGCAGTTTTAGCTAGCTCTCTTCAACTCTCCAAAGGCTAAAATCAATCACCATTCCTTTACTCATGATCAAATCACCAGTCTGTAGAAAATCAATAGGAGGTGCTGAAAATCATTATCTCAGTTCTTATTTTTGATAGAAAAAAAATGAGTCATAAATGCATTATAACTTTACTTAAGCATCTTCGTCATTTTAGTGGAGACATATAAAACAGTAGTTTTTTCTACCCCAAAATTTGCAAAGATTTTCTGTGTATCTTTCCAAGTCAACATTCCATGTATCTCATATTACACCAACATGTAAAATGCATATAAAATGTACTTGCTATTGTAAGTAAACTCATGAATGGTGAACAAACTTATAGGCTAAAAATTAACTGTAAGATTTCCAGATGTCAAAAGTACCTTATTTATTTTCCTTAAAGATGTGTGTGGTTTGTGCTAAAATGTTCCAAAAATTCAGTCTTTGAGGACCTAAAAGAGTAAAACAAAATTAATTCAGGTAAGAGCACACTGTAACAATGAGTTTCCAGGAAATTTAGCTAAAAGTCTGATTATAAAGACATGCCTAAATATAGATAGCATAGGCTTTGAAGCTTAATATAAAATATTATTTTCTAAAATAAGGAAAATATAATTTCTAAAAGTCTTTTGTACAAAACATTGCCTTCAAACTGTGGCATTATTTGGTCATGCATTTTAATAAAGAATGTGGTGACCTCTGAGACAACCAAAAGTCTGAATGGTCACTTAGGTCAAAATGTATATTTATAATTTTTTCTAATTTATCTTTAGTTTCTACAACACTTGACAGGATTATACTAAGATAACTCCAGTATCTCCTAAGTTCATTTTATATTGAGTTAGTTTTCCCTGTGCAATGTAATATCAATCTGGAATTTATCTTGGTAGTACAGTTATTGGTCCTAGGTGCCCATAGATTCTTTGTAGTCAAGTTTACCCCCCTTTCATGTGAACAGACATAATATGTGCCCCAGCTTTGCATGTCCCTTAGGTTTTAGGAGAATTTCTTGCACTCAGAGAAACAGATCTGGGATTAGTATACAGAGTAGTAGAAGTTGAAGTTTTATGAATTAATGAGTTCTCGAAAATAGAGCATTGAACAAGAATGAAAAATACCATATTGTCACATTCTGGAATGTTCTGTGGGTTATAACTAAATATCTTAGCATCATTTTACCATCCTGCATATAATACATTTTTACCTTAAGAATCCCAGGCCAGGCACGGTGGCTCACGCCTATAATCCCAGCACTTGGGAGGCCCAGGTGGGTGGAGAGCTTGAGGTCAGGGGACTTGAGTCCAGCCTGGCCAACATGGTGAAACTCGTCTCTACCCAAAACACAAAAATTAGCCAGGCATGGTGGTGCATGCCTGTAGTCCCAGCTACTTGGAAGGCTGAGTCAGAAGACTCACTTGAACTCTGGAGGCAGAGGTTGCAGTGAGCTGAGACCCCACTACTGCACTCCAGCCTGGGTGACAGAGCCAGACTCCATCTCAAAAAAAAAAATTATATATATATATATATA
>NW_016805421.1:2355567-2357575 GCF_001698545.2 Rhinopithecus bieti
TATATATATATATATAACTAGGCAAATTATTTACATGCTTTTCAACTTTTAGTGCCATTATAACTTCGTGTGTCAATTGCTGAAATGTACAGATATATCCAGAAGTAAAGCATGTCCCATGCCCACAGCTCTCTTTCGATTCCAGGATATTATTAATGGTTAAATTTCACCTAATCGTATCCTTTTTTTTTTTTTTAATTTGGCTTCTCCTATAGTAGAAGGTGCTACTTTAAGCTGCCATAACATGAGAACAAGAACTGGAGCAGCTGGCGTACAATCAAAGTACATTAAGTCCTCACTAAACATTAATAGGTTCTTAGAAGCTGTGACTGTAAGCAAAACCATACATAACAAAACCAATTTTACCATAAGCAAGTTGATACAAACAAGGGACAAATTCCAATGGCATTTTTCTGGTTACAATGCATCATCAAACTTCTAAGAAAAAAAAAGACCAAAACACTTCTAATCTTAAACATTAAAGTAAATATAAGCTTTACATATATTTGAGAAAGAGTAATAAGTAAGATAATTATTTACCCAATTATTACAGTTAAGGGTTATAGGTGACTAGACCCTATCCTGGAAGCACAGGTGCAAGGTGGGACCTTGACCACCTGGGACAGGATGCTATATATTCTCACAGGGTGCACTCATACCCACACACATTCAGTCACACTGAGACAACTGAGACACACCAATTCACCCTAACATGGACATCTTTGGAATGTGGAAGAAAATCAGAGTACCTAGAGAAAACCCACACAGGCATGGGGAGAATGAGCACACTCCACACAGAGAGTTGGCCCAGGCAGGATTATTTTTATTTGTTTTCTTACCAACCTAATGACGAAGGAACTTTGAATGAAATGATGTTATTGGAGGACCTGCTGTAGATCTCTGTTTTATATTAGCTATCTGGCCAGTCTAGGCTGAAAGGACAGCTCTGCTTCATGTCATTCAGGGACCTAGGTTTCATCTACTTTGTCACTCTGTCATAACTTATAGTACATTGTCCTCATCCATGAGTTTTAAAGTGGCTCACCAATACCACATCTACATGTCAAGCACAGGATGGGTAAAGAAAAAATGGAGTTAGAGTGCAAGCTACATGACTTTAATTGGCATGGCTCAGAAATTGGACTCATTAGTTTTATTCACATATATTGGTCAGAAGTTCATACCATGTGTATATCTAACTGTGAAGTCAGCTAGGAAAGTAGTTTTTCTCTTGTATGTTTACATAGTCAATTAAAGCTGACGGTATGGGTGGGGAACAAAAAAGGAGCTATAGAGCTATATTATTTGAATTAAAAAGAGAATAACTATTCATGAAGAAGAGTTAGGAAATGCTTCCATATTTCCCTTGGAACATTTAGATTAATTTCAACTTCTTTTTCTGTTAATATTTATCCTAAAACCAAATATTGTTTTTTTATTAAAGCACTGATTATATACAAACCAAAATAGAAAATTGAGGCAATTATAAGTAAAGAAAACTTTTATTTTGAACAAAGAAAATTTTCATCTTGAAATAAAATTCTCATATTTAAATGTTTGTGTACATTAATAATGTCTTAATTATTTCCTTAAAACAAAAATCTCAGAAGTGTAATTGCTATGTCAAAGACAATATAATCTTAAGGCTTTTGATACGTATTCCTAAAATATCCTCCAAAACTCTGTACTAATTTATACTCCAATAGAAAATGCACTAGGATGTGTTTATTTCAATCTTTTTGTAAAGAGCTTTATTGAGATGTAATTTATATACCATAAAAGTCACACATTCACGTTTATATTTCATGGCTTTTAGTAGATTTACACAGTTGTATAAGCATCATTTTAACATTAAAACATTTCCATCACCCTATAAAATTCCCTCTTGTCCATTTGCAGTCAGTCCCTACTCCCATTTCTTAGGCCTAGGCAAGCATTGCTCTCTGTCTCTTAGAGATTTGTCTCTTTTAGAAATTTTACGGCCGGGCGCGGTGGCTCAAGCCTGTAA
>NW_016805421.1:2359996-2364832 GCF_001698545.2 Rhinopithecus bieti
GCTAAGAGTAGCAGTTTTCCAGAAAAGATATTAATTTAAAGTGACAGTTCACATTCCAAACCCGTTTCTATGCCATAAATTGTTCCTGATTATATTCTGCTAGGAAGACAGATGCTCTATTTTTTGGATTAAGATATATTCTTTCTTAAATTTTTGGCACACACTAAATTATTCAACAACATATTGGAAAATATTGCATTCTGATTTGAATATGCTAAATGCATTTTCTTTTTATATTAGAAATTCATGTATCTACTCAACAAATGTTTATTGACAACCTGCAATGATGTACCAAGCACTGTTTTTGAAACTAAGGGAAAAAGGTAGAATAGAATAATGCCTTTTCCTTTGTGGAGCTTTGCAAACTACAAAGGCAAACCCAGTATAATGTTGTGTGAGTAGATACTACGTAATCTACAGAACAACAAATTCAACTGGCTGCCAGAAGAAGCTAAAACCTGGAGGATAGGATGAGTTAGCTAAGAAAAAAAGATGAGAAAAATCAATCAAACAGGAGACAGTAACATATGCAAAGGGCTTATGCCAAAAGAACCTGGTCTCTTTGGGAAACTATAGATAATTTTTATGGCCTAAACAAAGCTTCTGAAAGGAAAATAACAGAAAGATGTGGAAAAGCTAGAAGGGACAAAATTATAAAATGATTCATTCATAGCCACATTAAAGACTTGCAAGTCAAATCTACTTCCGCTGAAGTTTCATTTGTAATTTCTATTCATATTATCAGGCTCAGTTAAAACAATTCCCCTAAGGAAACGATTTCTGGGTCTTTAAATCATGAGGGCACAAGATACATGATTTCATTGCTTCAACAGCACCCTAAAATCGAGTTAGATATAGATATAGATCTGTTAGATATAAAGTTAGACATAAATAGTAGATCTGTCTATTCTATTAGAATATAAGCTCTTTAAGACAGTATATTGAAAGTGTTTCATTTACCATTCACTATTTCATCACACTGTAACTTTCATATAAAATGTTCCCAAAAAATACATGCTGAGTAAAAGAAGAAAGGAGTTGTTCTTTATTATATAGATATTGAATAGGTCCAAGTGAGTTTTAAGCACATTTGTTACTTGACGAGGTCACTGTATGGTGGAGAGTAGCCTCAAGAAAGAAGGCAACACTGGACATAACAGAAGAAGTAATATTATGGACTACTTACTCAGAGCCGGACCATGTCCTAAGCACGTCATGTATTTTATACCTCTTAATTGTCATAACTTCGTGAAGTAGATCTTATCACTATTTTATGTAAATCAGAAACTGAGGCTCAGATTAGATAAGAAAATTGCCCGAGATCACACAAAGTGTGTATGTGGTAGAAGCAGGATTCAAAAAGTGAATTTTCTGTCCTAAATATTATACTCCTGATTACTATGCTCTACTGCCTGTAATAAGTCAGGTAAATAGTAAAGTTGACCTGAATTCAAACAGTTTTTCTTTAGGGGTAGGAGAGGAGTAGATAGAGGAAAGTTCCAGACAAAGAGAAAGTCAGCTGAAAAAAAAAAAAACCACGTGTATATATATATATATATATATATATATATATATATATATTGTGTGTGTGTGTGTGTGTGTATCTCTCTCTCTATATATATATACATGTGTGTGTGTACGTATACATATACACACACAAATATATATATATATCTGCACTGGAAGAGAGGCACATGTGCATGGTAGACTCAAGATTCAGGAAACTAAACTGGGTACCTTGGGAGCTCACAAAGTGTCACAAGGACTATAGTAAGATCAAACAGGCAAGATAAAGAGAAGCAAGAATGTATGGTCTCCTTCTTACAAGCCATAGTCGAGAGCTTGGCCCTCATCTGAAAAGCAATGGGAACCTCCTGAAGGGTTTTAGTAAGACTGTATAACCATCAAATGTGTAGTTGAACAAGAACATTATGAATTCAGTTGGACACTATCAATGAAAGTTCAAGAATTAATTTGTGGAGATTGGGGGAAATTGTCACAACTGGAGATATGCAGATTTGTTAGGAAGTTATTCCAATTACCAAAGAAAATATTGTTGATATTCTGGACAACAATGACAGTGATGTAGGTCTAAAGAAGAGAATATATCTGGAATTTGTTAGAAGAAATATTTAGCTGCTAAGGCCATGAAGTTATGGCTCTGAAGAGCAAAAAGAAATATACTTGGATAACAGATAATACCTATCTCAAAGAAAAGAACCATTTCTGTTTTTTTCTTAAAGAAAAGAGGAGAAGCTTTGATACGGATATAAGTAAATAAGGATATTGTGGCAGAAAATTTAAATTTTGTGGATTTTATTTAGTCCATGAAACAGAGGGTTAGGTCATCTGCTGATAGGAAAGGGCAGATAAAGTTCATCACAAATCAGAAAGGTCAAGAACAGAAGGCAAATTTTCTCACAATATATTGTTTGAAACATACCTAACCAATTATATGGCAATGAGGTAAGAAAATAACAAACTATCCTAAAGAGTAAGCCATTCAATATGCCATTCCTAGAGGAAGACTCAGGATCACAACCCTATCAACGCTTTTACTAAATTTCAATTAATAAAACCACAATAAAAATACCAACAGGACTTTGATTTTAGATCCAGATAAGAAAGATCCAAAGTCATGTGGGAAAATAAAGATGTAAAACTAGGAGAAAATATTTTATTAGATTACAAAACATATTATAAAATGGTATGAAATATATCAATAACATAGAAATATAAATAGAACAGAGTACAGGTGGTGTTATATATGTATAAATACATATATTAATATATGTGTAAATGTATTATATGATAAAGTAATTCTGAAAATAAATAGTGAAGATTGATTTTCAATGAATGATTTTATAATAGTTGTATGATCAATCGTCATTTTGGAAAAAAATATATTGGACTACTGTATTACCCACACTGAAAAAAATCAAAATGGATGACAAATATAAATGTATACAAAAATTATATTGGACTAAAAATAAAAAAAAAAAATAGAAAATGTATGATTTTCTAAGTATGAAATAAACCCCCAAACCAAAAAAGCCTAACATATTAGACCACGTTAAATTTAAAAATGCCGCCGCCCAAGATGGCCAAATAGGAACAGCTCCAGCCTCCAGCTCCCAGTATGAGCGACACAGAAGCACAGAAGATGGGTGATTTCTGCATTTTCAACTGAGGTACCGGGTTCCTCTCACTGGGGCATGTCGGACAGTTGGCACTGGTCCGTGGGTGCAGCCCGATCATTGAGAGCTGAAGCTGGGCGAGGCATCACCTTACCTGGGAAGTGCAAGGGGGAAGGGAATTCCTTTACCTAGCCAAAGGAAATTGAGACACACAACACCTGGAAAATCAACTAACTCCCACCCTAATACTGCGCTTTACCAAGGGTCTTAGCAAATGGCACACTAGGAGATTATATCCCACACATGGCCCAGAGGGTCCCACGCCCACAGAGCCTCCCTCATTGCTAGCACAGCAGTCTGATCTAACTGCAAGGCTGGGGGAGGGGCATCCACCATTGCTGAGGCTTAAGTAGGTAAACCAAGCCACCCGGGAAGCTTGAATTGGGTGGAGCCCACCACAGCTGAAGGAGGCCTGCCTGCCTCTGTAGACTCCACCTCTGGGGACAGGGCATAGCTAAACAAAAAGCAGCAGAAACCTCAGCAGAGATAAATGTCCCTGTCTGACAGCTTTGAAGAGAGCAGTGGATTGCCCAGCATGGAGATTGAGAGCTGAGAATGGACAGACTGCCTGCTCAAGTGGGTCCCTGATCCCTGAGTAGCCTAACTAGGAGACATCCCCCACTAGGTGCAGACCATCATCTCACACCTCACAGGGCGGGGTACACCCCTGAGATAGAGCTTCCAGAGCAAGAATCAGACAGTAACACTCACTGTTCAGCAATATTCTATCTTCTGCAGCCTCTGCTGCTGATACCCAGGCAAACATGTTCTGGAGTAGACCTCAAGCAAACTCCAACAGACCTACAGCTGAGAGTCCTGACTGTTAGAAGGAAAACTAACAAACAGAAGGGACACCCACACCAAAACCCCATCAGTACATCAACATCATCAAAGACTAAAGGCAGAGAAAACCACAAAGATGGGGAAAAAACAGTACAGAAAAGCTGGAAATTCAAAAAATCAGAGCCACCTCCCATTCCAAAGGAACGCAGCTCATCGCCAGCAATGGATCAAAACTGGACAGAGAATGACTTTGATGAGGTGAGAGAAGAAGGCTTCAGTCAATCAAACTTCTCAGAGCTAAAGGAGGAACTACGTAACCAGCACAAAGAAACTAAAAACCTTGAAAAATAATGGATGAATGGATAACCAGAATAATCAATGCAGAGAAGACCTTAAAAGAACTGACAGAGATGAAAACCATAACACAAGAACTATGTGACAAATACACAAGCTTCAGTAACCGACTAGATCAACTGGAAGAAAGAGTATCAGCGATTGAAGATCAAATGAATGAAATGAAGCGAGAAGAGAAGTGTACAGAAAAAAGAGTAAAAAGAAATGAACAAAGCCTCCAAGAAATTTGGGATTATGTGAAAAGGCCAAATCTACATCTGATTGGTGTGCCTGAAAGTGACGGGGAAAATGGAACCAAGTTGGAAAACACTCTTCAGGATATCATCCAGGAGAACTTCCCCAACCTAGTAAGGCAGTCCAACATTCAAATTCAGGAAATACAGAGAATGCCACAAAGATACTCCTCGAGAAGAGCAACTCCAAGACACATAATTGTCAGATTCACCAAAGTTGAAATGAAGGAAAAAATGTTAAGGGCAGCCAGAGAGAAAGGTCGGGTTAC
>NW_016805421.1:2367850-2369778 GCF_001698545.2 Rhinopithecus bieti
AAAAAAAAAAAAAAAAAAAAAAAAAAAAAAAATTAAAATGCCTGAACGGCAAAATCAAACCATAAACTATGTTCAAAGGAAAAAAAAAAAAAAACTAAGGAAAAAATATTGTCACATCATTACAGATAAACATTTTCTTAGTACACAAAAAGCTCTATCAATATAATATCTCAAAAAATGTGCACTGTAGAAAAATAGATAAACAACATTGTACACAGTTACACTTAAAAATAAGATACAAAGAGTCCTTATATAAATGAAATGGTACTTAATCTCACCCATGCAAAACAGAAGAGAAATGCTACTAAAGGTATAATTATACTGCATTTTTATCTATTAGATGGTGTTGGAAATTTGTAGGAAAAAGGAAATTGTAATCTATTATTGGTGGAAATATAATTCAGTACAACTTCAATGGAAAGAAATTTGGCAATGTCAATATTTTAAGTGTACACTTTCTACCCCTAGGTTTAATCCTAAAAATATATTGTTGTGTGCAAATACATATACATGTGCACTTCTACAAACATATAATATGTTCATTGTGGAATTTTTGTGATAGTAAATCATTGGAAACAAGTCAATTGACTGCCATGAGATTACTGGCTAAACAAAAGATGGCATACTTTCAAAGTAAAATACTAAACGGCTACTTTAAAAATGAGATAGAGCTGGGCACAGTGGCTCATGACTGTAGTCTTATTGCCTGGGGAGGCTGAGGTGAGAGGATCCCTTGAGACCAGGAGTTGACATCTCAGTGAGCTATGATTATGCCACTACACTCTAGCCTGGGCAACAGAACACAATCCCTTGTCTCTAAAATAAATAAATACAGACAGATACAGAAAAAGCTCCAAGTAGTTTTTAAGTGAAACTTTATTTTGTGTATATTGTATTTCCACTTGTGTAAAGATTTTTTAAATCTATCTATCATCTGTCTGTACATCCATCTATTTATCAAAATCTTTGTAAATGAACCGACAATTTCTGGAAGAGAACACAAGAAACTTAAAGGTGTTTACTTCCAAGAGGGGAAAATGAATGCTTAGAAGATATAGGTGGAAGCTAGAGTTCCTTTTCGTCATAAACTTAATTCTATTTTTAAAGAATATTTTCCAACATTCAAACTGGATTTTCCTCTCTAGATAACTTTTTAAAATTAAGGAAATCCCAACTCAAATACATGAAACATTAAACTATTCGGCAGAGAGACTTTTGCACTTGGCATGATATTTGGCTTCCAATGAGGCATTGTAAGTTAAGGTATTGAGCACAGACTTTTGAACACTGTTGTTTTGGTCAAGATCCCTGCAGAAAACAGATGGTGCAATAAAGTTAGTAAAATTTAAGGCATATCTAATAAAGAGACTTCTTTCAAAGGCGTTGGCAAGGTGTTGGGAAACCATGGGGGACAGTGCAGTATTCTGTAGCCAGAAATAGCAGGGCTAAGATACCTCCCTTAGGTTTAAAAAGACAAGATAAGAAAGTGTTATTAGAAAATGGAAATAAGAGGACTGTCACAGAAGCTGAAGCCATATAACAAGAAGCCAAACTACAGCAACACTGCAGGAAGAGAGCTGAGAGAATAATACTCTACTGTTCCCCCATCCCCCGATGGATTGCTGGTACTCCCCACTGACTAACAGAGGACAAATGAATTCACTGATTCAGTCAGCCTCTCATGGCACCAAGAAAGACGGAGGGAGATAGAGAGCAGATCTGTAGGCCTTAATGGATAACAATCTGCACAAAATAAAACGGTTTTAATTCTAAGCCCTGCAAGTCATTCATTTTGTGACATTTAGTTAGTCAATTTTCTAACACTTAGATATTGTATGTGGCATCACTTAGGGTCCAATCAAGAGACAGAAACTTCATCAGTAATATGAACAAAGGAATTTTATATAAAAAACTTTTTTTTTTTTTTT
>NW_016805421.1:2370328-2375003 GCF_001698545.2 Rhinopithecus bieti
GCTCTGTCGCCCGGGCTGGAGTGCAGTGGCCGGATCTCAGCTCACTGCAAGCTCCGCCTCCCGGGTTCACGCCATTATCCTGCCTCAGCCTCCCGCGTAGCTGGGACTACAGGCGCCACCACCTCGCCCGGCTAGTTTTTTATATTTTTTGGTAGAGACGGGGTTTCACCGTATTAGCCAGGATGGTCTCGATCTCCTGACCTCGTGATCCGCCCGTCTGGGCCTCCCAAAGTGCAGGGATTCCAGGCTTGAGCCACCGCGCCCGGCCAAAAAACTTTTATATATAAAGAGTTGTAAGCTAGTTAAAATGCAGGTAACTACTAAACTACTAAACCGAGTGAGGGATTCTAAAGTGTATAGAAGTAGCAAAAGCAAAGCTACTACATCAAAGGTTGACGGACAGTAAGCAATGAAGAAACTAAAATGTTAACAAGAGCCCCTATCCCCAAAACTGAAATTCAAACATCTTTGGAGAGGTTGTGGCTGTCACAGGAATAAGCAGTCTGTCGACTGCAAAGAAACTATCCAGAGGGTACCAGCAAGACCTGATGCAAGAGAGAAGATATCTGCTGACTCTGCACCAAAGAGACCACACACTGAAGCAGTACTGTCTATTGACAGAGTCTAACATTGAGCCAGATGAAAAAAGAAATCTATTGGGGCCAGCAACAGTATCAAAAGCATGACAAATAAGGTGGATTCAAACTTGAGAGGCAATAAATTAGCAACTGGCATTTGTAAAATGGGTATAACAAAAATAATTTATTTGCTGTCATTTAATAAACAATTACTAAGAAGCAGACACTTTCCTAAGAATTTCATAATCATTATTGCACTATTTCTCACTAAAACCATATAATGTATTTACTATTGTTATACACATTTTATAGATGAAGAAAATAAGAACAATTTTTGAGGCAGTGTCTTGCTCTGTTGCCCAGGCTGGAATGCAGTGGCACAATCTCTGCTCACTGCAACCTCCAACTCCTAGGTTCAAGTGATTCTCCTGCCACAACCACCCGAGTAGCTGGGATTACAGGCACCTGCTGCCATGCTCAGCTAATTGTTGTATTTTTAGTAGAAACAGGGTTTTGCCATGTTGGTCAGGCTGGTCTTGAACTCCTGACGTGAGGTGATTTGTCTGCCTCTGCCTCCCAAAGTGCTGGGATTACAGGCATGAACCACTGTGCCCAGCTGAGAATAAGGAAAAATAATATTAATACCACAGTTATACTGCTTTGCAAAATTTCAGAGATATTATATCTAAATTGCATAGAAACTTGACTAGAATATACATTATGATCAATAAATCGAAAAGGAGTTGAAGGGACAAGACAGAGAGGGAGGGATTACAGTATCCAATTTCATATTTGCATGATGCACTTTAAACGGTTTTAAAAACGTATTTGTAAATTTGCATTAATTATATCCGTCCCATAGAGGAAAAAAACAAGACTAATTCTGTATACAGGACCCACAGGTTATTAGAGACCAAAGTGATTTGATACACTAGAAGCCAAAAGACATTGAAACAGTATATTTAAATAACTAAATAAACAAATAAAAAAGTCAATTAAACTCCCTAGTCAATAAATTGTCTTTCAAAATTGAAGCTAATACCTCACTATACACATTGCAAAACTTGATAATACCAAAGAGGGAGACCAATCCACAATCACACTGGAAATTTCAGAAACAGACAGAATATAGATATTTATTATTTGAACCATAGTATTAATCACCTTGGCCTAACCGACTTTCATCAAATGCAGCCTCCAACAACTGCAGAGTACATATTCTTCTCAAGTGTGCATGAAACGTTCAAGTTATACCACACGCTAGGCCATCAGAATAAATTGTAATACTTTTTAAATGACTGAAATATTACTATCATTACATCAAAATGTAATTCATTTAGAATTCAATAATAAAAAGTTATTAGAAATATCCCAAATATTTAGAATTTCAATAGTACTTATTTAAAAAGCTCATGACTCAAAATAAAAATGTAATGGTAAATTAGAAAATATTTCAAACTGAATAATTATAAAAGTACAGGTATCATGTGATAGAGAATGCAGCTAAAACAGTACTTAGAAGCTTAGAAGAAAAAATATTTTTGAAAGTCCAAGTTTTCTCTGAATAAGCAGGGAAAAGAGAACAAATTAATCTCAAAGTAAATATAAAGAAATAATTAAAAGAGCAAAAGGCGATAAAAGTAAAATACATACTAGAAAGATCATTAATAAAGCTAAAAATTAATTCTTTAAATAATTGATAAAATTAACAGGCTACTAACAAGATTTAACACATAAAAAAGAGAAAAGACAAATTCCCAATACAAGTACTAAAGGGTGCATATTAGTTGGATCATATTCATTAATAAAGATGTTATGAATAATTTATACTGATAAATTTGACAGAATATATGAAGTACAAAAGTCTTTAAAATGCAATTAATAAAAACTAATCAGAAAAAATGACACAAAACCATAATGGATATCTCTCTGAAATCAAATTTTTGTGTAGATCTTAAACTGGTTGCACAATCTTACACTAACTTTTTCAGGAAATATAAGGTGAATAACAGTTTCCAGGTCATTTTATAATTCTAGTATTAACCTAAGATCAGAGCCTGCAAAGAACATTACTCATGAACATTGACAGAGAAATATCTAACCAAATATTAGCAGAACAGATGATATCTGCTGGCTCCAAACTGAGTTTTATGTGTTGAATTCAGCAATACATAAAAGACATAATACATCATTAACAAGTGAGTTCTATCTCAAGAGCGCAAGGTTGGTTCATTATTCAACAATACAATTCAATCAATATAATTTACTGTTTTTATGTATATATTCTATATATACATACCTTAGGCCAATTGTTGGTACAGATATAGCCTATAAAAACTATAATAATAAGAAGAAACAAACACAATAACCTAAAACAGAAAACCTTGGGGAAGGGAGAAATCTGATTTTGGAAGTTATCACATTATTACATTCAAATGTTATTTTTAAATAAAGAAACAGAAAGCATACAAAGGAACAGGAAGGTCTCACAATTTCAAATAATAATTATCAACAGAACTCTCCCTGAGAAAGACCTAAAGGCAGAACTACTATAAAAAGACTTTAAAATAACTATCTTAAAGATGCTCAAAGAACTAAAAAAAGATGTGGAAGAAGTCCAACAACAATAAAAATATTAACAACAATAAAAAATCCAAAGAGAAGCAAACGAAAAATTATAGACCTGAGAAGTACAACATGTGACATTACAAATTCATTAGGTGGATCCAAAGGTGTATTTGACTGGACAGAGAAAATGATCAGCAAACAATAATAAGAAAATGCAAATTACTGAGTCTGAGGAACAGAAAGAAAACAATTTGAAGAAAAGTTAATAGTTCCAGAGGGACCAATGGAACACCATCAAGTGGACCAACATGCATATTATGTGAATCCCTAAAGGAGAAGAGATAGAGAAAGAGGAAGAGATAATATCTGAAGGATTAAAACTTCCAAATTTGATGAAATACATAAATACAAATATCCAAGAAGCTCAAGGAACTCCAAGTAAGATGAACTCAAATGGATACACACCAAGACACATTATAATCACATTTTTCAAAACCAAACAAAAAAAGAATATATTGGAATCAGCAAGAGAGAAGTAACTCATTACATGCAAGTGATCTTCAGTTGGATTGTCTGCAAATTTTTCATCAGAGTCTTTGGAGACTAGAAGGCAGTGAACTAATATATTCAAAGTGCTAAAAGAAAAAAACTGTCAACTAAGAATCTAATAGATTCAACAAAAGTGTTCTTCAAAAGTAAGAGAGAAATTAAGATATTCCAAGATAAACAAAAGCTCAGGGCATTTACTACCAGTAGACCTTCTCTGCAAGAAATACTCAAAGGACTCCTCCAAGGAAAAATTAAGGACACTAAATACAAAGATGAGGCAAAATAAAGAAGTATTTTGTTAAAATTAAATACAAGAGCAGTTATACAGGCAAATTAGATAACCTAGAAAAAATGTGCAAATTCCTGGAAATACAAAACCTGCTAAGACTAAGTCATAAAGAAAAATAATGTCTGGTCAGGTGCAGTGGTTCATACTTGTAATCCCAGAAATTTGGAAAGCCAAGGCAGGAGGATCCTTTGAGCTCAGGAGATTGAGACCAACCTGGGCAGCATAGTGATATCCTGTCTCTACAAAAAACTTGAAAAATTAGCCAGGCATGGGTGGCAGGTACCTATTGTTCCAGCTTTGTGGGAGGCTGAGTTGGGAGAATCACTTGAGCCTATACATCAAGGCTGCTGTGAGCTGTGATTAGGCCACTGTACTTCAAACTGGGTGACCAAGCAAGATCCTGTCTCAAAGAAAAAAAGAAAATCCAATAGACTCTAACTAATAAGGAGATTAAAATAATAACCAAAATCTTTCTTTGACAAAAAATTTTGTCAAAAAGACAAAATGTAGGAATTAACTAATGAGGTAAAAGACTTGTACAATGAAAACTATAAAAGTTCTTGAAAGAGATTTATATAAAATCTTCTAAAATTTATATAAAATCTTAAGAAACCTCAAATAGCCAAAGCAATTTTATAAAAAAAAAAAGCTACAGGATTTGAAACTTACTTTTTTTTTTTTTTTTTTTTTT
>NW_016805421.1:2376959-2382395 GCF_001698545.2 Rhinopithecus bieti
AATTCTTCTCATTCAAATTTATTGTCATATTGCTATAATGGGTATTTTTCTTATTTTATGATTTTAAAAAATATTTCTTATTGCCTTATTGTTTTCCCTTTTACCACTCATGCTATTTCATTTGATTTTTTTCTTCCTAAATGTTTTGAAGGAAAATATGGCTATTTTAAAATTTTTATGGTGAATAATTAATTTCTGTTCTTCAAAATTATTTATTTTAGATTTACTAAATTATTAAAGTCATGGATAAAACCTTTGATAACATTTCCAGAGCAATGAGTTGATCTCTTGCCATAGACTTTTTTCACAGTAGAATGAAAAGCATGCATGGCCTTCTTCCTGTTTTAGCAAGTGGGTGAGATTGGTTGGGTGACAGCAAATGTAAGCCAAGGGAGGTAAAAAGCTCTTTTAGAACCCAATTAATAACTATATATCAAAAACTACAAAGAGTTGCTATATCCTTTGTGACTACAGGATAAAACTATTTCACTCATTTTGGGCCCAGAAAGGTTTAAAATTGACAAGTATCTCTACTTGCATCTAATGCAGGTTTTCCTCACTTGTCATCTAGCATGACTGTACATCCGAAGACAAAAAAAAAGTAATTAGAAACAATTTAATATTTGCTAATGAAACACATAGTCAAAACTGATGCAGCCAGTTGTTTTCATTTAGCTTCAATCACAGTGACATATTTGCCTTAAAGTGTAATTTTAAAAAATCCTTTGAGTGAGTTATCTGTAAAGTTATAAGTATTGTTTACGGAAAGCAATGACTTTAATAGTCATTTAAGGCTTGATGATCAATGAAGTCCATAAAGCCAAAGATAAACAGGTTAATTAGAAAAGAAAAATGTTTTTTCTTGACCATTTTAAGAATAGTCTTGAAATTATTTATCAGGTCATAATTGAGTTGATAATGTGCAAATTCATGTGGTTTTCTTACTCGTTAGAGTTGATGGGTTTGGAGTAGAAATGAGGAGTTGCTTGCAATAATAGAATCAGAATATATTGCGATTAGAAGACACATTAAGTTCATTAGTCCAAATATCCACAAGGGGCTTACTCCATATGAGAATATCATGTACTTGCCCAAAGGCCAAAAGATAATGGGCATTTTTTTAAGACTTTCTTATAAACATGCATTCCCCTGCTTGATCTTGATATTGAGAGTTCTTAATTTATTCTTAAAGACTATGCTCATTAGATCTTTGAGTTTGAAAAGGACAATAAACTTGGAGGTTTGGATATCTGATTATCTGTTTATGTGATTTAGTTTTCTAACCTTTTATTGGATTGCTACCATTAAACATCCTCTGACTGTGGTATTGATGTAAAGATAATATGGGCTGATTGAATGGTTTTCCAGGACTTTTATTTTAGGATGTGAAGGTTAATGTCCAGCTGCTGTTCAGATAAAATTTCTCTCTATAATTAAAATCAGCATATGCCTCGACATAAATCAAGAGAGGTTTGTTTTAATAAAATTAAATTTGAATTTGAGAATTTTTCCTCAGTGATAACAATTAGTAAGAAGCAAAATGAACATTTAAACGAAATACCTGAGCAAATCTAAATAATATATAAGTGAAGCTATGAGCTAGATTGTTCACTGTTGCAAATATTTAGAAAATTTAAAGAAAATAGACACTAAGAATAAGTATTTTTCAATCTAATAGGTACTACTTTTTGGCTTGAGCATCTAAGTTAGGAAAGTGGAACTTAAACCACACTAAATCATGCACCAATCAATGAACAGGTTTGCTATATCTTTTCCTTTTTATTCATTCATGCTCTGCCACAAATGCAGTATCAGAGACACTGATTAAAAGCATTTTACAAAATGACTTCATGCATGGCACTTATGTGAATTCAAAATGAGAGAAAGTAGTTTCAAAGCCTGTTACTCATTTAACTCTATATTTTAGAACCTATTTTCACAGATGTTTGAAGAAATAGCACATGTGCTGGATTTAATTGTAGATGCCTTATTTGGAGAACCAGAAATGCACAATTGCCCTTCATGAGTTTCTAGGGAAATTCTTGTCCAAACAGGTGAAGCTCAGCCAGATCGCCTGCCTGTTCTCTTCATAAATGGAGCTCTATATGGTATGCCTGCCATTAAGCAACCTTGCCTTAATCCTCCTGCTAGACTGCTAGAACTTTTGACTTGCTGAGTTTTAATAGTCACACAATCTGTTTGGATCGTAATTTAATAGCGTTTCTTTGATTAGCTAAAATTGTGCATTTAAACATTCATATCATATTTTCTGAATAAAAATTAGCATGTAAATAAATAATTTAAGTTGCCATTTTCGTAATTATTCTGACTTACGAGCAAAATATTGAGACGAGACCATGCTAGCTCGTAAATGGTAATTTTAAGACAATGGAATAGGTGTTTATTTATGAATTTTAGAACACTGATCATGAATGAAGGATTCTCACCTCTGGGGGATTTTACAAATTAATGTACATGAAAGCACCTCATTTACTATATGCTTTACTGTTATTACAATGATTTGAGGATTTGAAGCGCTGTCTGTGTTTTATAAAATGTATTTTCTGCATCATTTCTTTTAGGAATCAAAAAAGGCAACAAACCCATACACTGACTAGAAATGAAGAGGGAAAACAAACCTATTTAAAATACCATCATATGCTATTTTTAAAATGTTGTCCTAGTTTCACGCTCCACTGAAACAGCTCTTACTAAAGTCAACAGTAATCTCATTTTTACTAAATACAACAGTCCTCATTTTACCTGAATTTGCATCACCATCTAACATTATTGACCAATTTTTGTAATACTCTTTTCTTGACTTTTATCATGCAATACTCCCTGATTTTGTTTCTATATCCCTTCTCTATCACTCCTTTTACATTGTAAGCACTTTGTTTACATAGAAAAACTTTTTTTAGTTTCAACTCAAAGTGTCTTCTTCTCGTCATTCTTTCTTCTTCCACCACCTCATTTATAAACACTAAATTACACCATAGACAAAAAAATTCACAACTGTATATCCAAGTCCAGATTTCTATTTTGAGTTTCAGACTTCTCTATCTAATTAGCATCTTGATATCTACTTGATGTCTCAAAGGTGACTCAAAGTCAACATGTCCAAAAATACTTACAACTTCATTCAAAACACTGGATTTCTGCCAATGTTTTCTCTCAGTGAAAGGTATTGCCATCAATTCAGCCATTCTATCAGAAACGTGGGAGTCTAGCTTGATACCTCTCTCTAATTCACCTCTACAATGAACCTATTACCATGTCCTGTCAATTTTGTTTAATACAAATATAGATATATGTAGATATAAATAAGTAGATGTCTAAACTCTAGAGAGTTGACAGAGATGCTTTCAGAATAGAAACTAAGCAACATTCTGGACCTAACTCTCTCAAGAACAATTGCATCAGCATACAGGATTCGTCAGAACTTAGCTTAAATGCTAGTAGAACTTAGCTTAAATGGGCTGCTTAATACAGAAGTTCCTCCCAACTCTAAAATTCTCAAACAGTTTACCAATTTTAGACCACAGCACCTTAATTTGTAAAGAAAAATATTTTTAGAAATTCAAAAACTTTCTTTTATCAAGTCATAATTAGCTAGATTGTGGTTGTTCAAACTGCATCAGAATCTCCATGATTTGAAATGGTATGGCTTATTTTAAATCTCTGCTTTGTGTCTATCTTGGATGGCTGAGAATTCTGTTATGCATAGTTCATAACAAAACATTGTTCATATCCTGGAGCCAAGCAGATATAGCAGCCATGACTGGGTATATTATCAGAGACACAGATAACTCTAGATCAATAATCAAAAGAATATTCTGTCTCAGTTGTCAAATATTATGGCCCAGAAGTCACATGCATCACTCCTGTTCAGAACTCATTGTCCAGCCACATTTAGTCATGCGTCCATCTCTCTCATAAGAGAGCCAGGGAGTGCCTAATAGGCAAAAAGATGAGAACATTTGATGAGCCATATTAAGGACTTCCACATTACCCAAAAGAATTGTTATATTAAACCATGATTTACTAAGCAAAAGCTAAAGCTTTAAATTATTTGAATGGCTAATCATATGTTCCCAAATCAATTTTGGATCCGCAATATTGTATAAGGAAGTCAGTATTGTCCCACATTTTCAATTAAATTATTATTTTAATAATACTTCTATTTTGTTAGCTCTTCAAATAGTAAACGTTCAACAAATGACACCCCATTCCTTAGTGAAACTTTATGAAAAGCAGAGATTATCCAAAAGTGACACATCTTGCTTGGCTTCTGATCTTTAACTGTCTCCTTTAGAACAGAGAAAGTCCTACTTCTTTGGAAATTAGGTCCATTGAAATGTCCTTAATTCTCACCATTCTCTGATAGCATATTCTCACTTTGTAATTGGAGAAAGAAATGTGACAAACTTTGAATGTCTATTGGAGTTCTCTAGTGCTAACTATGCTAACTACTTTGCTTTGCATTCACTCTTGGTTGTTTTGTTGTTGTTGTTGTTGTTGTTGTTAATTTCGATTCCCCCTTTTTGTGAGTAGCTACAAGCAAAATAACTGTATTTCCTCAAAGAAATATGATTTTCTTAGAGATCCAACACATCTGAAAGAAGAAATGATGCACAACATTTCAAAAGTAGTTCTGCTGTCACGAAATTTCTCATCCCCTTCTCAGGCTAACAGGGAGCAACTAAGTCAAATATATCCTGCTTCTGGCAAAATCTTTATGTGATACTATGGATGCCATCATCTGGAACTTGGTTTCCAAAGTGTTTGGATGAATGGAGGCAAGATGGCGCACTTCCGGGTTCTTCATCCCCCAACTTTTCCCGCGCGCGCGAAAATCCAGCCGGTGACCCGGGAAGCTGCAGACCAACTAGGCATGCAACAGGTGATGTCAATCTGAAGAGACCAAGATTTACCTGGTCGCACCTGTGGAACTCCCCCTGACACGCCCGTGCCCCGCCTATTGCCCTCCCACTCCTAGAAAAGCCGCTCCGGAGGCACGCCACGCACGGCCTTCCTCAGTCCTCCACTCCTGTCGGGATGTCAGGACTGTGGGAACTCCGTCCGAGAGCTGTACGGGTGACTCTGGGGGCCCCTTTTGTCAGGGGGCCAACAGACCTCTCCCTACCCACCTTCTTCCCTTGAAGCTAGGTGACCAAAATAAACTTGCAGTTTTGCTCCTACCCTTGCCTAGTCGCTGGTTCTTTTGTACCCGCTCTGGTGGTCTTAGAAAAACAAAACAGTTGGTGCCGAAGACCCGGGAGGAGACCCCTCCTCAGGCCTCTAAGGGTTGAGGAACCTCCTCCTGCTCCCACGCAGCAGACGGACCAGGACCTGAGACCCGCTTCCCTCACTCCCACGGCCTCTCTGGGGTAAGTGCCCTTGTCTCCTCTTTACCTCCCTCGGCCAGAAATCCTG
>NW_016805421.1:2385729-2397129 GCF_001698545.2 Rhinopithecus bieti
GACCCGGGAAGGTGCAGACCAACTAGGCATGCGCCAGGTGATGTCAATCTGAAGAGACCAAGATTTACCTGGTCGCACCTGTGGAACGCCCCCTGACACGCCCGTGCCCCGCCTATTGCCCTCCCACTCCTAGAAAAGCCGCTCCGGAGGCACGCCACGCGCGGCCTTCCTCAGTCCTCCACTCCTGTCGGGATGTCAGGACTGTGGGAACTCCGTCCGAGAGCTGTACGGGTGACTCTGGGGGCCCCTTTTGTCGGGGGGCCAACAGACCTCTCCCTACCCACCTTCTTCCCTTGAAGCTAGGTGACCAAAATAAACTTGCAGTTTTGCTCCTACCCTTGCCTAGTCGCTGGTTCTTTTGTACCCGCTCTGGTGGTCTTAGAAAAACAAAACACAAAGTGTCTCAGAAAAAATATTTCCTTTCCATTCAACATCAAGGACCATTCTTTCCAGCCATGTGAGTCTCCTGACAAGAAAATTTTTAATGCTGTCTTTAAATGGAACAGCGAGTGACTGCAGTTCCATTATTGGAGTGTAATATGCCTGATTGGCCAAGGCTACAGGAACTTTATTTAAATTCTTCAACAGGGTAAAAGAGACACTCAGATCGCTTTTTTCACAGCTATGGCTAAGTCATATAATATGATTTGGTAAGTGTAGATGACATCCCATTAGAGTATTTCTAGGTGGCAAGTCCTGTAAGAAACTGTCATGAGCTCGTATATCAACCTGTTAAAGTGTTCGCATTCTTTTTAATGAAAGAACAAATGAGAATTCAAAGTGCAAAATAATAGGTGCTCAACCTTGTGAACTCCATGGTCACATTTAGCTTTATAAAAAGCACCCATCTGATTTTCAAGCCCTGCAAACTATCCCTGAGGTTATCAGAAACTTTTATAAAATTAACATGGATATATTTTCTTTTTGAGTTGCATGTCCCCAAGATGTGTCATATATATAGCTCTTAAGTTTTGACTGATAACCCTAACAGAAAAGGTAAAATTTCATCCAGGGGTTATTCTAAAACACTGCATATTTTTCAGAACAATATGGTGCCCAGAGCAATGAATTAACAGTTGTGACATAAATATGCTGTCCATCAACAGTGATTGATCACTAACTGGTATATACAGAATATACGTGTTCTTGCTCTCTTCTTTTCTTTCATTTTTTTAAAATTGCAGTTTAGTTGACAAAGGGATTTGGCTCCAAAGTAGTAATAGCGGGCAGAGGAAAATATCAAGAAAAGCTTCTCGGCTAAGTGCTGGTAACTACTAATCCATCAATTATTTGTTATTTACCTTTTATAGAAAATTGTAATTGTTATTGTGTTTTATAGATTACCAAAAAGATTTCACCTCTTACTCTGATGAAATGTTAAAATGTAGAGGAGGGAAAAAATAATATATTTGATATCCAATATCTCTAGTTGGGTTTACAAATATTAAGACTCAGTAAAAACTCTTTTTACTGACTCAGATTCTGGAGCAGCCTTGTTATAATTCACTGTTATTATCTGTCTAATCAGGGGATAAAGGCAGAGTGATTTGTGCCTTTAGGCACACTTTTCCTTAGACTCACTATTTCTGTTTTCATTTGCAGCAATTTAGTATTCTGCCCTGGTTTCTGATTTCTTAAAGACTGACAATTTCAAGCCAAAACTCATCTTTCCTGGGTGTCCATCAGTACTGTTTAAACCTATTGTGCTATATAAATAGCACTCAGGAGCCTTCCATAAGAAACTCTGCTATGTGGCATATTCTATCCACCTCCTTAAATCTTGATAGCTCTCACAGCTGCTGACACTACAACAAGCCATTGAGTGAGCCTCTCAGGTGCTGTGTGTGGTATCAGAACAGATTATTATTGACATTATTTTCTTATGAAAATATTACTAGCTATGTAATCTGAAAATATTTACAAAATTATATTGCAGAACGGGATATAATTTTGACAGGTCATCAAGTCTTCAGGGAATATTGTACCATAGCGGGATCTTTTTGTGTTTCCTTATATTTTAAAGATTCCTTAAAATCCAGCCATTAATGCTAAAGTTCTCTACAAATATATCTCTTGAATATGTATTAACAGTGATGGAGATGGTAGAACTGAAAACACTGATTCAAAAAGTAACCTGTAAATATTGTACAAGAAATATCCACAAGAAAACCAGAAGAAACCAAAGACTGAAATGATAAAAGAAATGAAAAATAGATATATCTACTAGCAAAGAAATATTAAGCTTTTGAGGCTTACCTATTGCCTCCCTCTAAACAATTAAGTGGTGATTTCAACCATGCCCATAAAAATGTTACCTAATTGTGAACAACTGTTTTTCATTTGCACTGGAAGAGATCTTTTAGCAAAAGCAGGTTTATTACCTGAGTTATCTCAATAATTGCCTGAACACTGTAATTTGTCTGTGGAACACAAGCCAAAAGGAAGAAATAAACCTAAATTGATTGCTAGGCATTAAGGATATCATCCTTCCTATAAACACTGAGGCTTACGGCCTGCTGCTAACAAAGGAATGTAAGGACTAATGGACTTTATTAAGAGGATCCACTCCATTCTTTAGAGATGATTAAGCATAATATTATCTAAAAACAGGAAGTTGAGCAAGAAGGGCATTGTATTTGCTTCTGATTTCATTCTTTCGTTTATTCACTGAATTAATTCATGAAATGTGTTCTTGTCCTGTATTTCCTTGTTAAACAAGAAGGCCCTGATGAGACCCTAGTGAGATATAGAGAAAAGATACAGATCCTGTTTTCAAGGCATGTCCAGGGATTTCATTGAGCTGAAATGCAAAAAAAAATGGAAGGATTCATTCAGGACAACTGAACATCTTGAGCAAAGGCAAAGCTGGGCACAGAATGCAACACAATCCCAATCAAAGGATTAGCACAACAAGAAGAGCATGGGCCAGTGAGTACCAAGGATTTTTGGTTGGAACTCAACTCCGTACTCCAATTTCAAGTAACAAGCCGAGAAATAATTTAGGAGGTGAAAGAGTGAAGAGAGTAGCTTTATGAAAAATTCCTCCTCTCAAATAGAATATTCTTTCATAAATGAAATGATATTTGAAGCCCAGCCATTTGAAACTATTTTTTTTTTTTTTTGATATTTTCAGAAGCCAAAATCCTCATAAATTTAAACTACACTATTTTTTCTATGGAGAAAGTTCCAGGACGCTTTCATTTGCAAGGTAGTATTTTCACCACATTACTAGGAATCAAATAAAATTTCAACACATTATTTTTATTTTTAAAAATACATAATAAGTTCTGGTTTCTAGGATGTTATGAATGTGGGCAGGAGAGAGGGAAAGGTAATAGCAGTCTGGTTTATTTCAGTGAAAATTTTCTACTGATACTTCATTGCCAACATATATAGTCTTAAATTACAATACTGTGATTCATGAGTGTATATCTGAATGCCCTTTTCTATTCAACAAACATTTAATGAGCATCTAAAATGTGCCAGTATTTGTCTGGATGCTGAGGAAGGAACAAAACAGGAAAAAAATTCTGCTTTCATGAAGCTCACATTCTAAATGGAACAGGGTATATAAAATTCCAATGTGTAGGTAATGCACAATGCATACTTATCTGATTTTGATTATCAGAGAGATTGAGTAACTTCTAGAGAACTGAAGCAGTTTCATGAATTCCTTAGTGTGAAGCAAGAAATCTCACTGCTAAACACATTCAGCCTGTCTTAGACTTTCTTGAATTCATTATGTTTACCCAATTTAGGGGAAGATGCTATGAGCTGTTGAATACTCCCCTATAACTCAGATATAGCAATATTATTCAACACTTACCATGCTGGCAAGTAAAGACAGCTCGTTGCCCCAATTTGAAAAAAAAAAAAAGTGAAATGTTGAAAAAATTGAAAAAGTGAGATGTTGAATACTGTACCAAAATAAGTTGAAAATGAATAAAACAATTTTATACAATTGAAGAGTTGAAAGAAATCTTGGAGAACATGCAGTCCAAACTTCCCCCTTTTTATATTAAAATTCAAATACATAAGCAAAAAAGAAAAACAAACAAAAAAAGAAACAAAAATAACTAACCAAAGTCCACAAGGTTTTAGGTCAAGTGGACATTAATATAAGACTGAAAATTAGAGATCATGATTGCTATAAATTAGTGATCCTCTTAGGGTGATTCAGGATTCCATAAGATTCTAAGATCTATTAATGGAAACCACAAAGTCAAATCTATTCTCTTAACAGTAATAGAGCTTGCTATCTTTTTTACTTTATACTCTCATGGTGAACCGTCAAGTTCTCCAAAGGCTATGTGATATGTGTTACTACACCAGATGGAGTACAGATGCAGATATGAGTACGAGCTGTCTTCTAGTAAACATATGATATTTGCAAAGGTATAACAGCTAATAGATTTAGTACTATTTTAATAAATTCATAAGTATATATGTTGACAATTTCTTTGCCTTAACTTCTACTTTCAATGGATGTAACCCATACAAAAATAGCTCTTTGAGTCATTGATAACTTTTAGGGATACAAAGAAAATCTGAGACCAAAACCTATGTAGCTATTAACTCATCTTGTTAACTTCTCATTGCTGGATTTGTATAGTATATAGACTTTTAACAGTCATTAAAAATCATCAAAAACAATAGTGTTTACAATTTATTGGGCGACCAATATATGCCAGTATACATACAGAATTTAGCAACAATTGTACAAGCCAAGTATTTTATTTCCATTTGATAGAGGAGAAAACTGAGAATAAGTAAGTTTACATTGTCAGTGGTCAAACACCTAGAGAGTGACGCAGCCCATATTCATACCTACTTCTCAGAAACTACCACTTTTCTTCTCAATAGTTCCAGGCTAGTTAGAACTCAGTTAAGCAGAGTCTAAGCCCCGCCTATTCTCCTATCATCATTCTTCTCTGCCTCGGATTTATAAATTACACACACACATACACATACAAAAACCAAAAACAACAACAACAATTAAACAGTAAAAGAGGCTGGGCACGGTGGCTCACGCCTGTAAAATCAGCACTTTGGGAGGCTGAGGTGGGCAGATCAGGAGGTCACGAGTTTGAGACCAGCCTGGCCAACATGGTGAAACCCTGTCTCTACTAAAAACACAAATACTAGCTAGGCATGATGGCGGGTGCCTGTAATCCCAACTACTCAGGAGGCTGAGGCAGGAGAATTGCTGGAACCCAGGAGGCAGAGGTTGGAGTGAGCCGAGATCATGCCACTGCACTCCAGGCTGGGTCACAGAGCAAGATTCCATCTTGGAAATTCAAAGAGCCAATCTGTAGAGATATATAAGGTCATGGAATTCAAATTAGGAAGTTATAAGCCAAATTATATATGTGGAAAGAGAGTACATAGAAGACTGAATGAGAATAAAATACATAAATGTAAGCACAGACACAGAAAAAAAATGATGGAGTCAAAAGGGAAATAAACTCTTAAACAAGCAAACCTCATAAAAAGTGAGCAAAGGACATGAGCAGATACTTCTTAAAAGAAAACATGCATATGACCAACAAGCATATGAGAAAAAGCTGAACATTACTTATCATTAGAGAATGCAAATCAAAACCAAAAGGAGATACCATTTCTCACCAGTCAGAATGTCTATTATTAAAAAGTCAAAAAACAACAGATGCTGGCAAGCTTGTGGAGAAAAAAGGAATGCTTATACACTGTTGGTGGGGGTATAAATTAGTTCAACAATTGTGGAAGACAGTGCGGCAATTCCTTAAAGACCTAAAGAAAGAAATACAATGTGATCTATAATATTGTTGACCCAGCAATCCCATTACTGGGTATATATCCAAAGGAATATAAATCATTCTCTTATAAAGACACGTGCATGTGCGTGTTCATTGCAGCACTATCCAGATAGCAAAGACCTGGAATCAACCTAAATGCCCATCAATGGAAGACTGAATAAAGGAAATGCAGTACATAAACACCACGGAATACTATGCAGAAAAAAAAAAAGATTGTGATCGTGTCCTATGCAGGAACATGGATGGAGCTGGAGGCCATCATCCACAGCAAACTAAGACAGGAACAACAACAAAAAAAGCCACATGTTCTCACTTATAAGCAGGAGTTAAATGATGAGAACACATGGACACATAGAAGGGAACAACACACACTGGGGCCTATCAGGGTGGAGAGTGGAAGGAGGGAGAGGATCAGTAATAACTAGTGGGTACTAAGCTTAGTACCTGGGTGATGAAATAATCTGTACAACAAATTCCCATGATACAATTTTACCTATATAACAAATCTGCACATGTACCTCTGAACTTAAAATAAAAGTTGGCCAGGTTCGGTGGCTCACGCTTGTAATCCCAGCACTTTGGGAGGCCAAGACTGGTGGATCACTTGATGTCAGGAGTTCGAGACCAACCTGGCCAACATGGCGAAACCTCGTCTCTACTAAAACTACAAAAATTAGCGGGGTGTGATGGCGCATGCCTGTGTGCCTGTAATCTCAGCTACTTGGAAGGCTGAGGCAGAAGAATTGCTTGAACCGGAAGGCGGAGGTTGCAGTGAGCAAAGACTGCGCCACTGCACTCCAGCCTGGATGACAGAGTAAGACTCTGTCTCAAAAAAATACAATAATAAAATAATTAGATTGAAGTTAAGCAAAACAAAACTCTCAAAATGTGTTTCTTGAAAGCAAAGAAAGCAGAATAAAAGCTCAAGTTTGTTTAAACTAAAAAGGTAATATGTTAAAGGTGGGAGGGAATAGAATGGCAAGCCAGAAAATGTTATGTTCCGAGATATCTGCAAAATTTAAAAAGAAGGAAGAGGAGAGGGGCAACAGAAAAATTTGTCAGTGGATGTTAGAAAGATTCATAATGAATAAGAAATGAAATGAAATGAGTATAGTTGGCATTATCTTAGACATAATGAAAAAGATAAAAATGTAGAACATGTGTAGAGAATGTTTTAAATAAAGTAAGTTAAATATTAGAACTGGACCAAAAACTAGCCAAATAGTATAATAACAAGGGTTTTATTTATGTGTATGAGGTTAGGATGATTTTTGTGAGCAACACATCTGCTGAAGGAATTACTTTCTGGCAATACTAAATTGTTAATACAGTTAAACAGATGTATTTGAATGTACTTGTTGTGAATATTTTCTCAATTGGCTTATAGATGAATGTTCAAATTTGCTTTCCCTACATATTATAAAATGATAGAAATCTTGAAATTGCTGTTTTATATCCTTTTATAACCTCTAAACAGAGTTTCTCTTTTGCCTGCCCATAATTGAATTAGGGAGTAGATAAACAGAAATGGTTTAAACACAAAATATATACTTTCCCAGTGAGAATAGTTAACAATGACATGTGGATAATAACTGGTGAATGTCCCATGAACTCCAAAAGGCTGCATAGATAAATGATAAGCATTTTACCCTAAAAGTAGGGTGCCTAGAGGCTCACCCTTCCAGCTGAGGATCAGCCGTTACTGTCAGATCTGAAGTACAGGATGGCGACCCAGTCCAACAGCAAGAAATGGAGCATTTCCTCTCTGGAGAAGGTGCTAGGATCAGTTTCCAGATCTAATGATGTTCTTTCTTTCTTTGATCTACTATTGAAGTATATGGGAGGGATTAAAGATGGAAAACTAATCTTCAAATGCCACTGAGTACAGTCCAAAATTATTTTTGTGTCTCAGTTAAAATTCAGGAAATGAAACAGTGAGCTGGAGCACAAAAGGTACTTTATGCTAATGACTTTGAATTATCTTGGATCTCACAAAGCAATACCTTTGCTCAGTCAACTTCCACAATTTGAATGTATTTTTAGGAATATTAATATTTGTTATTAAAACATGCTCTCTCCAAGTACCATGATAAGTGGCTTTCCAAAACTATTACAGATATTTTATTACCATCATTTCATTTTAAAAATCAAATAATTCTCACAGAAATTAAGTAACTTGTCCAAGCCTATTCAACTAGTACATTGCATAGCAAAGAATAAATCTGAATATTAATGACTATGCCTTTGTTTTTAAACCTCCCACATAAAACTGTCTTGGGAGTGGAGCTCATATCTCTAAAAATATCCTGGTACACAACCAGGGCAAGTAATCATTACCTTATACCCACAATGTGTGGAAACAGATCTGCAACAGTCTTGGATATATGAATCATCATCTTAATGAATATGTTTAAAAAACAAAATTGAAATAAAGCAAAAATCCACCTCATTATCTGGACCCTGAACTCAAATCAACCTGTCTCGAAATGCTGTAAATGAACCTGGTTACATAGTTCAGTTGGTTCATACACAGTCTGCAAGTCTGAATGTAGACAGGACTCTAGGGAACAGTTAGATAGTAGTCCCTTCTCTCCCCTTCCACCCATTTGTTTAAATGCCTTGTGTCTCCAACTCAGGGCCAATAAAACAGCAAAAGAGAAAAAAAAATGTGTTTGAAATCAGAACATGCTATAAAATAAAAGTAAATAAAACGAGGAGGAAATGCAAGTCATGAGTGGAGAAAAGAATCGTGGTAGGTGTAGAGTTATCATACAGGCATTTCAGCCTTCACCCCCAGCCTCCTTCTCTTCATTTTGTCCACATGCATGGCATAGTTGTTATCTGCAAGCGTTGTAAAGCAGATCTTCAATTTTTGGCAGCAATTCAGAACTGATCAACTTCATGGCATGTGAGGAATTTTGTCTTATTGGAAAAAAAGTCAGAATAATGATACAAATAAAATTATAGTAACCAATAAAATAGGGAAAATAAGGTTGGGCTAGAAAAGCAGTGACACATGAAAGTGTATCATGAATAAGAATTTAAATTATCAATGAAAAATATGGAATTACTGAGCTAGAAGAAAATGTCATTTTCACATTACTGAAAAGAGATGATTGAGCACTTTTACTCGGCAGATTTAATAATTTATACCAAGATTAATCAAGTAATAACCAAAGTAACAACCACTCATAGAGTGAGGCACTGTGTTAAGCATTTATATTTATTTAATTTGTATAATAATTGTATAAATAAATATTACATTTTATTGAGGAAGATTGAGACTCAGAGAAATTAAGTAATTGTTTTGAAGTTACCTGTTAAAAATGGCAGCAGAGCCAAGATTGGAACAAAGTTATCTAGAATCTTATAAAGTGAATGAAGACCTTATAAATAACACCGATAGGGTTATTAGAAGGAAGGGAGTGTGTAGACTAAAATAGACAGGAATGTTCCATTCAATATTTAATGATATATGCTGAGTAACTGCTTTATCACAGTCTCTCAGTAAACATGATCCCTTTTAAGTCATTACAATTGACGTAGAATAGGCTGTTAGACACATGGATAAATCAGAAAGCACTGTAATGTAATCTTTCAAAATGAACTGAAATACTTTTTAAAATTATTTGAATGAGAACATAAGTAAGAGTGGAAAAAATTTAGAACTGAGATTATAGAACTAGGAAAGATTTAGAAAAATTATTTAGAATTGAAGACTAAACTAGGAAAAACACAAGAACATGTAAGCATAACAGATTATGACTGAGAAGGACAAAGGTAAAGAGAAGGAAATATTTTAAGTACACAAAATACAAAAAATGCTACATAAAATACGAGAAACAGTAACGGATGTAGGAGATAGATAAAATGATTCAAGATACATGTTATGATTCCCTGAAATAAAAAGGTAAGTCAGAGAATGAAAAATAATAAAAGTTATAATGCAAGAAAATTCCTAAAATTAAAAAAAAAAATTGTAAACTTAAAAGAGCAAATAAAAGAGTACAACACAAACATAGACAAATAGACCCAGAATAACCAATAATGAGGCTTAGTCAAATAAAATTACTAGAATTACAACAAAAAATCCACTGGACATCTAAGCAAAAACATAAAAATACTTAGGGAAAGAAAATTAGATTATCATGAGACGTTTCAATAACAGTATTTTATAGCAGGAAGTGAGGGATATCTAAGGGAAGATGAGGGATAACAGAATACCTAAGAAAATGAACTATGAACTAGGATTTGATCCACGCAAACTGAATTTCAACTATAAAGTATTTAGGTAAACTTTATGACAATCAAATACTTGGAAAATTCTGTTTCTGTTAGCACTTTATAAAGAATTTGCTAGAGAATGGACTTTAGACAACCAAAATGAATGGAGAAACCACAAGAGGATTGGTGGTGAGCATTTAATATATAAGATTAGGGATAAACATGGTTATAAGGCATGGATTATAGCATGAAGCGGCTGTATGTTCTGATGATGTAGATATGGTAACCTATCAGAAACAGGAAAGAAGGAAAATATATAATTGTAATTACAAAGTTTAGTATGATTGTGAAACAACAGTAAGGAAAGAGAAATCCCTAAAATTAAATATAAAATGAATCAAATAAATCAAATGTGTATCTTATTGGCAGCATATTCATTTCAAGAGAAATAATTTCAAATGACTGTAAAAATCAGTAATTAGAGTATACTTCCCTAATGGGATATGACTTACGAGCACAAAGAACTTAAAAAAAATACCAACCATGTAAACGGTTTTCAGTAGTTAGATCACTGCTCTTGTGTCAGCATTGTGATTTTGAGACAATTAATGTATATAATGTGGGATAAAAAACAAATGAAGAATCAAGTGATGTTCCAACTCTATCATTGCTGAGATTCTCAATGTGGAAAAAATTGTGGAGAGATGTAAGATTGAAGAAGTTACATAAATTCACTGATTTTTAATTTTAATTTATCGGATAAGTAGAAAGTAATTCGTAAAAGTATTCTATCCTCAAATAATAAAACAAAGCAAAATGTAAGTGAACAACTATATACATATATACACATACATACTATGCATATTATACATATGACTATGTGTGTATATGTGTGTACATATATATACACACACATACATGTACACATATATGTACCTATATATACTCATATATCAGAAAGTCCCGAGTTTACAATGGTTCCACATAACAAATTTTCAGACTTTCTGATGATGTGGAAGCAGTATGCATTCAGTAGAAATTATACTTTCAGTACCCATACAACTATTTATTTTTCATTTTCAATATAGTATTCAATAAATTGCATGCGATATTGAACACTTTACTATAACATATGCTTCGTCTTATATGATTTTGCTCAACCATAGGCTAATATAGGTATTGTGAACACATTTAAAGGAGGCTAGGCAAAGCTATGATGTTTGGTAGATTAGATGCATTAAATGCATTTTTGACTTATGATATTTTCAACTTTGGTGGGTTTATTAGGATGTAACCCCATCATGAGCTGAGGAGCATCTGTACTGCTATTGTTTGCTTGGTTTTATCTTTATTCTGTTTTGTTTTGTTTTATAACTTTTAG
>NW_016805421.1:2397386-2434785 GCF_001698545.2 Rhinopithecus bieti
AAAAAAAAAAAAAAAAAAGGGGGACAGTTCAGTGAAATGTTTTATTTTAGATCTGGAACAGGAAATATACAACATGAGACTACAACATAGCCATGAAACTCTCAAGAAGAGGTATGTGAATAAGCCTAAGTATTAGGTTTCCATACTTAGGTTTGCATCTAAAGATGAAACAATATTTGAATATTAATGAGGTTAAACCTGTCAGAGATGGAACTTCATTGAATATGTTCAAATGTATACAATCATATATATCCATTTGAGGGGATTCTAGACAACTAAATTTTTATTTTAAAAACTGACATGTCAAAGAAAAGAACCTTGCATGTATCCAGTCTTTCCTTTAAAGAGTGTACAACTAGGTAACCAAATGATAAATGAGGAAAGCTTCTCTTTCAGAAATATTGCAGCCAGTAAATCAAAAAGTTATAATGAAAGAAGATAACCATCACTTTGCAACCCATAATTAATTAATGGATCTAGGTATAAATCATCAATGGCTGTTAACTTCACAAATCAGATATGATGGGCTTTCTGAACAGCACAACTTCACCTCTGAAATAATCTTACCAAAATATTCTAGATCCACCTAACAATTCACAGACAAAAATAGAGGACAGAAGATCATGCTAAATGGTAACACAGGGATGTAATCGGCAAAATCCACAGTGTGGAAAATTCTACAGGAAAAAATATGTGAGTTTCTTCTACACATAAATATCAAAGATTAAAACAAACAAACAAAAAAAAAAAAGCAAAGAAAAAAGACAGTGGAACCTACAGATTAGAAGCTAATTAAGAGGAGACTTCTGATTACCATCTGAGAAGAGAGTTTTAAAGTCATCACTCACATTCTTGCAATAAGAAAAAGTTGAAAATAATAAAAATCAATGACTTTTTAATGAAACTATCAGAGAAAAAACATGGTAGAATAAACTACCTCTCTAAAATTTGAAGACAGATGTATCCCAAGCAACACAGTCTAAATCTGCTTACCTGAAATGAAAGAAGCCTCTGAAACTCTGGTTAAATTGTAACTTTAATGAATTGCTTGAGGCTGAGTGTGGACTAGTACCAGTGAGAAACTCTGGGAGGTTGTGGTCTTAGGGGAGTCCAATATTTTCTTAGGGTTTGTCTCCAGGTTCTCACAGTGAAGATCTGACAAAGATTCCATCATGGGTTTTGCAGTGGAAAAAGGCTAATCATTTGAAATATAATTGAAGCCTTCTCCATATTTGGGTTTACCCTCCAGGGAAAAAACTTTGCCAGAGCCTTCTTCTACCTTGGGAAGAGCATCTCTCTGAACCCTTTAGCCTTCGTCTCTTGTGTAAGGAAGTAAAAAAAAAGAAAAAAAAAAAAAAAACATAGTCAACAGGGGTCAGGCTTTCAAGGAAGCAGACTGGCAATGCTGCAGCAGGGAAGGAAGTAAAAGGTAGGGTTAAAAAATAGAAATTAATTATAAAAAAAAAAAAGCTGTATCATGGAAGAACCACTCTTGAAAACCACTGAGACAAGTCTGCTAAAAGACAGGTTTAACAGAATGCAAATCACAAAAGACTCCCCTACCCCAAACCTTACCTCAAGCCAATAGTCTCCAATATAATAAGAGTGCATTACAACAGAAAGAGCTGCATAACACAAGTTGTCTCTGAGAAAGAGTACTTGAGGAAGAACAAAGTCAGGAGAGACAAAGGCAAAGACACTAAGGAACTTGAAGCTCTGCCCTCTGTAGCTATAGAAACTCCCAGTTAAATTAATATAAATTCTCACAATAACATTCTATATAACATCCCTGTTACCCACACATCATGTATAGCTGTCAACAAAAAATTATAAAACATGACAAAGGCAAAAAATAATACAATCTAGAGACAAACATGAAAAGCAAACTTGGACATGACATAGTTGTAGAAAATATCAGGCAAGAAACTTGAAATAACTTTGGTTATTTGCCAAGCACTTTAACGAAAAAAGAAGGCAACACAGAAAAATCAGCGGGCCGGGGCCGGGTGCAGTGGCTCACACCTGTAATCCCAGCAATTCAGGAGACCAAGGCAGGTGAATCACTTGAGGTCAGGAGTTCAAAACCAGCCTGGCCAACACGGTAAAACCTCGCCTCGACTAAAAATACAAAAATTAGCTGGGCGTGGTGGCACATGCCTGTAATCTCAGCTTGTTGAGAGGCTGAGGCACGAGAATCACTTGAACCTGGGAGGTGGAGTTTTCAGTGAGCTGAGATCATGCCACTGGACTCCAGCCTGGGTGACAGAGTGAGACTCTGACTCAAAACAAAACAAAACAAAACAAAACAAAGAAAAGAATTGTTAGAGGGGGAAAAAAGCACAAATAATACCTTCAATGGGCTTATCAGTAGACTAAACATGGCTGTAAAAATAATCATCAATGAGCTTTAAAACAGATTGACAGGAATTTCACAGACTGAAATGCAAACAAAAGGAAAAAAAAAAACGAAAAAGGAGAACAGAATATCCAAGAACTATGGAACAATTTTAATAGGTGCAACATGCATATAATTGTAATATCAGAAGAAGAGGGAAGAAAAAATAGGGTAGAAAAAATATTTGAAGTAATAATAGCAATGTTGATTGTTACCACATAGGAGCCTAGAACAGAAAAAATATATATATAAATCTGAATAAAGTGTAGTCATTAGCTAACAATATTAATATGGTACTTATGTGGGCTCACTTATTGTGATGTGGGCTCACTTATTGTGACAAATATACCATATGAACATCAGATGTTAATCATTGGGGAAACTGAGTCCAGGAAATATGGGAACAGTCAGTATTATTATTACAATTTTTCTATAAATCTCAAACTATTCTTAAAGTATTTTTAAGAAAAGAATTAAGAAACATATCAATCATTTCATATGCCAGGAGTTTAATTTAGTTGATATTATATTTTTAAACAAAGGACATTTATAAGTTAATTGAAAATTTGAACAGATTGGCTATTTGATGTTAAATTCTTCTTAATTTTTTGAAAAAGATAATGTTTTGTTAGTTTTATGTTAAAGAGAATACTTTTATCACAGAAATGCAAACATAGTAGTTATTGGTGAAACAGTTTAATGTCTGAGACTTGCTGCAGATTAAGAGTGGAGGAGGAGAAGTGGCTAGAGGCAAGGATGAAGCAGAGTTGGCAGGAGTTGATGGTTGCGGGCACTTGGCAATGCGTGCACAAGGCTCGTGGTACTGTTCTGTCTAGTTTGTATACAATTGACATTTACTAAATAGACATATTTTAAAAGTCTCACAAGAAAACATGTATAACTTGTTAACTATTGTTTTGAGGGATTAAGAACAAACAAATGATGGATAGACTGAACTTTTCTGAGTTAATAAAGAGCAATTTGGCAAAACTCTTCAAATTTTACAAACGTGGATTTTTTGGAATATATTGCATTATCCTTAGGGGGAAAAAAAAACATTTTATTAACAAGGGCTTGGATTGCTGATCTTGTCACCATACCTTACATTCCTATCTGCTTAAGGCACAGATACTGCAATAAAGAATAGCAATGTAATATGTACAGATAAAAAGAAGATGGCCTGAACTAATACCAATTAAACAATATGTGACAAGCAGCAGCCAGATGCACATGCAAGAATGCCAAGTGAGAGACACGGAGGGGCTGCATCTGGACTGAGGCCAATCATGGAATGTTAAGCACAGAATTTTCTGCCTTATCAAAAGCATTGTAAATAATTGCTAAGAAGGATGCTTTTTAGAGAATGAGAATTATAAGTATAGGTAAGATCCAAGTGTAAATGGATGCTAAAAATAAATCCCATTTCCCCCCTAACCAGTAAGCCACTCCTTCAGGAGATATTATACTTATTAAGCTATTTGTGAAACTAGAATGAATATACCACACACATATACTTACACAAATACATGCAAGTTATTTTACATTAGAAATTGAAAAGACGATGACATACCAAATGCACATCAAGCTTAAACATTAAAAAATGAAAATTTGGAGGAAAATAGAGCCTTTATGAAACAATAAACTGAAGCTTACGCTGTATAATAAAAAAGGGTTTAAAACTATTCTGGCTTTAGGCTTTTTACACATCATTAATATCTACCACTTGAAGTCACTTCAAATTAGGCATCCCAGCAGTTAAGTTCACATTTTCCTTGCTTCAAGGAAAGAATAAAATGTAAGACCGAAAACATATAAAAGATTAAAATGCAGCATTTCAATCAGTGCTGAAGTATGGAAACATAGGGTAAGATGAGAGAAACTTAAGGAAATATAGAAAAATATTAAACTGAAATTCTGCGACTCTACAAGTGTCATCTCACTTCTATATTTTTCAGCTTTGTGGAGATTAGTAATGGTTAAAGTTGTGTAAAGTTGTAAACTGTATTGAACAAAGGGGACAGGCCTGTGTATGCTGGTGACATGGACTCTGGAGAGCCAGAAAGAGTCACTGGCTGACTCGGAGTTACAGTTTTGGAAAGGAGGCATTTTAATGATGAAGGGGAAATGGACATTTCTTGCAATGATTTATTCTACAGAGACATTTGGGAGGAAAGTTTTTAATTTAAAATCATATGTCACATATGTTATATTTTGTTCTGCATCAAAGTATATCCACACAGATTTCTATGCTATGTGCTATTATTTATGAGTATGAAAGAATTGAAACACAAGTTCTGATAACCAAAATTGTTTTTAGTGTCAGATTTTTGCCTTAAAAATAAGGTATAAATATGTAGCCCAAAATACAGCAGTGGGCAGAGGTTGATTTGAGCTGTGGAGGCTAAGGGAATAGAGAAATAATCTGAAACATCTGGGATGCAATCACAAAAATTATTGTGATGGAAATCATGCAGATGTAGATCATCAGCAAGACACAGGGAAGGAAGACTATTGTGAATGCCTGAAAGGTAAAGAGAGTATGGAGAAAAGGGCTGAAATTATTTCTTTAATGCTGATTTTGGTGCCAAGAGTTTCAATTATTACACAAATAAAGTGCAATAGATGTAATGAATTTAGTAACTACTGAATTTTTTAGTACATTGCCTCAAGACATTTACCAAAGATTTAATTCAAATTGGCTTGAAAATGAACAGCATCACCTCATAGAAACTGTAAGCTTGGCTGAGAGAAGATAAACTAAGAATGCTGATCTAATCAAGGTAAATGGAGTGACTAAAACTGTTAGAGATGCAAAAATCAAAATGTGGTTCATTTTTCCTTGTAAATGTATTATCTTCTCACCGTATGATATTCACTGGGGTGATATTTCCTACTCCCTTTAATAAGAATGACTTGGAAAAGGAGGTAATATGCACACTAGCTATAAGTAGATCCAGTGGCAATCTCCTTCTGTAGCGGCTGACAATGAAGTTCAAAAAAACAGTAAGCAAACAGCACATGTATTTGCAGACAATGGTAGAAAAGAAAACTCATCTTCAAAACAGCAAGTAGATTTTATCAGGATAAATATTGATCCTCATGTGAGATGTGCCAAGAAAAATTAGGAGTGGAATTGACAGATGCTGTCCTCTGGGCATATGCAGGAAAATCAAATGTATTTCTCAATTCAAAAATAGTTGCATGCAAGTGTATTTGAATTGGCTTAGGAAGTTAAAAATCATGGCTGCACCAGGATTTAAACGCAAGAAGAAGTATGTTAATATTGAATGCACAGAGGAAAGAAGAAATTCATCATGGAGGAGGGGGGAACAAGTGACACTGGTGCAGCTGATTGGGAAGCCTTTCCTGATTGAAGTAGCGTCGTGTCGCAAGAACATTCCTGCTGTATAGCTCTAAACCCTTTTCCCTTCCTGTAACCAAGCTGCCTACAGAAAGGAAAGGCTGATTTTTATTCAAGGCAGGCTGCTGGGAGGGTATTAAAAAGAATATTGCAAAGGAGCTGAATAAGAAATAAATTCCTGGTGACAATCTGGGAAGGCTTAGTGGACATATAAGGCCCTTTCTCTAATAAGGGCAAAAAAGAAATTATGGTCCACAGTTAAACCTCCCTAAAAAGGGCTTTTGACACCACTATATCTTTTCAATACTATAAAAGTAAATGAGAGAATATAAAAGGCTTTACATACAGTAACTCTCACTCTGTTAGGTCATCAATAATAATTTCTTTATCTAACTCCTATTTTTTCCATCTGGCTTTAAGATAGAGATCACAAACTGCCAACTCATGGATGAGTCTGTCTATCAAAACTCCCTCCAAAATTAAAAAATAAATAAATTTGATGTTAATATTTTAAAAATAGGAGAGAAATGTCTGTTTCTGTCTTTTCTTTAGAAATAAAAAGTATGAACTATTTTAGGGCTTAATCAGCTGAAGCTAAGTTATCACAGCCAGCTTTAGATAAAGCCGCCCTTTCTATTTCCCAAAATTCCCAACTTAGGGTATTTTTTTTCTCTGTCTCTTTCACTACCTGCCCTTATAGGTACTTGACATCTTGAGTAATGCAAAACCATGCCTGTAATATTGTATTACATTTTGTAGGCAGAAAATAATTTTTTGTCAACATTTGATAGGTAATCTTTTAAAAACATTTAGGTTGCATGAAAAGGAGAAATTAGCTAAATAAGCACTGAGTTTTCTATATCTAAGGCCAATATTCTGCTGGCTGAAGAATTATTAGAAAGCATTTACCTGAGCTAGAGGCTTAGTACCTAGGTAAAATGATGCAGGTTCCACGGTCTTTCCAAAACTTAAAGAGAAGAAAAACACCTCGTTTAACCAATCAATAAACAGAATGTTTATACTCTTCTCAAGGTAAGGATGGACATAAACTTCCCTTGTAACACCTGCTGCTTAACTACTCTGGCCAAATTCCTGGTAATTTTTCCTTTGCTTGTTAAATGTAGTGTTCTTTAAATTTTAAAATAATGAAGCAACTAATAGTTGTCTAGGGTTAAGATTTTGAGAAGAGGGAAAACATGTGTGGAGGACAGAAAAGCCAATCTGTGTAAAAGGAACAACAGCCTGGAAAGTAAAGCAAGACTCTGAGGATCCATTTAGCAGTGAACATTCCCCAGTTTCTGCTCTGTGATGCAGCTGAGCCCTGTACAAGATAGGCAATTAAAATTATAAATGGTCCACCCAACTATGTCTCCTTCTGAGAACTACATCATGCCCTGCTGCCATGCGTGGCAAAACCTATTCCATTCATTCCAACTTTCACCATAACTGAGGAGCAGACCCAGAAAAAGAGAGGCCATTGGGTTTCTGCTCCAACCTGCTGGCACTCTGAATCGCTTGCATAAAGTTCTGAGGTCATTCAAGAGAATTCAGCCATAAAACAAATCATTCACTGTGGTTGCCAAAGGGCAATAAAAACTTCACTGCCTTGACTTTAGAAGCACTCTGGGCAGTTTTCCACAAGGCAGGGGTAATAGGGCAGGTGTGAAAAATCACGAGCTAAACTCCACCTGGGAGCCCTGGCCTAGGTTTACCATCAAGTGCCTCTGACACCCTTGGCACCCTCATCACCACTGGCCCAAATGTCCCAATTAGGCACTAACAAAGAGCAAGCCAAGCAAATGCATCAGAAAGACAGATCCCCTGGGAAAGAGATAAATTCAAATTGATGCAAGCCCTGGAGCCACTCAAGTTTAGTGCTCATGTACCCTCACAGCAAGGATTCTTGGGGAAATTTAGGTCTTGTTGAGCGTGTAGAAGGACTGCCAAAGTTGTCAGGGCATCATGTTATTCTAAACCTCCAGGAGATTGTTGTCTTTCTATGCCACAGCGCCAGGTATCACTGAGAAGTAGTAGAGGAAGCAGAAGTAGTTAGAAGGTGGAGACAATAAAATCTAAAATCATGCAATATGCGAGCATTTCATACCTCTCCTTATTCAGAAGAAAGCACAAAACACAAAAACTGGGAAAGTACTGTAATAATGTAAGCTAGTGCAATTTGGTATACTTGTTATATTGTTAATTTTCTTGTTAGAATGTCATTGTTTTACTTTATTCTTATTTTTATTAGCACAACATGATTTCACATCTCAGGGCAAATACTGTTGTTTATCAGCCATAAAAGCTGCAAGGTAAAATGCTCACATTTTCTTTTACCCATAGATCGTTTAGCAATTATTCAATTATCTGATGCGGATTTAAAACATTATAGAATATGCTGTGTACTTAAAGGATGAAGAAAAGGAAATATTAGGAAAACCCAAGAGATTTTTTTACGGCAAAACCAACTTTAGTCAAATTTTCCCTTAGATACTATACTATTTGGTTCATGTTTTTATTACTTGGAATTTCTACAATTAATTTGATCATTAGTTAATATTTATAGAGTACTTTAAAATTTCCTCATGTTTTACAACAACTGCTTAGTTTTTCTTTACAACGTTCCCAAAAGGTGTAAGCAGTAAAATTTCTTGCCAGGAATAAAGCAGGAAATTCTTAAGTGCCATGAGAAAGGATATTCTTATAAGGCGTATTTAGGTGGTGAATGGAGTAAGTCAGTCAGGTGCTTATCCATTTTACAGACTTAATTTGGAGTAAATTCTGCCAACATTTATTTGAACTCAGCTGTGACAAAAATTTTCTGTGATTTAATTATGATTCAGGATAACAAATCCTGACAAAGAACTAGAGTTTAATATTAAGGGTCTTGAAATCGAGTCTAGAGTTGAAAGGACCTAGCGATGTCAGCAATTTCAGAATAGCTCGGAAAGGCAGACCATCTCAGACAGACGAGGAATGAGTTAAGGTTATCCAAATACTCCCTTTCTTCAACCTTTTGCAGTTTAATGTCTTTGGATACAGAAATACAATTTTTCTTTATACAAAATCCACCTGGCTTCAGAATGAACCCATTTCCTATGATTCAGCCCTCAGTAGAAATGAAGAAATTTGGTTACAAACTGTGTATAAATTTGAAAAACAATAATGCCACATGTTTTATGACTACTTGCTTTTCCCACAGAAGAGCTTTTTTCTTAGGCCACATGCCCTCAATTGAGCATTTTGCTTTCCACTTCCAGGCTTGACTGGGACTGATTAGAATAATTCCTATATATCATGCCACACCAGAGATAGTTCTTAAAGGGAAGAATGATAGTGATAGATAGAGGCCAATATTGAACTCAGTAAAAGTCACAATGGCACCAGTATAATGCAGTTGATTTGAGCAAATATTAAATGAATGCCTACTATGTGCTTAAGACTGTGCAGTGGATTATTCATGGAGAAATAAAAATGATTCCTATACACCAGAAGATTAAACTATATCACGGAGATAGGAAATGCATTTTAAGCAATCAACGCAAGAGAAGTATAAACTGTGCAGTGCAGACAGAATTAAGAGACAAGTCAATTTGATGTGCGAAATATTCTAATAGAAGAAATCTCACCTAAACTGAAACTTGAAGGAGTCTACGCAAGAAGAGAAGAAAAGCATAGTATCAATAAAAGAAGCAGTAACTTAAAAATCCTAAATAATTAGAGCTGGGCCCGGCAGCTCACGCCTGTAATCCCAGCACTTTGGGAGGCTGAGGCAGGCAGATCACGAGGTGAAGAGATTGAGATCACCCTGGCCAACATGGTGAAACCCCCTCTCTACTAAAACTACAAAAAATTAGCTGGATGTGGTGGCACGTGCCTGTACTCCCAGCTACTTGAGATACTGAGGCAGGAAAATTACTTGAACCCGGTAGGCGGAGGTTGCAGTGAGCCAAGATGGCGCCATTGCATTCCAGCCTGGTGACAGAGCAAGACTCTGTAAAAACAAAAACTAAATAATTAGAGTGGCCTATTCTTAGGTTCATATGGAAAATATCTACTGTGACAGATATTCATACTGGTAAGTAACTAAATTTAAGTTGACTAAGTTAGGGAAAATTTTCCTTCTATCTTGTATAAAAGATGTAATTGTCCATGTGTGAACTTGATCCTGGCTTAGAGATGAATTTAAAAAAACAAGAAAATGAGCAATGGTGTGGAGTGCAAGCTCAGTAATCTAATGTTAATAAAGACACAAACATAATCTCTCAGAACCGAGGATGATAGGAAGGAGGTGATTTAATGAAAGAATATTTTAAGATAGAGTAAAATCAAATTAGTTAAAGTCCATTAAAGATAAATCTATTAATAATTAATGAGAAATCAAGACAATTATACCATACTTAAAGAACTCTTATTAGAGAACTAATCTACCATCTCCAGATGTTGTGAAACTCTGTCTCCTTACGTTGCTCCTGAAGATTTCTTTGATTCTTGACCCTTTTCTTTTCTTAGCTATTGCACAAACTCCCTGCTTTTGGTTGTGTTCACTAGCTTCAATTCTTTAGAACATATGTGCTTATGAACAGATATGGGCCCCACGTTTACTTTTCTGTTCTTGAACTCTCCACTGAATGTTGCCAATAGATTCTCCTCTCTGTTAACTCTGTTAATTATATTTAAAAAAGAATTTCTACATTTCTCCCAAACACAGGCCTTCTACCGTCATCCTTTATGCCCTTTATTTCAAGGCAATAAGATGGTTTAAGTCTTTATTTTCTCTTAACAGGGTCCTTATGACAGTCTGTCACCTAATCTCTCTGCCTCCAATCTCTCCCACCTTTATATTAATATTTAAAACAAATGTTTTATAAAGTCACTACCCTTTGCTAAAATATAACCGGTATTACTTGTAGAGACATGTTCCAAATTTCGTAACATCGAAGAACCCCCTTCTCTCTTTTCAAATCTCTTTTTCCAAATGCCAAACAACCCTAATGTCTTTCTGTTTCCAGAATATGATCTGTACTTTCCAATAACAGCTGTGACAACAGATATTAGGCCACATCTGAAAATCTTCTTCAACTTTGTCCCCTTGGAAAAGTTTTCTGTTATTTTAAAACCAGGCTTAGAGGGCATCTTCTTTGAAGGGTGACCCAGATTTAAGCAGTAACTCCTCTAAATAACAATATATTTGCCTATAATTGCATCTAATTCTATCATCAATGTATCACATGACCACTATACTCACATATGATTGCACTTTACTGAAGTTCATCAAACTCTAAGAATGCTGATGTGCATGGTTCAGACACATAGCTGCTCAGTAAGTGTTACGGAGATTGGAAAGATTGGAATTGTGGTCTTCTAACCTACAGAAAGATTATAATTTCCTGGAAGAGCGTAATTTCTAAAGTAACTAATAATATGTACTTGTCCAACTCTTTATAAGCCTATACATTTCTTGATTGTGGGATTCTTCCTGTTCTTCCTACTCACACTCTGCATGATGCCAATTCATCAGGCAATAAAAAAATAAATAAAAACAAAAATACACAATCTAATTACATGTCTCTATGACAGAAAGAAAAATTAACAAACAAAAAAATGGGTTGAGCACCACTGCAACGCTATGCACATAGCAGCTGCTCTACACATGTTGATTACACAGATTTCTAATATAACTATTTAATATAACTATATTGGAAAGAGTATTTGTATAAAGTAGAATACCAGACTCCAATAAAGCTAATGGTTTTTAGGAAAACTGGATGATATGGTAAGAATTCAGGCACTGGAGTCAGATAGAACTACTTATGTCTAACTTCAAAATTCCTGTACCTCATATGGCTATAATAAAGATTAATGAAATGATACATGCAAAAAAGTTGGCACATACTTCGCTATTTGGATTGTTACTATGATTATAATTGCATTATTTAAAAACTTGAGAAAACAGACAGAATCAGACAGACTTAAATTTAAATATTTGCCAGCTGTGTGACCTAGGACAGTTATTAACCTCATTGAATCTCCTTTAAAAAAATTGCATCTACAATTCATATTAGATACAACTTTATAGTTTTAAAATGATATAGACATATATTAATCTATTCTTACTTTGCAATTAAGAAATACCTGAGACTGAGTAATTTAAAACGAAAAGTTCTAATTGGCTCATGGCTCCATAGGCTGTACAGGAAGCATAATGCTGGCATCTGCTCAGCTACCGGGGAGGCCTCAGGAAACATACAATCACGCCTGAAGGCAAAGTGGGAGAAGGCATGTCTTACATGGCAGGAGCAGGAGTAAGAGAGAGAGAGGGGAGGTGCTATACACTTTTAAACAACCAAATCTCATGAGCACTCACTCGCTATGATGAGAACACTGAGGGGATGATGCTAACCCATTTATGAGAAACTGCCTCCAAGATCCAATCATCTCCCACCAGGCCTGATCTCTAATACTGGGGATTACAATTCAACATTTGTATGAGATTTGGGCGGAGACACAGATCCAAACCATAACAAGACATTACAACTGGCATGAAAGCTGGTAGATAGCAGACACACACACACACAAAAATCATAATAAATATGTTTAAAGATTATTTTTTTCTTTTCCTCTCATGCAAAAGGCCAATCTTCTATTTTTATTTTCATTGATTAAACTTCTTACAAACACAATAGATTCTGTCTGAATTTTGTCAGAAGTTGCTTACTTCCTCATAATAGATGTAAATTTCTTAGTGTTAACTCTGGCTGGAGGCCCTTCAGTAGATTAGTGTTAGGATTCTAATTGTTCTAAAATCAACAATAAATAAACAGAATTGTTGATTTATGAAATACACAATTATACTACTCAAAAAAACGCTTTCAAAATATAGCTTCTTTGATTATATAATGTGTGGCTCAAAAGTCCTTAAAACTCCACAAATTTTTGTCTCCTCTTCTCAAAATTAAAAAAACAAAACAACTTCATCCTGATTGTTAGCTCATTGCCAATACATTTCAATAATTTGTTAGTTTAAAGAGGATGAAACATTGTAAAAAACAAAGTTCCACTGTTTTAATTCTGTTCTTGATGATTTAGATATACAACCCTGATATTTTCACCAATTCTGAAAGAACAGAGAGACAAGTATGAAGTATTCAGAAAAGTGAAGAAAAGAGAAATAGAAACTTCACTCATTTGTTCAACTTTATTAAACTTCACTAATTTTACTAATGTGTTATTGTTTTTATGATATATACATTTTTGGTTATCACATTACCTCTACTAGATATAATGACACATTTATCTTTATGATTTCAAATATAACCAAGAATTCAGACTGTCTTAACTAACGGGCTGTATGTGTCTTCCCTCAGTGGAATCCATGTTTTGAGGGGATTAAATAGAATAATTTTAACCACTTCTGAGGGAATGTGAATGTTTGATCCTTAGACCTTCTTCCTAGACAGGCTAGAGGAGACTTGTCTCGCTTTCTGTCATTGATTTTATTTGTTAAATTTAGGTCAACTGGCAGAAATGGAAAGGGACACCAAGTATTTTCTCCATCAGGGCTACATTCTGCAGCATCTCTTCTCCTGCAAATCTCGTTTATTACAGTTGGAAAAAAAATTTTTTGATTAATGACCTTATTTGAAGAAGAATGAGTTTGATAAATCAGCTTTTTCCTGTGGAGTGTCAGCTTTGGAGCAAGACCCCTTGATGGCAGTTTGTGGGTATTTATGATCTCTAAGGACCTGCTAAGCTTTCCAAATACACACTGACTATAAGTTTGCCATGATTCATTGATTTGAGTGTTTTACATAGTTTTACAGAGGAACAATTTAATACAAAATGTTGTCAGTAATACTGCCTTTCTCACAAGTCATAGCTTTCATAAAGTGGAACCTCAGCCTGTTTCTCCTATGCATATTTGACTATTAGTATGAATTCAACTGGATCCAGCTGAAAGGTAATAGTTAGTGTTTTATTGCAAGTTCCCTTCCTCTTACCATTTCAAGTTATTAACTTTGTGTTTCGATTTCAACTATCTGACTATGATGTATCTAGTTGTGGCCAAAACATGGTTGATTAGAAATCCTTGCTTGATCATTAAATATCTTGTATTGTTAAATGTTTCATTCATTGTCAAAGGAGTTCTATGTGTGTATTGAGATACATTTTCGGCCGGGCGTGGTGGCTCAAGCCTGTAATCCCAGCACTTTGGGAGGCCGAGACGGGTGGATCACGAGGTCAGGAGATCGAGACCATCCTGGCTAACACGGTGAAATCCCGTCTCTACTAAAAAAATACAAAATCTAGCCGGGCGAGGTGGCGGGCGCCTGTAGTCCCAGCTACTCAGGAGGCTGAGGCAGGAGAATGGCGTAAACCCGGGAGGCGGAGCTTGCAGTGAGCTGAGATCCGGCCACTGCACTCCAACCCGGGCGACAGAGTGAGACTCCGTCTCAAAAAAAAAAAAAAAAAAAAAAAAACATTGTTCCATCAGGAAGTTTATAATTTTGACTTAGCTTTCACATCCTGCTTGTAAGAGTTTCAAGGTCATCCAAAGGTGACATTAGTGCCTTCCCATGTCTTTCTGGGGCACAACTCTGCCTACATACATGTTTCTCTAGACTCCCAGGTGTATGTCAGAGCTTTGCAAAGCCCCATACGAACAACTCATTTGCCATTTTTTAAAAAGGTTTTTGGTCACCTCTCGTTAGTCCTAACTGTTACCACAGCTGCAGGCAACGGAAATATTAACAAATTGCTGCTGATTGTTTTTGACAAACATCCAAGGAATAAGGTTAAAGAAAGGATAAGGCTGTTTAGACAGAGCAAGCTCTAATTCAGGACAATGGAGTTTTCCAGGGAACTCGCATATAAGTTAAATAAAGATAAGTCTCTGGGGATGGGACTTTTAGTGAGTTCTAAACATGTTTTGCCCAATTTTAAAAAGCGTTTAAAACACTTTTAAATCTATCTGAAATCTGTCTTGCCCCTCTGGTGGTTGCCAGGCTACTGGTTTCCACAGCTCCTGTGGTTGCAAAGCTGTTGGTTTACAAACATACTGCTGATCTTCAGAGATGGGAGTGGTAAAGGGAAAATTAAAACACCACAGAGTTTTCTGTTTTTACAAAGATTCAGCTGTTTTTCTTGAATAAATGCTCCTTGGATTGTTGCAAACCTTCATTCAATTTCCAAAGTACCAAAGAAGTTGATTTTTTACCATTTTTGCCATTCATCATTTGTTGTTTAGAAGAGTAAATTTTGGGGGATCCTTACATTGAGGTGAAAGTCAAAAACTTAGCATCTAGGGTAAAGTACTTCCAGAACATTTTTGGTATTCTGGAAGTGTGGGTCATGTTACTGGCCCAGATTCCACACATGCTAAGGGTGAGTCAGGTGCAGAGTGGCAAGGGGTATGTGAGCAAGTGAGCACAGGGTTTGAGGCTGCAGCTGGACCAGATATACCACAAGCAGCTTCCACTGTGGGCAGCAGCAGCTGGACAAGGGGAACATGATGGCACCCAAAAGCTCAAAGATGCCAGGAACCGCAGAGTCCCAAAGATGATGATGCAGTGTCACATCCTTGGCTTATGGAGCCACAAGGTCTGGGCTCCCAAAAGACCCACAGCTCTTCTCTCCTTCTAGTCACCTGCAACGTGGCAAGTGGGAGGTGTGTTTCAACCTTATTTGTTTTAGAGCTCTTTCAGTCCCACTATTTAGCAGGACCCGAATTCTTGTTCCATGACCAGGAACAATGAGGTAGATGGCCCCCTGGAGGGTAAGCAAGGCGGAGAGGAGATTCATTCAATGACAAAACAGCTCTCAGGAGACCTGGAGTGGGTAGCTTCTTTCAACAGGCAGGTTGTCCCAACAAGTGTCCAGCTCTCAGTAGAGAGCGGACCCGAAGTTGGGTAGCTTCTTTCTGCAGGCAAGTCATCCTGATGAGTGTAGAGAAGACCTGAAGTGGGTAGCTCCTATCTGCAAGCAGGTCATCCAACAAGTGTCTGAATCTGGCTGAGTCTGAGGTTTTTATGCACTCAGAAGGGAGGAAGTGAATGCTGAGTGCTCCATGGGCAGCCATGGGTGGGCCTGGGAAAAGCACCATAAGTTCTCACTCTGGGTCATGGACTCTACCCATAACTGGCAGTCTGGTCCCAAGGCTTCAGGCCATCCCTGGCTTGAAGGTGGGCTTCCCTGGGGACCTACTCCTTCCCACCTAGGAACCTGTCTGCCTCCTGCCACCAACGACATACCATCCATGGCACCCAAGCTGTTTGCACCGAGGGGCTCCTGCAGGATCATTCCAAGCTGCCCCCAGCAACCCTGGCCTCCCTCCCATCCTTGTCAGTGCCTAAAGTCTAGAGGGGGCCAAGATAGCAGGGGGCTGGTGTGTCAGCACTGCCCTGAGTGCACACACAACCGAACAGGTTACAACAGTTCTGACTCAGTCACAACTTTGCTCCGAAAATAGAGTGGGCACCAGAAGCAGAGAAAAGCCAGGGAGTGGAAGCAAGCACTTCTGAGCCTAGTGGGACAGGGGGGATTTCTGGGTCCCAGAGAGTTCATGGATGCCAAGGTCCAGAGCTGTGGCTGGGTGGCTGCAGCGGTACCCAGGAGCACAGGGCTCCTACCTGCTAGTTGAGTAGGGGGTATTTCTCCTGCCTGCTCCTAACTCCCTTTGGCTCCATGGAGCATGCAGCCCTGGCCACACCTCCCCTGCTACAGCTAGCATCTCCACAGCAGTTGCTCTAGCTAGGTCACCACCACCATCATTAGTAGTCATAAAACTTAAGACATTATTGTGGTCGTAACAATCATCTTATCCAACTACACATTTTATAGATCAGAACATGATGGATTACATGATTCTGTCCAAATCACAACATAGGAAATACCACAGCCAAGTTATTATTCTTCTCTATCTCTCATCCCAATTTCAAAATCAGTTTGTTAATTATCATCTACCAAATGCTAGGCATATCTTAAATTAATCACCCTGGAATGCTTAGGCGGTAGATATGTGTCTTAGTCCATTTGTGCTGCTATGACAAAATACCACAGACTGGATAATTTAAAAATCAATAGAAAATTTTTTTTTCTTGCAATTCTGGAGGTTGGGAAGTCCAGAATCAAGGCACTGGCATTTGGTGTCTGATGAGGGGCTCTTTGCTGCATCCTCACATAGCAGAAGGGACAAACACTGTGGCTGTGTCCTCACATGATGTAAGGAGGAAGGGCAAAAAGAGCCTAGGTTAGTTCCCTTCAGCCCTTTTATAAGTATGAATTCATCCAGCAGAGCAGAGCCCTCATGGCTTAATTACTTCCCATAAGGCCCCACCCCCTAATACCACCACAATGGGGATTATGTTTCAACATATACATTTTGGGGAACACTCAGATCATAGCCATATAATTAGAAAATGACACTTTTGCTTATAAATTTATAAACTAAAAAATAATTAGGACTCATATGCCTAAAATAATAGAAACACATGATTAATGTGTTCAAAAATGTTAAATATATAGGAGCTTGATTATTTATACTTGTGGTTTTCAAATGATTGGCATAAATAACATAGTCATCATGAGGCAGTTATGTCACGCTCATGAATCTGGGCTCTTAAAGAGTCCTTTCAATCTAACTCATGACAACCATCTTTGCCGAAGCACCCATAGTCTTTCCCAAATTCTTTAGCTCGAGTCATGCTTCTATAGCATGTTACTTACAGGCTTCTTACAGTACATAGCATTTAATAATGTAAGTCATCTTCTTATCTACCTGCCTTTTTCACTAGACTACGCTTACCTCTGAAAACAGAGATTGTATTGTAAAGATCTAAAGAAGATACATAGCATTTATTTAACAATTGTTTATTGAGTAGATGAATAAAATGATGCTTAAATTTACCTTCTACTTGCTTGGGCAAATAGAGACTTGGAATGGACATAATCCTGTAAACTTCATCTTGGAGGTGAATGTGGGTGAATTTAAATCAACGGATTGTGTCTATTGACATTTAGGGAAAAGGTTGAATTCAGCTACTTGAGGTAAAGATGTAACTTAGAATAAATCCACTGATAAATTGTTTTGTTAGATAAGCACAAGTACCAGAAATGTTCCTGCTAGAGCCTAGGAATGAATAAACCTTGTGCTCATATCAGGTAACTTAATTCCCACATAGGCAAAGAGTGAGCCAGGAATAGGGGATATGGATATGGATTAAGAATGACCTTCTTCCATGTCCTAACCCTGTCCTGCTGTGCCTGGAAGAGCTCTCAGGCCATTTGCTTGCATACAAATGATAAATAATAGGCATTCTCAGAGTATGATACATAACCACCTTTGCCTATTATTTTTAAATTTGGTGTTATCAACAGTGTACACAAAGTCTTCCCTCATGCTAGAAATAAGGCCAATAGATTTCACTGTTGTAAATTATCCACTGTAGAGATATTTCTATTCATATTTATAATTTACCATAATAAAAGCAATATATCCCCAAGTGACAAAAGCAGACGTAAAATATATAAAGTTAGATTTCACAGATACTGTACGTACAAAGAAATGAGAAGGTTAAAAAGAAGGCATGCCTTATCAAGAAAATAATTATTCACCCAATTAATGAGTGAATCCCCATTTTCAAACTTCAGGATGAGCTTTAAATATAATATATTCACTTCTATGACAAGAATAGTCTTATAAGAAATAAAGTTTCTTGTGAAAAATCCTTGAGGACTGTACATTTATAAAGTTAAATCATATTATACTATCTACATGGTCCATCCATTATTTTAAAACGTGCCAGATCACCTATTTTGAGCTCTAGGTTGCCTCATTAAAATTATATAGTTATGAATTATTTGATATTGCTTTGGGAGCACTTAGCGTCCCATTCTTGCTATTAAATAATATCAAGCTATCATTATTATCATTATCATTATTATTATTATTATTTTAGCATCCTATCTTCAGTGACTCACTTGTTTTTACTTTAATGTTATCTAATAACTATAACAGTGCATGGGGGAAATGTAAGTCCCCACAATATTCTCTATTGCTATCTTTCTGCCCAGTTAGATGGAAAAAAAAAAAGAGTCTATTGCTTTACACTTAGTCAAAATAACTCCACTCTTTCCATCTCAGAGGTCCTAGAATATATCTTTTGGCATTCATGTAAATACATGTTTCCTGAGAAAGGTAAAGATACTTGCACATATGTTGATGGCCAATGCTAATGTTACAGCAGGTAGACAGGCAGACATGTGTAGGGCAGGAGAGGGCCCCCACCCCCAGGAATGTCAGGCAACTATCAGGTGATAGCCAGGCAGTTATTAAACTGTCTCTCTCAAATAATAATTGGTTGCAGCCAGTGCCAGGGAAAGAGTCTGTCAATAAACAGAAACACCTGAAACTGGTGATAACAGCTTCCCGATAAGATCTCAGAAGTTGGGCAAGTGGGCTCAAGCATGCACATTAAGAGGCAAAATGATAGAGTTTAGCTGGTATATGATCTCCTAGGGACATTCAACTGGTAAAGGGAGAATATCTCAAGTGAGTATGTGTAAAATTTCTGTAAACACACTGCACATACTAGCCTCCCAAGTGCTGGCAGGTCCCTGTGCATGCAGACAGCCCACCCCATGGGGAGAATCAGGGTAGAAGGAACACAGCACCCTGGAAGTATGCCAACATATAAAACCCCAAGTCAAAGGTCAAACTACACACTTGATCTCTCAAGTTACCCACTTGGCCCTATTTTAAGTGTTCTTTACTTTCTTTCATTCTTGCTCTGAAGCTTTTTAATAAACATTCACTCCTGCTCTCAAACTTGCCTGAGTCTCTCCTTCTGCCTTTTGCCCCTCAGTCAAGTTCTTTCTTCTAAGGAGGCAAGAATGGAGCTTGCTGCAGACCTGTATGGATTTCCTGCTGGTAACATATGTTGGTGCTGCATGACTCAGATACGTCCTGCTGCCACCAGCTTGGGAAAATATAAAATTGGATTATTCTCTTTGATTTGTTATGTATGTTGTACTATGAACATGGGGTTCCAATTAGAGAACATCTATTGCTAATTTCCGTTAGTGCCTTGTTTCTGTTTTGTTTTGATTGTTTTGTTTGTTTCTTTGTTTTTGAGACATAAGGTCTCACTATGTCACCCAAGCTGGAGTGCAGTAGCGTGATCTTGGCTCACTGCAACCTCCACCTCCCAAGTTTAAGCAATTCTCCAATCTCAGCCTCCTGACTAGCTGAGACTACCAGCACATGTCACTATGTCCAAATAAGTTCTGTATTTTCTGGTAGAAACCGAGTTTCATCATATTGGCCAGGCTGGTCTCAAACTTCTGACCTGAAGTGATCCACCCATCTCGGCCTCCCAAAGTGCTGAGATTACAGGTGTGAGCCACTGCACCCAGTCAGTGCCTTGTTTTATTTCACAGGTGTGCTATATTGAGTTTTGATTCCTTCTTAAACTAATCTTTTTCTTACACTTTCTCCCAAATAGACCTCTGAACATCAATGAATACAAAGTGTTATCTGATAAGCCATTATCTGGAGAAAGTTGTAGACAAATGCAATGTGGTTAGAAGCATGAAGTGATCATTAAGGAAATATCAAAATTAAAATTTTGTCAAAATTTCATGTGCTGCTCTGATGTTTTCATTCTTTCATGGATAAAATAGCTAAATGTTTCTTTCCTAATTTTTCACATAATATCACCTGTGACTGAGATCACCCAGACTATAACAGGTTTCTCAAGAGGAACAATTTTCATTAAACAAAATAGAGAAGCAGGAGAAGGAGGGAAGGAGAAGAAAGAAAAAGAGAGAGGCGGGGAATTATATTAATCCATTTTCACACTGCTGATAAAGACATACTTGACACTTGGCAGTTTGCAAAATAAAGAGGTTTTATTGGACTTACAGGTCCACGTAGCTGGGAAAGCCTTACATCCATGGTGGAAGGCAAGGAGGAGCAAATCACATTTTACATAGATGGCAGCAGGCAAAGAGAGAGAACTTGTGCAGGGGAACTCCTCCTTTTGAAACCATCAGATCTTGTGAAATTTATTCACTATCATGATAACAGCATGGGAAAGACTTACCCCCATGATTCATTTACTCCCCACTGGGTCCCTCCCACAACACGTGAGAATTCAAGATGAGATTTGGGTGGGGACACAGCCAAACCATATCAGGAAGGAACTGAGAAGGAAGGGAAGGAAGGAAGTTAGGAAGCAAAGTTGTAGGGAAGGAAGGAAGTTAGGAAGCAAAGTTGTAGAAAACTATACTAGTAGGGAGGGATGTGCTGAGTTAATTATAGAGCAGCAAATTTTATTTTTAATGCCAGTATTGTCTCAAAGTAGAAGGTAGAACAAAAATTTACCCTTCCAGAATTGCAAGTTTTGAAAGACTAAAAAGTTGGGTAGACTTGTTAGTTCTAGTGCATATTTTTTTCATATACCTTTAAATACTTTTATGGTATGAGCACAACCTTGCTCCCCACATTACCATCACCACTGTAATGACTATCTCTGAGAAACTCCTGAAGAATTGAGGCACTTGGAAACAAAACTACCATCCAGTGTTAGTGCTTACTTAAGGATTCCATTCTGCATGTACCTGGGAGCCTGAGGTCAAAATTAATTTAACCTTTGGACACAGAACAACAGTAATTAGCTCACCGTCTCTTTGTATTACCTGTGTGTGTGTGGTGTGTATATATTTGTGTATCAGAGAGAGAGAGGAGAGAGAGAGATTGCCATTTTTGAGTGCTTGAAATATTGTAATTTTATACATTTTCCTGCCAGTAGAGAAAGCAATAAGAAGAAAATGTACAAATTTAGGGGAAAAAATGGAATGGCCTTATTCAGATAAAGGACATCTGTGGAAATTTGGATTGCCAGAAAAGCTTTTTTCAAAATACAAAGATTTTGTAGTCTTTGAATTTTACAGGAAAAAAAAAATGCCTTATTTCCCCTTGAATTTTACTGAGAACTAAGCATAAGATTTATACAACTTAACCAGAATAATTTATCTTTCTATTTCTGTTATAGCTTAGAGTCTTTAGCAAAGTCTGTTTTTCCCCCTTGTGTCACCTCTGCACTGATGACTCTCATTTAAACAAGAACACACCTGATTAAGGAGCAGATGGCTTGTCCCTGGGTGGTTGGTTTATTTTTACGTAACTATCATATTACAAAAAAGAAACTAAATTTGCTAATGAGATAACCGTACTTTAGTTAAATAAGTCTTTGATCTGGTCTTTTCCGTTTCTTACAAAGGAAAATATCACATTGCATATACAAAACCAAAATGCTGCCATCACCAAAAGCAGCTGGGGGTTATAGGAGAGAGTTCTGTGCTTAAACTCAGAAATCCTTACCAGTCTATTAACCTTGAGTAGGTCCCTTAACTGCTCCTGCTCTCAGGTTCCTAATTAGTGACACACATGAATTTGCTAATACTAACCTCTTAGAGTTGCTATGGTAGTGGACTATACCAGGCTACTATTGCTGAAACCGCCTTTGCAAAATTATAGCTAAGAAAATTATGACAGTGAAAGAGATCCAACTTAACTGACTCCATCTCGCTTCTAACCTCCAAGTTGTCCTTGTTCCCTCCTGGGTGTAGGCTGAACTGACTTTGGGAAGAACTTAGTTTATTATTTAACTGTGAAACAAAGATGATAACAGCCCTTTCCCAAAACAAATCCCCTTCCTGCCTAGGGACTAGACTGACTTTGCAGGACTAACAAATTAGCCACAGGATCAGAAATTATGGTTTAGGACTATGCAGCTGGAGGATGCAAGATTCTAAATCTCCCCAAATTGCTTCTAGGACAATAATAAAACTATTGTAAAATCTAAGATCAGTGCTTGAGATATTTTTGAGACTTTCTACTCAATGGATCAAGTGGCACCACCCAGCTCAATAAACTGACTCATCTGGTCTTGTGGCCTCCACCCAGGAACTGACTCAGCAGCTTCGACTACCTATGATTTCATCTCCAACCCAACCAATCAGCACTCCCCACTTTTCGAAACTCTACCCACTAACTTTTCCTTAAAACTCCAATCCCCAAGTTTTTTGGGAGACTTATTTGAGTAATAATAAAACTGCAGTATCCCGCACAGCTGGCTCTGCATAAATTAAACTCTTTCTCTATTACAATTCTCCTGTCTTGATAAAGCGACTCTGTCAAGGCAGTGGGCAAGGTGAACCCACTGGGCAGTTACATTGCAATGGAAATATTTAATAATATTAAAGTAATATAATATTATAAGTGTCTTGGCTTGAGATAATGATTTTAGCTTGGTCCTAAGAAATTAATGTATTTTCTTATTCAAAGGAGTTAAAAACTCCCTATCTTACTGACGTCAGTAAATGCAGGGAGAAAAATCGCATTAAGTAACCCAATTTTAGGATCCAATAATTACTTCATATGGAAATCTAGGGAGTGGTAATATTGCAGAATTGTGTTTATCTCTAAATTTATTAATCAGCTTATCTTATGGAGAAAATAGTGTAGGAATAAATGACTTAAATGAAAAGAAAACAAAAACACTCAAGATTTAAGCAATATAAGGTGAATAAATACATAAGCAAAGACAAAGAACTATTTATGATTTGTAGTTTATCTCACAAAACTAAATGCATACTGTCCCACAGCAAAAAAAAAAAAAAAAAAAAAAAAAAAAAAAAAAAAAAAAAAAAGCAAACGTAAGACAGATACTTTGAGCCTAAATAAACTGTATAAAACATAGATCCAGCCTTTACAAAATTTAAAAGTTCGTTGTAGGATAGCAAGGTGACAAAAGCCAAGTACTTACTGCTTTATGAAATACATTTAATAATGGAATGCCTAATAATTGAAATATAAGCTTACACAACCAAAAGAAAGTTTTATTATCAGAGAGCTAAGAAATATTTTTAATTCTCTAATTGTGTTACCTGAAGATACTCCTTCCTTCGGGTTCAAATCACTGGTAAGAGTTGAGAATTATATTGGAATTTCAGAAAGGAAGCAGCTATCCATTCAAGGGAATAGGGCCAGATACCACCTCCCACCCCAATGATTGGCTTAAGGACCAGAGAACTGGAGCTAGGCATCTCCTCTGCATTCAATCCCACACCCACCATTCCTTTAATACTGAAATTGTATTAGCCCATTCTCATGCTACTAACAAGCCATATCTGAGACTGGGTAATTTATAAAGGAAAGAGATTTAATTAACTCACAGTTTCACATGGCTGAGGAGGCCCCACAATCATGGTGGAAGTGAAGGAAGAGCAAAGGAACATGTTACATCGTGGCAGGCAAGAGAGCATGTGAAGGAGAACTCCTCTTTACCAAACCATCAGATCTCATGAGACTCATTCCCTATCATGAAAGCAGCATGGGAAAACCTGCCCCCATGATTCAATAACCTCCCACTAGGTCTCTTCCACAACATATGGGGATTATTACAATTCAAGATGAGATTTGGGTGGGGACACATAGCCAAACCATATCAGAAATCATAAAACAACTGTGCTTGAATATGCTCAGTATCTAGGGCTAGGACTGAGGAAAGAGGCTTTTTGCCCCGTTACTACAGCAAGAGTACGGAAGGCCTTATTCGGTTGTTGACATGACATAATTTTCTCATCAGCCTACTTAAAGTTCACTCCATACTACCTTCGAGCAGAGAACTATAAAGAGGAACAGGAAACAGATTCCTAGCTAGAAGTCTCATGTAGTCAGCAAGCTTTAGGCCCCCGTTTTTGGAAAGAATGTTGGAAAAGTGGTACCTACAAGAGTCAGACCCAGACAAGACTTGATTCCCTCAGTTGAAGCACCCAGGTACTATTGCTCCTAATAGCTCAGAATCATCATTAGACATTCCATTGTATGTGATAAATGAAAGGTGGGTTCCACTGCTGAACTTATAATTAGTAAAAAGTGTGTGCTTTATGGAAGCCAAAAGCATAGCAATTGATCACTAAGATTATGTTCACTCATCACTGCCAGGAATATGTACATATTTAGGGTAAAGTGCTTAATAAGTAAGTTTAACATCAGAATACTAATTTCTAGGCCTCAATCACCCTTTAGGAACAATGACATTTTGGGGGAACAAAGCTTTACAATAAATAGAAAAATTATCACATAGGTTAAGTCACTGTCCTATATACACAATATTTTTAACCAACACAAGGGTTGATATTTCATAATTTGTTTAAATATTCAAATGTACTGGTAGTGCTTTATAAGTAAATTATTGGGGCACGTTGTGAACATGTACCCTACAACTTAAAGAATAATAAAAAAGAAAAAATAAATAAACAAACAGCTGAAGATCACATTCAAATCCACAAGGTTTTCACTAGTTAGATTAGCAATTCCAAATAAAAAGTTGTAAGAAATTAAAAAAAATTTACTGGGAACCTTTTAAAACTTGCAACAGACAAATTGATGTTATTGATAAAATTAAATATTTGGGGATGTCAACTTAAAACACATGCATTTTATTGATTTAAAGTTTATGTAGGAAGAGTGGCTATTGATTATATATTTCCTAAACACTAAAAGGTTTCTAAGGTAAGAAGAAAATGCTTCAAAATATAATTTGGATTTTGCTGAACACAAAGCTTTTAAGAAGTGTGTTTGAAGATTAATGAATCCTGGAACTTTCTCCACTCTTTAAAAGAAATAGTTGAGTCAATGCTAACAGCAAGCAATTCCTTCAAAGAGCACTATGCAGATAAATGTTAGAGTCTTTGAAATAATGATGTTAAATTACAAAATGATATCTTGTCCTTATAATCTGTCATCATAGCTTTCCCTTTAAGACAAGAAAAGGCATTTGAGTGTGCAAAACAGGGAGATAAGAGACAAGGTAACTTACTGTCATCCATCTGCAGAGATTTATGCTGGCAGAGGGAAGTGGAGCTTGGGAGAACCAGCACAGAGGTAGGCATGCATCACTGACTGAGACTGATTCTTGGGTAAAATGGAAAATGATCAACAGACTAGATAGGAAGATCTTCTTGACAGAGATATTTCTAAATGTATGAAACCGTTCTTGCACTTTTTCGACTTGAATTTCTTCATTGTACACGGCTCTAAAGCCAAAATGCTCCATCCCATTCAAGATTTGTTCTATGTGATTTAAATAGTGTTGTGGAAAGAGTGCCTTTATGGGTTTATGAACAATGTTTTGATAGCTGTACAATTATTTGTGGCTTATGAGAATACATTTTTAAAGTAGTCCAGAAAGTCACTCTTTTTTTTTTGTTTGTTTGTTTTGGAATAACTTGTATGTACCCTGTTTCCTTAGTTAATTGTAATGTTGGTCCACAGCAGTAGTAAAATCGTTATATATTGAGTATCTCGGGTGGACCACTCTGCACTGTTATAACTGTTTATAACTTTGTAATGCTTTCATAAATGTGATTCATTACACTAATAAACATGCAAGACAACTGCAGCATCTCACTGTTTCTTTGCCCAAGTTGCTTTGGCCTTGATACCCAGAAATGGCTTTCATTTCCACCTTGAACAGAACCACAGAATGTGTGATTTGGTTTCCTAGAAATTTTAATTTATATTTTCCAATAATATCTAATAAAAATGTATATTATGATGGAGTCACTTAAGATTGATTATAATTAAAGAAAATATCTCTCATGGGAGAACATAGAAAGTATAAAAGAATGAGAAAACAGAACCCATACTAAAAGTTTATTTTAAAAAAAGGTAATTGTTTAGGCTATGGGCAAAAGTCTGATGGTAAACCATATGTTTTTTAATAAATACAGGAATTCCTGGGGAAGAAGGGAAGCAGAGGAAGAGGATGAGCATTTTTACTCTATGTATAACCAGTATAACCAATATAACTAGAAGAAAGGAATTCAAATGATAGCATAGCTTTTAGGTGAGCAACAGTGGGAGGGCACAATTTCTGCTTTCAGTGTTTATGATGACTTGTCCAATTAGAAACATAATGGACATTCTGCCAATATTCTGTGATGATCTGGAAAAGTAGGCAAGATTTCCATTAGTGAAAAATTATCCAGCAATGTTGTTTTATTTTGTTTCCTACAATAGGGAATAACTGAATGGTCTATATCTGACTTCTATTTTGTCATTCCCACCTTTGACAATCCTACTGTGCTACAGGCACTGATGTCTTCATTTGGTGCTAACCATTTCCCAGAATGGATGTGAAAAAGGAAGGTAAGACATTGGAATCCTCACCCTCATCCAGAAATACAATTAACTTGCAGTCTCTTGTCTTAGCTCTAGGCAATTATGTGACTGCTGAGCTGTGGCCTTACTCCAGGCCCCACCTGACATGTGGTGTGTCAAGTTCATGTGATGGTTTGGGATGGAGTAACACTGGTTTCCTTAATTATTCTGAAGTCTAGTCAACCTCCTAAGTCAGGGTTTAGACCGTACTTATTACACTCATAGTTACCAGCTGGGGTCCTTTCTAGCCAGCCATAGGCATTACCATAAATACTTGCTTTTTCTGTGAAATAAGTGTGATAAAACTTGTATTGCAGAGTTGTTCTGAGAACCAAATTAACTTTTATGAGATAAGATATACAAAACTGGAAAGTAGTAGATACTGTAATCATTGAATCTTTACTTATGCCTCCAAGCATCACCACTGACTGTCAGCTCTGATGACATGTCTTTAGCAGTAAAACTGACTTGACATGGATGTTGACAATAACTAATTTTAGAACTTAGATATTTAGTCTGAATATCTGAACTTAGATATTTGGTCATTTGGTTATAATTACAGTTTGGTTACTCCTTCTGGGTTTTGGTCTAGGTGTTCTGAGTGTTTTCAGTCATGTCCCTATAATCCTTCCACTTAGAAATGTGTATGTAACACAGATAAATCAGGCTCTGCTAAGACTACATTATTCTATAATTATAAGAACATGTATAATATTCTGAGTCCAATTAGCATGTCAAAAGATATATAAGACCTACTTTACACAAAGTACTGAAGTAAGTTCTCCAGGCTGGAGAATAATAATAGCATTATATTACGGAATTTCACCATATGTAGTTGTAAATATATCACAAAAATACAGAATGAGGTCCTAAATGAAATTATAGCATTGAGAGATTTTTACATTTTGCGTAAAGTTGCATTACATTATTTCAAGACAGACTTTTATAATTTAAGCATATGTATTCTAGTCTCTAGGGCAACCACTAAAATCTGGATAAATAAAGAGGTATAGGTAGAAATGAATAAAGTATTTTAAATGAAATACTAAGAACTACATGATTGCTACAACAGAAAAAAAAGAAAAATAAGAATCTCAGGGACAAGAATAGCAACAAAGGGAATACATAAAAACAAATAGCCAGGGCTGGGCTCGTTTATTCATGCCTGTAGTCTCAGGACTTTGGGAGGCTGAGGCAGGAGGATCACTTGAGCCCAGAAGTATAAGACCAGCCCTGGCAACATAGCAAGACTATGTCCCTTAAAAAATTAAAACACAAATAGCTAGATGGTAGACTTAAACCAAACAATATCAACATTTAACGTTAAATGTAAATGAGCTAAGAACTCCAATTAGAAGGAAGAAATTTTCAGAGTGAATTATTAGAAATAAACAAAGAAAAGAGACCCAACTGTATTGTTCTTAAAAGAGACACATTTCAAATATAAAGATACATATAGGAAGATCCAGATAGGCTCGAAGTACAGTATGGAATGAGATACACTATGGCAGCCGGGCGCGGTGGCTCACACCTGTAATCCCAGCACTTTGGGAGGCCGAGATGGGCGGATCACGAGGTCAGGAGATTGAGAACATCCTGGCTAACACGATGAAACCCCGTCTCTACTAAAAATACAAAAAATTATCCGGGCGTGGTAGTGAGCACCTGTAGTCCCAGCTACATGGGAGGCTGAGGCAGGAGAATGGTGTGAACCTGGGAGGCGGAGCTTGCAGTGAGCTGAGATCCGGCCACTACACTCCAGCCTGGGCAACAGAGCAAGACTCCGTCTCAAAAAAAAAAAAAAAAAAAGATACACTGTTGCAAACAAAAATCATAATAAAGCTAGTTTGGCTATATGTCAAAGTAAATCTCAGAACAAGAAATAGCATCAGAGATAAAGATCAACTTAAAATTATAAAGCACCAATTAATCAAAGAATCATGAAAAATCCCAAGTTTACATAAATCTAGTTACAGAATTCTTAAAAATATAAAGCAGAAATTGACAGCTTTAAACATAAAAATAGACATATCCACACTCATATTTGAATATAAATACCCTCCTTTTGTTGTTTGATAGAATAAGTAGAAAAAAACAAGATAGAAAATCTAAACTACAGTGTCAACCAACTTGACCAAATAGAAATTTAAAGAACACTATACTTAACAGCTGCAGAGGATGTATTCTTTTCAAGTGCATATGCAACATATATCAAGGTAGACGTTATACTGGGTCACATATCTTAATAAAGTTCAAATAACTGAAATTATGATTTTGTGCATACTGTATCTGAGATAAACACAAAATTAGAAATCAAAAACAAAAAAATGGCAAAATTCTCAATTATTTGTAAATTAAGCAATAGGTATCTACATAACCCTAGAGACAAAGAAGAAAGGAGAAATAAGAAAACATTTTGAAATGAATAGAAATAAAAGCATAGCATAAAATCTGTAAGATGTAATTATGGTGAAGCTTAAAGGATATTTCAAACCTTTAGAAGTTTGTAACGAAAAGAAATTTCTATAATTAGTGATCTAAGCTAAAGATTGTCATATTTTTTCTTAAGGTGTCAGACAAAAAATATTTTAGATTTATGGACAATGGTCTCTACTATTCAACTATTCAACTCTGCCATTGTAATACAAAAGTAGCCATAAATACTACATAAATGAATGAGTGTAGCTATGTTCCAATAAAACCTCATTCTTAAAAACAGATATCTCACCTATGGGCTGTAGTTTGTGGTTGATAATCTAAGTATTCACCTAAAAATGTTAGCAGAAAAAAGAGCAAAATAAACCCACAGTAAGTAGAGAAAAACAAATAAATATAACAGTAGAAGACAAACAATAATTGATAAAATTGACCAAGTCATAATTTGTTTCTTTAGAATGATTAATGTAAGTAATAAACTTAGCAAAAATAATCAATAAATAGAAAAAAGTATAAATTCTTAATATCAAAAATGAAAATGGGCTATCACTACAGATCCAATAGGCACTAAAATTAATATTAGAAATTACTGAAATAAATTAGTAATGTAGATAAAATGAAAAAAGGTACTGAACAAAAATAATTTATTAAAATAAATAGAAAATATGTAGAAACTAAATAAATTCCAAAGCCTTCTTGAAAAGATAAAAATAGGTACAGATGGTTTCCTCCATGAATACAACTAAACATACAAAGAGGAACTAATACTAAAATTACACAAACTTTTTCAGAAAATAGAAAATGGAGAAACAGCTCATTTTATTTAATTAGGTTGGCTAAAGGCCTCATGCAAGTCTGAAATCCAATTGCCATTAAAGCTTGGCAGCCATTGCCATTAAACCTTAAAGTTCCAAAATGATCTCCTTTGGCTCCATATCCCACAATCAGGTCATGTTGATGCAAGAGGTGTGTTCCCATGGTCTTGGGCAGCTCTGCCCGTGGCTTTGTAGGGTGCGGGACCCATCCTGACTGCCTTCACAGCTGGTGTTGAGTGTCAGCAGCTTTTTCAGGTGCATGGTGCAAGCTGTTGGTGGATCTACTTTTCTGGGGTCCAGAAGACGACTGCTCTCTTCTCACAGTTCCACTAGGCAGTGCCCCAGTGGGGACTCTGTGTGGGGGCTTCAACCCCACATTTCCCTTCTACACTGCCCTAGCAGAGGTTCTCCATGAGGGCCCCACTCCTGCAGCAAACTTCTGCCTAGACATCAGGCGTTTCCATACATCCTCTGAAATCTAGGCAGTGTTCCCAAACCTCAATTCTTGACTTCTGTTCACCCACAGGCTCAACACTCCATGGAAGCTGCAAAAGCTTGGAGCTTGCACCCTCTGAAGCCGTAGCCCGAGCTGTACCTTGGCTCATTTTAGCAACAGCTGGAGTAGCTGAGAGGAAAGGCACAAAGTCCCTAGGCTGCACTCAGCATAGGGCCCAGTCCAGGAGACCAATTTTTTTCTCCTAGACCTCCAGGCCTGTGTTGGAAGGGCTGTTGAGAAGATCTCTGACATGCCCTGGATACATTTTCCCCATTGTCATCATAATTAACATTTGGCTCCTTGTTAGTTTTGCAAATTTCTGCAGCAGGTTTGGATTTCTCTCCAGAAAATTGTTTTTTCTTTTCTAATGCATCATCAGGCTGCAAATTTTCCATATTTTCATGCTCTGCTTCCTCTTGAATGCTTTGACATTTAGAAACTTCTTCTGCCAGATACCCTAAATCATGTCTCTCAAGTTCAAAATTCTACAAATCTCTACCATCAGTCTCTTCACTAAAACATAGCAAGAATCGCCTTTGCTCCAGTTCCCAACAAGTTCCTCATATCCATCTGAGACCACTTCAGACTGGACTTTGTTGTCCATATCACTATCAGCATTTTGGTCAAAGCCATTCAGTAAGTCTCTAGAAAGCTCAAAACTTTCTCATACCTTCCAGTTTTCTTCTGAGTTCTCCAAATGTTCCAACTTCTGCCTGTAACCCAGTTCCAAAGTCATTTCCAAATTTTCAGGTATCTTTGCAGCAGTACCCCACTCTAACAGTACCAATTTACTGTATTAATCTGTTTTTTCATGCTGCTAATAAAGACATATCTGAGACTCGGTAATTTATAAAGGAAATCAGTTTAATTGACTTACAGTTCCACATGGCTGGGGAAGCCTCACAGTCATGGCAGAAGGAGAATGAGGAGCAAGGACACATCTTACATGGTAGCAGCAAGAGAGTTTGTGCAGGGGAACTCCCATTTATAAAACCATCAGCTCTCATGAAACTAATTCACTACCATGAGAACAGTGTAGGGGAAATCCGCCCCATGATTTAATTATCTTCACCTGGCCCTGCCCTTGACACATGCGGATTATTACAATTCAAGGTGAGATTTGGGTGGTGACACAGTCAAACCATATCATCGGGTTATCTATTTAGGAGATAATACTAAGAAACACTGGAAGTAGAGTAGGGAGAAGATACAAGAGTGTAATGAAATCAAAATAGTTTGTGTTATGAAGAAAACTACAACTCAATCCCACTGGGGTATACTGGGGTAGAGTTTAAAATGCTCCTTAGAGATTTCTCAACTATAGGACAAGGTGATGCTAATTATCCTATGACACTGGCATCCACTGGCTGAAAAGTGTTCCCTAGAGTGTAGACTTCTGACCCTTTCAGCTGCCATTGCTTGACCTGAACATGGCTCCAGCGAAAAAGGCTCTGAGGCAAAGAGGTAGAGGCGTTCTCAATTAGAATCTCTTGGCTTCTTGGCTGTGACAATTTTCATTCCCACCAACAGTGTTTAAGGCTTTGCTTTTCTTCACAGCCTCACCCACACCTGTTCTCTCTCATATTTTGATAATAGCCTTTTGATGTGACATCATGTTATGGTTTTTATTTGCGTTTCTGTGATAGTGATGTTGAGCATCTTTTCGCATACACGTTGACTATTTATATGTTTTCTTTGAAAAAAAATATCTCTTCAGGTCCTCTGCCCATTTTTTAGTAGCGTTATTTTTATTTTTGCTATTGAGTTGTGTGAATTCCTTATATATTTTGATATTAACTCATCAGATACATTGTTCACAAATATGTTCTCCCATCTCATAGGTTGCCTTTTTATTTTGTTATGATCTTTGCTATGCAGAAGTTTTAATTGTTACCAAAATTACTATGAAATTTTCCGTAAAATGTTAAAAATACATCTACCACATGAACCAGCAATGCCACATCAGGTATATATCCAAAGGAAATAAAATTAGTATTATGTTCATTGCAACATTATTTGCAATAGTCAAGATATGGAAATAACCTAGGTAATCATCAGCGAATGCATGGATTCCAAAAATGCAATATGTATAATATATTTTACATATTAATATGCATCTTATATTTTACATAATGGATGTTAATATTTTGTATATTTATATATTGACCTATTCATTAATATATTTTATATACAAATAAAACATTTAATATTATTCAGCCACAAAAAAGAAGGAAATCCTGTCACTTATGACAACAGGAATGAGCCTGGAGGACGTTATGCCAAGTGAAATAAGTCAGACACAAAAAGAGACACACTGCATGATCTCACTTACATATAGAGCTGGAACACAGTGGATCAAGGTCAGTTGACTACAACCCGCCTCCCTCGCTCAAATGATCCGCCCACCTCAGCCTCCCCAGTAGCTGGGACTACAGAGGTGCATCACCATGTCTACCTAATTTTTGTATTTTTATGTAGAGGCATTGTTTTGTCATATTGCCCAGGCTGGTCTCGAACCCCTGAGTTCAAGCGATCCAACTACCTCGGCCTCCCAAAGCGTTGGGATTACAGGTGTGAGCCACTATGCCCAGACTGATACATATATATTCTTAAAAATATTTTGACACACACATTTCAGAACTGAAATCCGCTGTAATGCATAAAGGAACTTTCAAGATGAGGACAAATTTCAGAATCCATGGATGTGAGGACCCATGGCCCGGGGTTTAAAGAGTCATCTACAGGAGTTACTCTGCATTGTCTGCTTTGTTCCTTCTTCCTCAGATATTCTTCCTGTGCGCCCTCCCTTCTCCTAGCTAACTCTTATCGATTCTTCAGAACTCACTCTAAGAAAAACATGTCTTCAAAAAAGTCTTCCCTGATCTTTTCTGAGCAGGTCAGTCTCTACTGTAAAAGGCTCACTTTAGCACCTTGTACATGGCCTTCATAACATCCCCCCGAAGTGAAATTAAATGAATAGTAACATAATTTATTATTTAATGTTTGTCTCACACTAAAATATAAGCCCCATAAATGTGGGCACTGTGTACATTTCCCTCTGCTGCACCTTCAATCCAACACTATCCCCAAAACCTAGTAGGCATTCAACAAATATTTGCTCAAGTAATGCATTACTAGATTGACTAAATAACTATGGAATGATTTAGGTTGCCTAAGAATTGGTTTCTTTTACAGTGTATAGAAAATAGGAAACTATTTAAGGAGATCCACTCTAGCTACATGACAGAAACTTGCCCAGGAGAGCATACTATTAAGATTTTTGAGTTTATCATTTGACAAAGAATATTCTAATAAAAAACGTGAATAGAGATAAAAACCAGGAGGAACATCTTTTAGTATTAACACGAAAAATTATATATACATATATTCAAGGTGTATAACATGATGATTTGATATAAACATTGGGTAGTTATTACCAGAATCAAATTCATATATTTGTCCTCCCCACCCATAGTTACCATTTGCATCTGGTGCTCGTCGAGAACACTTTAACAATAACTTTTAATATATTTTAACATCTACTGATGTTAAAATGTTTATGTAAGGAATTTATTTGAGTAAACAAATCCAAACAAGTAAATAACACCAATAAATGTAAGGAGAGGGTTTTGAAAGATCCTCAGCACACATAAAATATAGCATTCAAAATTTGAAATAAGAACTTTATTCTAAAATTAATTTATTACTTTTTTATTATCTGAATAGATTTAAAAGTTGTTTGAAGAAAATTTAATACCCATTCCTGTTTATTAAAAAAAAAAAAAGATGAGAAACAAACTTGTAAAATCAAAAACCGTAAAGCTTCTGAAGGATGCAAAAAACTATCTTCGTCATCTTGGTGCAGGCACAGATGTCCTGCATAGGTTACAGAAAGTACCAACCATGAAAGAGAAAAAGTGGTAAATCGGACTCACAAAATTAAAAATAATTACTCATTAAAAGACACCATTGATAAAATGCAAGGCAAGCCACAGATTTAGAGAAAATATCTGTTAAATACTTACCTGACAAAAGACTTGTCTCTAGAATATACAAAGACATTTTCCTACTCAACTTTAAAAACAACAACAATAATAAAACATGGGCAAAAGATTTGAAAAGACAGCAAAAAACAGGTATATGAATGGTCATTAAGTAGAGAAAATTTTTCATCATTAGCCTATGAGCTATCAGTCAATGCTGACAGCATTACACATAGGTGAGGATGTGGAACAATAAGAACTACCATATATTGTTCTCACATTGAAGAAATATTTGGCAGTTTCTTTTAAAGTTAAATGCACACTTCAATTCCATTCTTAGAATTCCATTCTTACACCCCAAAATAAAAACACATGTCTAGAAAAAAGACTTGTGCAAGAAAGTTCATAGAAGCCTTATCTAAAATTGTAAAATGGTCAGAATTGAAAACAACTCAGATATCCATCATCAGGAGAGAGGATATATAAATTACAGCATGGCCACATAATGAAATATTATTCAGTAAGAAAAAAGAACAAGCTGCTTATTAATGTTTAAAAGAAAAGTCTCCAAAGTATAATGAGTGATGGAAGCCACACACACACAAGTACATAATATGATTCCACTCACATGAATTAAAAGGATAGGCACAACTAATCTGTGGCAACAGAAATCAGAAAGTGATTGTTCTGTAAAGTATGAGAAACTGATTAGATAGTGGTGCAAGAAAACTTTCTGGAAAAGATAAATATGTGTATTATTTTGAGGGACACCGGATATATAGATGTATACAATTTTAAAAACTTACACAACCGAACTGTGAAGATATGGGTGTTTAATTGTACATAAACTATGCCTCCATTGAAAACAAATATGTTAAGAAGCATCTTTCTAATCATAGTTTGATGTTTAAAACTAAAAGTAAACATCATAGTTAGGAAAACTTTCGGGGCACTCTCACTGTGATCAAGAGTAAGACGAGGTACATGAGTACTTTCACAATTTTTGTTAATGCTCTAAATGAAGTTTCAGACAATAAGATAAAAAACAAACATGAGAAGACGAAATAACGGTTTACTGACAGTATAGTTGTTTATTAATTTGAAGATATTCAACTAAAATGCTATTAGGACTACTAATAATTTTAAAAGTGGCCACAAAAAAAGCATGCAATAAATGTCTTTTAAAAACTAAGCTCTAGCAAGAAATGGGATGCAATAAAAAATTTCATTCATATTTTAACAAAAAATTTCCAACAAAATATGCAAAACCCATATGAATACAATTACATAAATCTATCAAGGGGCAGAATAAGATTGAAGTGTATAGACATACCTTGCTTCTCATGGAAAAACAATTTTATAAAGACATAAATTTCAAATCAATAAATTGTATATTTTAATGTAAATCATAACGTTAAATCATTTCAGGGGAAGTACCAAATCATTTTAATATTTATTTGGGTAATTAAATGTGTCAATAGTCAAGGAATTTCTGAAAGCAAAATTGTATTAGGAATTTGCACTATTACATTTTAAATTGTACCACTGAATTGTAATAGTTGAAACAGTGTGATACTAACTTTTTTGTTGTGATAGAGCAAGGAACATAGTAAAGCCAGTTTGGCAGGAATTTTATTCTTTGTTTTTCCACAGTTCAGTAAAACCTCATACATACATATTTATTCATATATGTGTGGACTTGAAAGAAATCATAAGAAGGCATACATTGCTTACTCAAATTTAGCACAGGGGTTCTGTGTACAAACAGCTTGCAAATTGTTCCTCCATTCTCGTCTTAAGCTCTTACAATGACAGACAGCTCACTAGAGAGTAACCAGTGAGGGCAGATATTTTATCTGTTTTGCTCCCCTTCCTATCCCAGTCCTCTAACCAGGTACTAAGAGGCATACTGGGGGCACTCAGTTGATAAATGTTAAATGACTAAATGATTGCATAAAGCAGTTAGATAAACAAAACAGGATGAAATGTTAAGCAACAAAATAAAATTATTTTAAGTATTTTCTGTATATTATTAGTAAGATTTTAAATAAATAGAAATAAGGGAGACAATCCAATAATCAGTGTTAGGACAACTGATTAATATTTTAGAAAATAAAGATAACTTTATTTCTCACTTCATACTATATTTCCAAAATATATGAATTTAAATAAACCATTTAATGTAAAAATGAATGAAATCATAAAATAAATGTAGATTAATATTTATATCTCAGAGGAAAATTATACTTATAATAAAATCAAGGCATATTCATTAGAGTCTATTAGTTAAAATTTAAATATTAAGTAAAATAATACCTAATACAAAAATATCAGTAACAAGTATCAGGAGAAAAATACATGGGGTTTAAAGAAGTACATGTGCTAAATTCCTCATCTTATATAGTAGAAAGTAAATGTTTAAAATAATAAATTAAGATCTTGGCCGGGTGCGGTGGCTCAAGCCTGTAATCCCAGCACTTTGGGAGGCCGAGATGGGTGGATCACGAGGTCAGGAGATCGAGACCATCCTGGCTAACACGGTGAAACCCCATCTCTTCTAAAAAATACAAAAAACTAGCCGGGCGAGGTGGCAGCGCCTACAGTCCCAGCTACTCGGGAGGCTGAGGCAGGAGAATGGTGTAAACCCGGGAGGCAGAGCTTGCAGTGAGCCAAGATCGAGCCACTGC
>NW_016805421.1:2435710-2441213 GCF_001698545.2 Rhinopithecus bieti
CCTAAAACATGTAATAAAATTATGAAAACAATCATATATATTCACACAATACAAAAAGTGTAAGTCCATGTTATAAAGCTGGAACACCAAATTAATAAAGCTTTAAAACCAGAACAGAACACATGAAACAAAATGATACAATTCAGATCAATCATATATATCAAAATTTAAATCTATAACTTTATTAAAATAAAAAATAGCCTCAGAATTGTTCTGTAAGAAAGACAATAAAATTACCTACACAGAAGATATATTTAAGAAACAGATTCATGGGAACTTGGAAAACACAAGAGTAAGCAAAATTAGTTTAAGCCCTTGCAAACAAGCAACAAAAATTAAGGAGCACAACAGGAAAACTGATTGTGTTAATTTTTCAATGAAGGCAATAAGGAAATACTGATCAAGAGTACACACTGCAACTCACTTTCCTTATTGAACGTGTGTCTTACTGACATTTCCGTGTCAAGAGCCACCTTCTTTTAGTCACATCAAAGAACGCTACAGAATTGATGAGCATAGCTTCTGGTGCAGATCTTGATTTCTCACTTTACTGCTATGTGATCTCAATCAAGTAAGTAAACCTTTTTAAGGCTCAGTTTCCATGTATAGGAATGGGAACATTAATAAAACTTGATTAATGTTTATTTCCATTAGAAAAAATGCCTATAAAATATTGGTACAATATGTGATACAATAAAGTGTTCATAAATATGAAAATCATTATTATTATCACAAGTTGAATATACTCCTGTGGTAGACATTTGAGTTCTTTGCAAATTTTATTCTATTAAAAACAGTGCTCAAGTTATTCATAAATGTATTTTTGTACATGTGTGTGTATCTATAAGATGGTGTCTTAGAAGTGTTAAGGATATGAACTTCAAATTTCAAAATTTTGGTAATACTGAATTTCCCTCAGAAAAAATGTATTTCTAGTTACATTGTATAAAATGTTTATTTTTCACTATTTTGCCAAGCAATGCTAGTTATTATTAATTTTCTGCTAAATTGCGCTATTTTAATGAAAAGATAAAGCTTTATCTTTACAATTATATTTTTCTGATTGACAATGGCATTGATAAGCTTGAATGCACTTGTATGTTTTTGCAATTACCGAATCATATTCATTACCTTTTTCAAAATTAGATCAACTACCTGTATCTTATTACCATGTTGAAGGTCTTTATATATGTTGGATATTAACATTCAAATATAAATAGACTCAGTGAACTCTTGCTTGTTTTCCATTCTGTCTCATTTTTAAACTTAGGTGACTTTGTCTCAGGAAACACAATGGTTAAGCACATCCACTCTGAAGTCAAATTTCAGAGGTCCAACCTTGGCTCTCCAATTAGCACCTGCATGACCATGTGCAAATTACTTAACTCTCTGAGCCTTGGTTTTATCTCTTTTCTAAAATGAGTATAATAATATTAGCCACTGCATAGGTTTTTATGATGATTAAATTACTAACCATTATTATTTATTTTATTTTGATTACTCTGAAGATTTTTAAATTTATGTTATGATTAATAAGGCCTATCATGTAACAAATATAAGTAAAACTATGGATTATTATAGATTTTTGTTTCCTCATTTGTATTATTGTACATTATCTATACTGACCCACACACTATTTCCATAACAATAATTAAACCCTAGGCACTGTTAATGTTTTTTAAAGGTATAAACTTTTAAAAATGTGTGCCTATTTGAATGAGCCAGAGTCATGGGCCACATTGTTTGCCTTTCTGTGTACAGCATACAGGTTACTATGATATGGATGTTCAGGTAAAAGCCTGTGTAGAAGTTCTGAGAACTGAAGCATTGGGTAAATTATCTACAGGGTACTTCACACGGTAACAGGTGGCCCATATAAGTTTGCCTGCAATGTAAAATCCGGACTGCTTGTATTTCCTCAGGCACAAAACTAGACTCTAAGAAGCAAGATGTTGAGTTTAGAAATGAATGCTGTACTAGTCAGACTTCTCCACAGAAACAGATCTAATGGGATATGTGTGGATATGTGTGTGTGTGTGTGTGTGTGTGTGTGTGTGTGTGTGTATCTATTAATACATATAGAGAGGGATTTCATATAAAGAATTGGCTTATGTGATTATGAAGGCTAAGAAAATGTGTGTCACAAAATGCTTTGGTGGTAATCTCTGCCATTTGCCTTTCAAATTCAGGACTCAGAAAGATGCCCCTGGACTTACATTAATAACGAAACTTGTTCCCCTGTAAAAAGGATTGTTTTATTTTTGACAGTTCTAAATACAAGACTACCCAGTTGGAAATTCAGCCATATTTATTCCTATGATTTCCACCTACCTTTCCACCCTGTGCAGATAAGAGAATATAAGCATAGAGTCCTTATTTGAGAATGCTGTCCTTCAAATATCTCTTCATATGGCCATACTAAATGTCTCTTTTGTAATTCTCATGACTATCTTTATGAAACACATTTTCAGAAGTTCTGCTATCCTAGTCAGCCTTTTATGGATATGTCAGACTTTGTCCATGTTTCCCTTAAGCCAGACAGAAATATCCCAATGTGATGGTACCCACAGCAAAGTATAGTATAATGAATGCTTGCCTTGGTCTGAACATTAAATTTGTAAGATCGCTGCCCTGAATAAATTAACTCCGACAAGATGCATGTACATTTCTGCCTCATATTGTATTTGAAATCAGTTATACTTCCTAGGTCCAGCATTAAAACATAATTTAGGTAAATTCATGCATTTCTCTTATATACCTAGATAATTAACCTTTAAGATCAACTTTAAAGGAATGAATTTTACAATACATCTCTGTTTATTACCATTTATCAAACTAATTTGACTAATTTGCTATGTTTCTAATATAGTGTTTCCTATATGCCCACAAATGAGTAAAATAACTTTAAACATTTCGTTTATTATCTTTAAGATAACTGCCTCCATTTTACTTGTTAGGAAATTTGACAACAATTACTGAAAGCATAAGTAGCAAGGCTAGGAATTTTCAGGCCAATCTTCCTTCCACAACACTACACAGCCTCAGAGTGTGGCTGAGTACCAACTCTTCCCCTCAGCACTATTCTTGTTAACATTTTGGAAAGTATGCTTTTCAAATCTTATCCAAGTTATTTATAAACAAATTAAGCATGGCATTGCCAAGGACAGTTCTCTGGGGCATGCCACTGAGAAATTCTGTTTTTGTTGGCAATGGTCTGTTCATTAGTCAATACCCTCCGAGAAGGGTAATTCTACCAGCCACAAACTGACCTGATTTTGCAAGAGTCCCATCCACATATCATCATCATATTTACAAGAATATGGCGATTTGTCAAAAAACTTGCCGAAATCAAGGAATTGTGGTTAGCTTGATGTCACTTTATGTATCATCAACAACCTGAGACAAATATACGTAGATAAATACAATTGTGTATTTACGTATATGTACATAGGCACACACATATGTATATACTGTTAATGGAATCACATAATTCTAGCAGACATTATCATAACATTATCTATACATGTTTCCTTCAGGCTCTTACTGTGTAGTCTGCTTTTGTGTGTCTCTTCTCATTGCTTTTGCATTAAAGTCATACATGCAAAGTGGTGCATTTACCTCTACTAAGAATCACTTTTCTCTATGGTCTTACAGTCACACGAACACCACCTTATGTGGTGTTAGTGGTGTTGGTAGTATGTGGTGTTGTTAACCAAGCATCAATCACATCTGTGATGAGTCCTCACATACATAGCATACAATCATACCTCCACAGAATCTCCAATCTCTTAAATTAGCCAGACCACTCATTAATGAAGAATAACGTCTTGCTTATTTGGTTCCCACTACTTCCACATGCCAACTTTGAGAAATATTCTTCTGTGTCCTCCTACTTTCTATATATTTTCCTCAATGTTCTTGTCTATGGATGATTTATTATCTAAGTCTTCAAATCCATTTTGTTTCTTTCCCCAGTTTTTATCACAGCCCTCCTTTTAGCTATTTGCTCTCTAAAATCAATGTTGCTCATAAAATATTAGTCATGGAATTATTAAACAGGAATGCCTTATCTTTTACTGTAGGGGAAGACATTAGTTTATAGTATTAGAAAAAATACATATATTAGACGCCTATCAATCAACCTATTATTCTAATCACTTTTGAGTAGCCAAACTCACACATGGGTACACTGCCAACGACTCACCTCTGCTGTATCCTGTACCTCCTGCTTCCTGTCTGGGCTTCATAATAGGCCATTTCATGAGACACTTCTGTGAACACCGATGCAGAATGGAAGAATGATAGTTATGAATGAGTCTTGACTTACGGGTTATGAGAGCTATTGGATAAACAATGCTCCCTATATTTCTTAGGCAGACAATTCTAAGGTCCGTTCTGAGTCAGAAAACCCCAAAAAGATGAAGTCCCAGTTACTAACAGAGGTATCAACTTGATCGTGCACCCTTTTAATTGCTTTTCCCCTCTCTGTTTCACTCTCCATAGTCCCTTACTCTATTCCCTGGGATTGCTGCACAAATTAACAACCTGCAGGCAAGCCCTTGTGTATAGCTCTGCCACTGGAGAAACCCACGCTTGGACAGGGAGCATTATGGCCTTCATGTTTTGTACAATATACCACTCATTTTTAGCTCTTTTTTTCAAGTAGGAAACAAGTTTATTTGCTAAAATAGAATATAAATGCAATTTCCAATATCCTGATATCTAATGATCCTTCTGGTCTAATGTGGACAATGCAGGTGACAAATAGAACACAGATAAAAGCAGACAGCATACTCAGAATAGAAAGATAAAATGGCAAAATCACAGCGGTCATTCAGCATAGCGCTGAACACATCTTAGAATAGCAAAGCTTTAGATAGAAACCAATTGACAAACCCTGAGCTATGATAAGATAATAGCAGTAATAATAATAATACAAATTATTTTCTATCAGTGTCCTAAATCCAGTGCAAACTTCATGGGATAAAGCACTGTGGTAAATTGCCATGATAGCTAGATTGAGCCAGAATAACATCTTAGCCTCAAAGGCTGGTGGGATGAACAACTGGTTGGAAATATTTTTCAAAAACTTTTGATGTAAACACATATGATTGTCATTGTAGAATTACTTGCGGACACTTTAAAAAATACTTTTGTCCTCCTTTTAAAATATAAAATTAGAGTACCCATATACTAGTTATAATAGAGAGATACTGGTTTATTCAGCTAGTCTATCCCAATTAGGATTTTAATAGAAAAGCAACTTAAACTGCATTAAAGAGTAAGACAATGCTTTATCTCCTACAAAAAGAAGACTTGAGTATAGTGAGTCCCAAGGTTAGTTGATCAGGTGCTCAGCAACAGTAACATGTATCCGTGTTATTGCCAGGCTTTTCCATGCTGAATGTCTGTTCCCTCCTCACCATGAAAACAAGGAATCTGAGGTTGTCCTCAGTGTCATTTCCGCACATGCCAGTGTCCAGCTGCGGAAAGGGTTTCTGGG
>NW_016805421.1:2441421-2447472 GCF_001698545.2 Rhinopithecus bieti
TATCTGGGCTTTTTTTTTTTTTTTTTTTTTTTTGAGTTTGGATTTTTTTGTCCTGAAACTGATATCTATCTCACTGGCAAGAATTTGATCACAGGCCTAAAACCAATCCTATTGCTACAATAGAGTTAAAATCTCTGGGGCTAACTTACAGGAATGGTCTGATCTGGCATGAATGTTGAAGAGTTAACCCCAATGTCCAAGACATACATTTTACTTGGCACATAAAAGTCAAAGGCTCTCACATCCAGAGTAAACAAAAATGGGTAAAGAGATGCCTAAGCCAAATGAGGCCTGTTTTACCGTACCACACAGAGGCACGAAATTATTTTTATGTCACAGGAGAATCTGGATCAGAAAAGTTCCTAGCACAGTTTTCTAAATCAAAGTCTTTTGTGTAAGACAAGATCATTATCTGAACACTGAGAATAATGAGGTCACCATAAACAGCATTTTTTGGTGTGTGTTTATTGGCTTCCATGTCACAAAGTTATACACGAGAAATTCTTTGAAGTTCAAAAGGGAACAAATCAATAACTGATGTAATGAACCTATCTTGTACCTTTTAAATTATATCCCTTTAAATCTATGCAATTTCTCTCCAGAAATCTAATGGTTGGCTTGAGGTCAAACCCAACTTGAACCAACTTTACTAATGTGCCTGCTGCAACTCCTACTGTGATGAAGTTCTGACATTTTACTGGGGGCTTCTTTCCAGCTTGACTCTTTTGTCATTTTGACAATTGAATCTCATTTGCAAGGAAAGGATAAAAAAGACAAATCTACATCTTGACATCTTCTGGCGTGTCTCTAGAGGTGATGAATCCCTGTTTTGGGTAAGGTTGAAAATAATTGAGCAATGGAAAGTAAATGAGAGAACAGTTTTCACAGTAGCTTCAATCTTAACAGTCTGTCAAAGCATCTTGTCAGGTTACAAAACAATGATTTAAATCCCAAATGCAACTCATCTTTCACCCATGTGAGGTGGTTACACATGCATGCGTAGACATATGCATGCGTATATCAGAAATATTCTTCAAGGTTGTGGAATTTGACATGTTTTCTTTCTATATTGGTAAACAACATGAAAAGACATCTATGCTCAAAATCCAAAGAACTATGGTAGAGAAAATACACATTTGCTATATTTATATTTTTATTTGAAACTAATTTGCTTGATATTTTAGAAAAAAACATTGACCTAAAAGGTTAGTCACCTGAGCTCCTGCCCTGCTGCAGATCACACAGGATGACAGGGCATTTGTCTTCAGAGGTTTTTTGTTTTGTTTAGTTTTTTTCATTTGTAATATGTGTTAATGATGTACTGTATGTCTATACCTATGGAATGATCACTTAATTTCAGTTCAAAAGTAACTATCTTAAGAACTCATGTTTCTTTAATTATTCCTAGTTTGTAAAATAAATAATACACAAATAAAAATTGTATTTCTTATTAAATTTCCCAGCATATGTATACTCTCCTTATATTTTCTCCTTGAAAATGAAAATACATTTACAATTTATAAACATTAGTTTAAAGGGAACAGCTACATAAAGGTTGCCAGTGATCGGCTGCAATCCTACACTTAGTGTATTAGTCCGTTCTCATACTGCTATGAAGAAATACCCAAGACTGGGTAATTTGTAAAGAAAAATGATTGAATTGACTTACAGTTCCACATGGCTGGGGAAGCCTCAGAAAACTTACAATCGTGGCAGAAGACACCTCTTCACAGGGCGACAGAAAAGAGAATGAGTGCCGGCAGAGGAAATGCCAGATGCTGATAAAACCATTAGATCTCTTGAGAACTCACTCACTTTCACGAGAACAGCATAGGCAGATCCGCCCCTGTGATTCAATTACCTCCCACTGTGTCCCTCCATGGCACACGGGGATTATGGGGATCATAATTCAAGATGATATCTGGGTGGGGAGACGTCCTAACTGTATCACTTAGCAAATATTTTTAATCACTTACTTCTAAGTACTGGAGAAACCACAAGAAATAAAGTAGAGTCTTTTGGCCCCAAGACAATTTGCACTCCAGTGGCTGAATCCATCCAAAAAAGACCTTTGAATGAGAACCCAGGAGTGAGCATTGATTCTTTGTTCCCCAGCAACCTCCTTCCTGGGGGCATTGAGGTGTTTTTTGAGCTGGCAATGAAGCCAGTTCTCCCGCTTCTAGAATTAATACAGCTAAAGCTCCCATGTGAATTTTAAAATGGGAAAGTACATTACAATACCACCTGAAAATTGTCTTGAAAATTGTCTCCCTTCCAATGTCTTTCTCCTCGAAACATACTCAGCCATGTGACCCTATAACATGGTTCAGTAAATTGTGGCATTTTAAAAGTACAGCTTAAAGAAGTGAAGAACCATTATTCAACACTAAAAATTCAAATTAGATTTGTCACCAGTTGCTGGTCTCTTCTTCTTCTGTTTTGTCAAAGAAGAGATACAAAAAGTATCAAAAGTTGGTAAGAGGTAACAAACCAGATCTAACAGAATTCCATCTATACCAATTTTCATTGACAATATCAAGAGAAAGAATGAGAAATTGCATTTAATTGGGACTCTTAAATCATCCTTTGCATTTAAAGAGAAGTAGATATGTGTGTAGTATTATTGTTTTTATTATCTGACAGTGACAAAGGCAGTAACAAATAGTTCAATAAGCACTTTATACACTTATTCAACAAATATCTATTGGGAAACTACTATGTATAGGCATTCTTTTAGGTGCTTGAGATATGGCAATAAGCAAAACTAAAGTTATTTCTCTTAAAAAGCTTACATTCACTTAATACCCTCTCAAAACCTCCTGAAGTGAGTGCTATTATTAACTCAATTTCTCAGAAGATAAGTACTGTATAGTGGAATTTAGAGGTTAATTAATTTGCCTGATGTCATATAGCTATTAAGTTCAAAGACAGGCTGTGAATCCAGGTCTGAGTGACTCTAGAGCTTGAATTCTTAATAATCTTAAGTAAAAATTCCAATGTATAATAAATTCAAATTGACCACAAACTGGTAGCAATTTTCTTAATCTTGAAGACATTGAAATATATAAACACAAAGATAATTATAATAAGAAGAATTAACCTCAGAAAACCAGCTACTTTCTTCTAGAACCCTCCCCAACCACCATGTCAAAGGTTTACTATTGTAACAAACATGAGAGATAGTATGAAATAATCGGTAAGTGCACAGGGCTGTGGAATCAGAAAGACTGGGCATCTGCTCTTTTCACAGTGCTTACCAGATACGTGATGTTGAGCAATTACATAATTCCCCGAAGCTTCCCTTTACCCACCTGTAAAATGTGGTAGATAATAGTACCTACCAAAAGGAGCTATTGTGCAGTCTAAGAAAGAAGTCTGTGTGTCCAGACTTCAGACAGTGCCTGACCTGTAGGTCACACTCAATAGAGATTTAACCGTACTTTTTCTATTCTTATCTCTGCCAATAAACACATAAGGCAGAAGAACTACCCATATTACAGATATAGCTACCTGATACATTTAGTAAGATAAGTCATGGCTTTTCACAGTTCTTGATTTTTCATAGCCCTAGAATTTTTCAGGTAACCTTGAGAGGAAAGGTTTTCATCTTAAAGACAACTAATTAGATACTTCTTGCTTAATTTATAGGTACATAAAAACATTTCTCTCTGTTATAGGATGAGTATCAAAATTTGTAGAGATTACTTTAACCTGAAAGCAATTTTAATGTCAAACTGGTTGGTTCTTTCTCATAAATAATGCATTGAGGGAAATTTCAGGTGCTATTTCATACTTTCAAACCTTAAAAGAAATACCAGTAACCATAGCGATTTTTAGCTTTAAAAAGCTAATTATCTTTGTGTGTATATATAAACATAAGGTGTATGTGTGCACATGTGCGTGTGCGTGTGTGCATCTTAGTGTGGGGCAATCTTTCTAAGTAATACACAAAATAGAAAAGCCATAAGAGAGAAGATGGATGAATTTGACCTCATAGGATATGAAAGTTCCACATTAAAAATGCAATAAGCAAAGTTTAAAAAAAATTACAAGTCAGAAAAAATACTAACACACGTGATATACAAAAGAATTTGTATTTTACATAAATAGGTCTCAAATCAGAAAAAAAGATAAACTCTTAGGAAAAAACAGGTAGAAACCATGTCTCAGTTTTGTGCTGCTACATCAGAGTACCTGAAACTGGATGATTTATAAAATAAATAAATCTATCTTGTCGCAGCTCTGGGGTCTGAGAAGTCCAACACCAAGGCTGGCTCAGTTGCCTGATGAGGGTTGTCTAGTCATCCTTGGTAGGGGGGAAACTCTGTGTCATCACATGAAAGAAGATGGACAGACAAGCTTATCTAACACTGCAGGAAGAAGTCCTCATGGCATAACCATCCCTTAAAAGTCTCACCTCTTAATACTATCACATTGATAACACCTGAAATTTGGAGGAGATACATTCAAACCATAGTAGGACATCAAAGATGTTGAATACCCGGGAAACACCCACACACAACAACAACAACAGCAATGACAACTAGCACTAAAATATTTGAAAAAAGCTCTAATTTACTCACTTGAGTAACTGCAAACTAAAAGATAAAGTCTACATATTTTTTTACCAATATCAACAGTAGATATCAAAAGCAAAGTAATGGTCAACATTGTCAAATATGGAGAAACAATAATTTACTGTAAATAGGATATAAATGAGTGCGTCCTCTCTGTAAAACAACTTGACAATATCTTAAAAATATAAAATGCAAGTATCTTATTACCCAGTATTTAGATATCTGGAATGTTTCTTCCAGATATACACACTTTATCTACAAAGTTATCCATAGAAGAATTTTAGCATTGTTCATGGAAGACAAAGGCTAAAACCTATGTAAATGGCCATCAAAATTGGATTGGCAAAGCAAACTATATTAGATCCATAAAATGATATAATAAATCTACTGATATAGGTTATGATGGAATTACCTCAAAAATAAAATTAGAAGGAAAACATACAAGGCAGAGACATTTATTTAGTTTAGTAAGCTCACATATCGGTAAAATACATATATATGTATGAATGTGAGACAGAGAAGAGAGAAATTTATTTTTCATGTTTACATTGTGTACACATTGCCTTTTCATTTTTGTTTAAAAAATATGTTAATAGGTATCATTGAAAGACAAATATGGACAGAACAGATAACAGTGGTAATGCATATAATTAATAAAATAAACTTTTAAAATAATTAATATTTAACATGAAAACATTTTAATTCATAAAAGATGTTAGAAATTTGAAATTAGAGACTAAGAAAGAGTTTATGGAAATCCAACTTATGATTTCTAAAAATAAATACTAATAGAAAGCTAGAATAATCTGCCAGATAGGAGAAAGAGAAAGAGAACCAGAGATGGGGAAAAAAAAATATGAGAAATACTGAGTTTGAGGACTTCCATAGGTTTACACGTATCTATTTATTACACATTCTGAAAAGTTACAGAAATCTATTTATTACATATCCTGACAAAAAGTTCTGAAAAGATGAAATATGAATAAGAAAATAATTGCATAATAATAAAGAAAAAGTTTGGTCACAGTGGCTCGTGCCTGTAATCCCAGCACTTTGGGAGGCCAAGGTGGGTGGATCACTTGAGGTCAGTACTTCGAGACCAGGCTGGTCAACATGGTGAAACCCTGTCTCTACTAAAAATACAAAAATTAATTGGGCATGATGGCACACACCTGTCGTCCCAGCTACTTGGGAGGCTGAGGCAGGAGAATCGATCGAACCTGGGAGACAGAGTTTCCAGTGAGCAGATATCATGCCACCGCACTTCAGCCTGAGTGACAGAGCTAGTCTAACAAAAAAAATAAAAGAAAAACAAAAAAAAAGAAAACAATTTCAAAAGCCAAAGATACTAATCTTCAAATTTAAAAGGACTAAGTTGGATGAATGAAACAAAGACTGACATTTAAAATTGGGGATTTCACCATCAAAAAGTGGGCAAAGGATATGAACAGACACTTCTCAAAAGAAGACATTC
>NW_016805421.1:2448128-2470954 GCF_001698545.2 Rhinopithecus bieti
CACATGCACCCTAGAACTTAAAGTATAATAAAATATATATATATATAATATAAAATAAAAAATAAAATTTGGGATTTCAGAATATCTAGGTCAGAAAGAATGGTTTAAATATTTCATTGACAAAGAAAAAAGTAATTGCCTGCCAAGGAACCAAAATTAAATTAGTATCAATAATTTTATCTGCCATTATGATTTCTAAATATGAATGATGGAGTCCATCAAAGCTCTATGAAGAAGGTAACTACTGACCTATGATTCTACACCCAGCCAAAATACCAGTATATGTGAGGGTAAGGTAGGAACACAAGGACTTTGTCAGAGATGAAAGAGTTCAGCAGTGTTATTTCCTATAAAATTCACTCAAGGACATGCTTCCAGAGAAAACGATAGTAAGACATGCAATTCAAAAAGAATGAACTAACGCTAGAAACCAGAAAAAAACAGAGAGAAATCTATGGATACTGGCTATATAATGACCAAAAAATAAACTCCCCAAATTTGAGGAGTAAATCAGATTTCCAAAAATGTAAGATGTTAAAATATTTTGGTAATAGTAGGGTAACAATTTATTCTGTTTCTCTCAATTAAGTAATATTTAACTCATAAGACATTCCCCTAGTATATTGTCTCTGAAATGACTATGCTTCCTAGTTTTAACACTATGAGGCTTGTGCTTCACCATTATAAAACACTTTACACGTCATTTTAATACTAGTAGTGAAATATTTACTTAACTTAAGTAAACACGTTGCTTGTTTCAGATATAAGATTAGATTATTTAAAAGGAACAGTTTACTTTTACAAGTAAGTTCTTGTAAAGCTGAAAAAAAATGTTAATACTAAAATCTCCAAGAAACAATATGAATAGCAAAGGAAATGAGGGGTTATGGATTAAATGATATGTCTGTTATGTCTCATTAATTCCAGAAAACATTTCCCAATTTTTACCAATTAGAAAGCACTTGAAATCTGGGTATTTGAAGAAATATGACAGTGTTTTGGGTGAATTTAGTTTGAGTTAGAATAATGAATTGAAGTTTTATTTATGGAGAGTTAAAAAGGTGAAATCACTGGGCTACATGTATAGCCAGCCCAGCTGACACATAGGAACAGATAAAACATCACTTTGTCACCAATCTTCATGGCTTCCACTTGAGTGATGTTTAGAGAAAGAACGGGGTCAATGTATATAATTACTTGATTATATCACAGTGCCATGCAGAAATTCTGATATAAAGAAACCCATTTTAAATTACTTTATTTGGGCATATTCAGTTGGTTCTTGTATCCCTCTTTCCGCTCAGCACCAAAGACCTATACATTTTATTAAATGTAATTTTAAAGCACATTTAAATCAAAATTGATTCTCAATATCACCTTAAATCTGTAAAACCATACATTAGCTGAGAGCAATAATTGGATATTTCATAAACTCATAGGCAGCCACATAAATTAATATAAACAAAAAGCTTTCTGGCTTAAAAGAAATCCATTGTATTCTTCAGACTATCAATGATTGCTAACATTTAGTACATCAGAAACAGAGTCATGAAATTGTGTTGATATTAAACTGTGAGTTGTGTTAAGTCTGCTTGGAGGCCTTGCGGGGCTGCCTCTGTAGATTGATAAAGTAAGATCATGGATGCCCCCAAAAGTAAACTAGGTGCATATGATAGTGCTCCAGGGACTGGGGCTCAGTCATCTTTTCCAACATCAACTCCATTGTAATAAAGTTTTAGATGATTAACAGAATCAATATAGTACAGACCAATAAATATTTTTGAACTGTAATTTATCTCAAAACAAAAAGCCCGTGAGGTAATCAGAGTAGAAGAGAGTTGATGGTGTTACACTCAAGGCTCAGGAAACTTAATGTATACATAGTGAACTTAGTGCAGCCAGTTCAAAATTTGTCTCCCTTCTCACCCTACCTCCATGAAGGAGATCTGTTGCTTATTGATTAATCAAAATAATAAACATTTATTGGGATGAATTAGAGAGGATGGGATTTAGTGGGAACAGAAGAAAATGTATTGAGGGAAATGTCCCCTCTAGCTCTTTTTATATGAATTTCCTTTCATAGGTCTTGAGGGGTAAGATAGGGTACCAGAATGCTTAGCCCTTGAAATTGAAGGAGAGTGTGTGAGAGGCCTGAGGTCATCCATCTTCCCTTTCTCTGGCTTCCTCATGACTTTTTCCTTTGTGTGAGGCCTTTTTTCTCAAGCTGAGTGGATCAAGCCATGAGTAATCTAGTCCAATTCTGTTTCAGACAGAGAGGAAATCTCTATTCTTTTCATCTGGTATGATCTAGCCTGGCCATTCTTTGTTACTAAAGTCATAAGACCTGAGATATGATGTGAAAGAGAGTGCTTTGACTGATATGGCTATAAATCTGAGCAAATTAGTTTTCTACATGTTCTACTTAGCTGAACAAGAGACTGCATTGGGGTTTGGGGCCAAAATGCTAGCTAGTAATGAGTGTTCCTTTGCCTGACCTTGTCCTGTATTCATGTATTTCCCTTCAGAAACTGAGAAACAGAAAGAAAGAAGAGAGGTGGTAAAAGATGGAGCACTATTCATTCACAGCTTGATATCTCTGTTTCTGTAATTAAATAGGTATTGGAGCTACTTTGGAAGTTACAGTAGAGTGAATTTTTGGTTTGTTTTGCTTTTTTTCCACAACACATTTCTATGTTAGGATTTTAGGCAACCATAGCAAATATAAAAATTTAAATACTGCCTCTCAAATGTTGTATTTTCCTAGACCTGGGATGACTTTGAAAACAAAGATATTTGTATAAGTTTATAATATAGAAAGGTTAGCAATGTTACATTCAAAATCCAAGGAAATTAAAATATGTGTGGACACAAAAATAGAACTCTGTGGGATTAATAATAAATTGACTTTTGTAGGATATTTGAAAGCAAAGACTTGAGTCTCCTGGGAAAGAAAACTTCTGAGAGCTCTTCTCCAACATATATTGAGGTGGAAATATACACACCACTCTATATGTTAGAAAGTCTCATCCTTAACCACTGGCCAGTCAAAAGCAAGGAAGAATTGCAATACCAGTTATGATGGAAAACTAATGCTGATTCATTTGTGGGAAAAATCAGTCACCAAAACAAATTTTACAGAGTTTAAGTCTTACTTAAAACATATTTGTCTCAAAGAATGAGCTTTAAACTATGTCAACATTATCACTCATGAAAATCCATTTTAACATTTTTAATCATAGTGTATTTACTTTGAAATAGTTTATCATTTGCCCCTTCATTTTACTCAGTCACCTTCTTAAAAAGATCTTTAGTTTCCCAATACCTTGGGTATTAATTTCTTCCTCATGTAAAGTACACACCCATGGATTCAGAAATTACATTGCAATTTTATGGAATGCCTTAGTCCAAGAGTTGTATCTGAGAGTTCTTTTGCCAATATTGAGAAAATTAAAATTATTACTGTGTATTGCCATTCTTTAGTTGACAAATGAAGGAGTAAAGATTCTGTATGGAAAGAATCAAGAAATTTAAGTTATTTATTATTGATATGTCTTTCATGGCTTTAAAGTCATGTGTTTTAATTACAGTAGAGAAAGTTTCCATTGAAAACAGAGATCACATAAAATTGAAAAATTAACTACTAATGGCTCTCATTTAAAGATCCTCCAGAAAGCATCTCATTAAAGGCTGAGTTTGTATCCATTTTCAAATACCTCACTGTCTAAAATCTAATGGATGCATGTTCATGTTAAGGCCTGAAAACAAATGTTCATGCAGCTTGATTCATATTAGCCTCAAACTAGAATCAACTCGAATTATCTATCAACTGGTAAACAGATAACAAAAATGTGACATGCATATGCAAGAGTACTACTTGACAGTAAAAAGGAATTAGCCATGGTTTTGCCTTGATGCAGATGGATCCAAAACATTTCCTTAAGTTAATAATGTTAGACACAAAAGAGTTTATACTGTATCATTCAATTTACACCACATTGGGGGAAAGGAAAACTAGAGTGATAGGAAGTAGATCAGTAGTTGCCAGGGATAAGGAATGGGAAAAGGGGTAAACTGCCGAAGGACAAAAAGGAACTTTGACTGGTGTTGGAAATGTTTTTATATAATAATGGTGGTGATTATATAATTCTGTCCATTTATCAGAAATCTTTGAGCTGTACACTTAAATTAGGTCAATTTTGTTGCATTAAACTACATTTCAATAATTTTTTTAAATTGATATATTTCAATCAAGGGGATAATAGTCTAAATGAGACAGCATTCAAAATGAGGTAAAAATTAATAGCAAACATGTGTACTTCAGCTCCCAAGAGCAGCTTACCTTAAAAGTCAAATAGATCAGTTAAAATGTCAGTTTTACCACATCCAAGCTGTGGCAAAGGAGGCTAACAATAGTATCTAATTTTAGAAATTTTGAAAATTAAAGGAGTTGATGTATTAAATATTTAGTCAAATACCTAACATGTAACAAGGACTCAAAAACTACTATTTTATTATCACCAAGGCAAATTATTTAAGTAATTGATTGCCCTGTTAGTATCTTCTCTGTTAGACTTTCTAATATTTTATGTTAGTTTCAACTGCTGCCTCTAACCCAAATACCTAATGTATCCAAAAGGTCCTGCTTTCTAAATATCTGTTATTGATTATTCATTCCTTTATTCAATAATACCTATTGATCACTTTGCATAGCCAAGCACTCTGTTGGGTATTTGAGGTAAGGTATTAAACCAATCATGCGTGGTTTCCTACACTCATGCAAAGATGGGCATTAAATAAGCATACAATTAAACATAAATTCAAATTATAAAATGTGACACAAATTAGAAGATTATGGTAATGTGCTAGATAATCACAGATGGAGGTAATTTCAACGAGAGATCCATGGAAGTCTTTTTTGAGAAAAGGATATTTGAGTTGAAACTAGAAGATACATCTGACAAAAACGTCCCCTGTAGAGAGAATAACAAAGATTTGGCAGTGTAAAAACATTTGTTGATCCTGAGAAACTAGAACACAAAATCCAAAATACTAGCGTGTTGGTGGGTAATGAGAGAGGAGCAGCAGGAGGTGAGCTTGAAGAACTGGACACAGGCAGGTGATGGAAAGCTTGTGGGCCATGTTAAGCCTGTCCTACTTGACATAATAGTCTAATATTTTGATATCAATAATAATATCAAGTGATGCTATGTACCAAACAGTATTTCAAGTGCTCTATATGAGCTATTTTATTTAGTCCTTACAACAACTCCATATGGGTAGATATTTATTAACAGACCCATTTTATAGCACAGCCTACTGAGTTTATAATCTTCAAAAACCAAAAATAGAATCCAAACAAAGACAGGAACCTTTAGCTTCAGAGCCCACCCGCTTAAGCCCTGTGCTTTGTGCCTTCTCTCTATCTTATATTGTCATTTGGTTTAAGACTAAGGGATGCAATAACAAGATTAAGTTTATGTGTTTAAAAGGTCACCTCATCTGATGTGGGAAGAATGGATTATAGAGGAACAAGATGAATGCAAGGGAAACAGGAAATAATTGCAGTAATCAAGGCGGACTTCAGGGGTGTATGACCTGCATGTTGTACAGGACCCTACAGAAGGGCACTGTTCTTTATTTGACTCTGCTACAACTGTCTTGAAATTCTAAATAATTTTTGATAAAGTTATTCGCATTTTGTACTGGTCCCCCAAATTATGCAGCTAGCCTTGGCAGTATTTCATGCAAAGATTCTAACGACTTGGATTTTTAGATTAATTCGCTCATCTCGTATGACTGGATCTGCATGTTCCTTACCAATATCCTTCCTTGGGGGCAGAAGGGAATTGCCATTTATTAAGCATTGAGCTAGGCAAAATCCTAGAGCTTTACATACATAATTCAATTAATCGTTATAAAGGAGATTCTATTATCAGCATTTTGTCAGATGAGAGAATGATTGCTCAAAGAGGTAAGATAAGTAATTTGGCATAACTTAGTTCTAACTCCAAACACGTTATTCTAAACCAAATATAGCCTCTGAGGTTCTGGTTTTATTGCCCGCCCTAGAACCCTATTGCCACGCACTGCCCATTGATAGGGGTACCTCATTGCTTCCTGGAGCCCTGGCCAAACAAATCCCCAGCCAGGCCAGTCACTGGAGATTGCCCTCCTAGATAAAACCCACTTTCACATCTTTCCCATACTACAGCCTGGGCTGGCAATATCTCAGGCCTAACTTTTACTAATTTAAAAAAAATAATAAAATAAATTAGACATAGTACCATGAAAAATCTACAAAAATTTGAAATGTTTTCTTGAAACCCTGGAGTCTGTGTTTTCATTGCATTCAGAGGGTAACACTACCTTAAGGCTGTTGACAACTATATGGTCTTTTTTATTGATGTAGCTGGTCTGATCATTTTGAGTGTGCGGATGTTGCAGTACTGCTCTGTTGAATCCTGGTCAGTCTAAACTTCAGGGATTGGAGAGCTTACGCAGAGACAGGGTAATTCTTAATTTCCACTCAAATTCTCATAAACATCTGACAAAGTTTATGCATTTCAGAAGAATTATCACAGTGGCAAGCAGAACAAGGTCTTAAAATCAAATTCAGCAATTGAGGGGAATTCTGAAAGTTTTACTATGTAACATAAATATATTTCTAAAACATAAAAGCAAAATAGATCTGATATTCTTCCCAAGTTTTAGAATTCAGTCACTTATTAAAAACAATGTGAAGGAAAGACAAAAGAAAACCAAAACATTGTTATGATCCTATTTTTAAAAACAAATTTTAAATATAAAATAAACTAACCAGTCTGATTTTCTTGATATTTTTTTTGTTAACCTTAAAACATCAGAATCAGTGTGTTAGCTCTATTGCATAAGAACACAATTCAATGTGTGTTCAAATTACTAATGAGAATTTGATTCTCATATCTCGGTTTCCATTCTGTTACCTGTATCAAAGGAAAAAACAGGATTCTATTCCACTATTTTGAATACTGGGTAAGAATAAGGGGGGAAAAAGTGATCTTTTGCTGAGAAGAATGGTGCAACATTTCCCATTTACTGTATATTTATTTCTTAAGCAAAATACCCACTTGAATCACAATTTTCTATCCTCTTCAAAAGTCAAAGTCTCATTCTGACATAGTACTGTGGTGATTTGTTCATTAGAAGCAAAAATCAGATGTCTGTTAAGGACACTGTACTGTTTCATTCACACTGCACACTAACCCTTCTGCACTGCTCACAATGAAATTCAACTTGACACTTTTCATTTACATAGAGTTGACAGTTTCAGCATGTTGGAAAGTTTTCTGGAAACACAAGTTCTAGCATAGACATAAATGCCACCTCAATGATCTCCCAAGTACATTAAGTGGAATACTTCCCCTAAATAAAGGGTGCCTTCTTCATGGTTTATTTAACAACACAGGTAAAGGAGACTTTTCTTCTAGACTAACATCCTTTATTAGTCGTCAGATTTTGTTTTGCCTTTTCTGGTCTGCCATAACCATTTCCTGGGTGAATGGAAGATTCTCTTATTTATCTTTGTATTTCTGAAGTAGTCTCAAGATAGTATATTATATAAATGGATATGAGGATCAGTTGGCATTCCATTTACTAACTATTGAGCCAAATTAAAAAAAAAAAAAAACAAATTGATATTACTGAAAGGTGAAGAGATTATGAGGAGTCTGGAAACTGACTTGGTAAAATACAAGATTTACTTAGAAAATATTAGAGTTGACAAACCACATCATTTGCTCTATAAATGGTAAATCCTCTAGAAATGAGAACTTTTAGTCATTACTAACAGTGAATAGCTTTTGAAGGATCAATCAAGAACTATTATTAAAAATCTATTTACAGCTTAGAAGTAGGGTGATGGCATCCTTTATCCTCTAAATAAAGACACTTTTAAAAGTAAAAATAAGCATCAATAATTACAGTAAGAGTGCTGGGGCAAACCAGAAAGATTTGTCAGGGGCAAACCAGAAATATACACTTCTATGGTAGATGTTGTTTGCCCTCAGAGCATACCCAATTTAAGGCAGCCCACTCGAGAACTAATTGACAAAAAAGATGTGCAAACAGGAAAATGGACAATTTAAATCAATTAAGTAGATAATTGTATATAAGCAATGCATGAATTTTGGTCTTAGAAACAGAACTGTGAGCTACAGTTCCAGTTAGAAAAATAAGTACCGTTAAGTATGTAGTCTTTATCTAAAACAAAGAAGGAACTAAAAGGACCAGAATAGAAAATAATAGGAACCATGACATGAGAGAAACATTTGAACTACCTGCGGTGGTTTACCCAGGAAAGAGAAGATTTAGCAGTAGGTCATGAAAACTATTTGTAAATCCTGTCAGGATTGCCATGGACAAGAGGGTTATACTTACTTCCTGTGCCTCAGAGGTCAGAGCTAGGATGAAAGGCTGAAAGAAAAAGGAAAATAAATCTTTTAGCTCAACAAAAAATCATTTTTTAACAATGAAGAGTACATAACAATAGGCTGTCACACGAGTTAGTGAGTTTTCCAACACTAGAAGTACACAATTTGATTCTGGACAATCTTTTTTTCTTTGGTTTGTTTATGGAACATGCAATATATTCCACACACTAAACGGTTAACACAAAATCCAATCTAAAATCACAACAATCCTACATGGTGGTCACTAGTATTATCGCACCCATTTTATAAATGAGAAAACCAAACCATGTCCAAGGACATAAACCTAGGTACGGATAACACAGGGTGGAGCTAAGGCGATTTCTACATTTCTGTCTCTAGTCGAGGTAACTTTCAAAATATGGCTTAAATTGTCTTAAACAATAAAGCAATTATCTCAAATAGGAAATCCAAAGACAAGATGACAGCAGTCATATTGCTTAGGTTTTCTATTTTTATCTTGGTTTTGACCTTTTCCCTGTGCTGGCTTCATCCACAGGATTGTTGCAAGATACTGGCAATAATTTTGGTCATCAAATCCAGAAGTAAGAGCATACAAAAACAGATAAGATTTTACCTTGTAGTGTCATCTTTTTAGGTGTGAGAACCACTTTCCCAGAAGCCCTCTAGCACAGAGGCCCCCAACCCCAGGGCCATGGACCAGTATCAGTCAACAGTGGCATTAGATTCTCACAGGAGCACAAACCCTACTATGAACTGCACATGTGAGGGATCTAGGTTATACAATCCTTATGAGAATCTAATGCCTGATGATCTGTCACTGTCTCCCATCACCCCAAGATGGGACCATCTAGTTTCAGGAAAACAAGCTCTGGGTTCCCAATAATTCCACATTATGTAAATTATATAATTATTTCATTACATATTACAATGTAATAATAATAAAAATAAAATGCACAATAAATGTCATGCACTTAAATTATTCTGAAACCATTCCCTCATCCCCAGTTCATGGAAAAATTGTCTTCCCATAAAACCTGTCCCTGGTACCAAAATCTTGGAGACCACTGCTCTACAGTTCTCCATCAAATCTCATTAGTAATAATTCTGTCATGATTGCCTCTAACCAATCACTGGCAGGAGAAATTGGAGAGAGAAAGGCACAAATAAAACAGTTCTTGCCGTCTTGCTACTCAAAGTGTGGTTCACAGAATAGCAGTATCTACAGCACCTGTCAGCTAGGTTAGAAACGCAGGATCCTAGCCCTCACTTCAGACCTACTGAATATAAAAATATGCATTTGGTGAGGTGATTTCTGCTTACATTAAAGTTTGTAAAGATCTTCCCTATAGTATCTGCTCATTTCTAAGTCCTAAATTATGCAATATTATTAAAATATCATATAAAGAAGCAAAACCACAATGATAGAAAAAAGTTTAAACTTGAGTTCTGGGTATGGATGGCAGAATAAAAAAAAATCTTCAGGCCAGTCATATGGATTCTGAATGTCTCATATTTCCATGTTAATATATAATGTCACCATACCATTTACCAAAGGTTTAAATGAAGACTCTATGTTTGCACATGTGTCTGTGTGTGTATAACCACTTTATCAGTTCATGCTTCTGTGAACCAACAGAGTGCTGACTTTAACATGTCATGAAATCACAAATATGTTTGGCAAGTCCATAGCCTCATTCATCTACATATATCAAATGCTTTATAGATAATTGAACTTTGGAGGCAAGTCAGGAGAAAATGGTGATTTGTAAATCTGTATTTGAGGTTAGCTTATTGGAATATTACCATAATTTTGAGACACTAATATGCAAAAGACAACATGGCTCTGCAGAGCCTTTTATGGGATGGCACAGTAATTAATTGGCTGCATCATGGCCAAAGGTTATTATCTGAGCAGCTGCTTCTTTAGAAAGCCTGCGTGATCTGTAGCCAAAGGGTTATCATGAAAGAAAGAAAGAAAAAAGAAAAAAAAATTGTTTGCTTGTGGCAGTGTTGGCCCTTTTTAACTAGGAATTAATTTTCTGCCCTGAATGCCTTTCCTGTACAATCTTTCTGCAGTCTTTGCCAAGGAATAAGAGAAGCAGCTCAACCAGGTAGTTGAAATATCAATATAGAAAGTTATATCTTATTTAAGATATCCCTCTCATCCTAACCACTGAACATGATGGTCAACCCTATTGAAAGTGGAAACAAAATTCACACAATCCAGCCCTAAACTGAGGACTCTAGATAGCAGCAATAAGAGAAGAGCGTCCTGCTCCTGTAGAGTTGAGGTTGAGTGGGATCTTCCCATTCCTTTGTAAATAGTCACAGAAGATCAGATTTTCAGTTGTATTAGTGCAGGCACTCAAAGAAGCATATCCTAAGAAAGAAGTATATGTGCAAAGATTTTACATGTGAGAGAAAATGGGGAGGGTGTCTATTAGTCTGAGAAAGCAATGAGACCCAGTAACCATTCTGACCCTTAGTACAGGAGAAAGGGAAAAAATGTTGGGTAGAGCCATCCTAGATTGCTATGAGGTCTATGGAAGTGTTGGTAAGGTTACCAGAGAGCCCTCAAGCCAAAATCAGCTGCCAGATGAGTCCTATGACCCCCAAGAACTAATGGTCTTATTAGGTATCCCTGCTATGTTTTGTCACCATCTGGGAACAGCCATAGGAAGTCTGCCCTTTGCCAAAACATGGAAATGGATTTCAGAGCACAGCAGCTGGGTTCTTGGTCAATTAAGTCCCCTGTAGTTGAAGGTCTAAGAGGGGCATTTTGCAGACAAGAAATTGGCAACAAGAAATTGGCAAACTGTAACCAGTGGGCAGAATTTCTGTTTCTGTAAATAAAATTTTATTGGACACAGGCACACCTATTCATTTATGTATTATCTATATCTACTTGTACACTACGACAGCAGAGTTAAGTAGTTACAAAAGAACCTATATGTCCCACAAGCTTATACTCTAGTCCTTTAACAAAAAGCTTGCATACACTTCTACACTGCAAGAGTTCATGCCTTGCACCTCCCAGATCTACTTCTCTGGGAAAATCTTCTCTATAAAGCTTCACAGAACAACTCTTCTATATATTCGAATCAGCTTGTATTTGTAAGCTGAAATTCCCAAGTGGGAGGTTACCAATATAATCCCTGTCTCTCAGTTGATTCCAGGGCCACAGCTAGTACTTGTCCTTTTCTTCCTCCATTATCCATTCTAAATTCCTTTCACCTTGGTAGATGATAGCTAAAAGGTATGAACCCTTGATAATCATATATTTCTCAATTTTGAGTTGCTGAAAACCGTAGTTTACAGTTACAATGGGGCAAAGGAGTATCAGAAGTTGCCCCAGTGGGTCACCTGGGCTCTACACGTTTCCACCCTGCTCCCTTTAATAGTCTTACCTCCTCCTGCTGATAAGCGTAAATTACCCTTACCAGTATAATTTCTTTTCTATTTACTTGCTTGTCTCTGAAGCACAAGGAGTCCAAGGTATACTGTGGTTCACTGTGATCCTTGCTTTGTCCTCTGCCTTGAGAGTGGCCCCCTCTTTTTTTTTTTTTTTTTTTTTTTTAGACTAGGACCTACATCTAAGTAAAAGCCTGAGTAGTAGAGAAGGGTAGCAAAAAATCTTCACTCAGAATGATGGTAAATGACTGTAATAATGGTAAATAGGGACTCTCCTGCTTCTAATCCTTGGTTTCTATATCCATAGAGTCTGCCTTTTTTAAGGCTCAAAGAACCATAGTTGCTTCTGATTTAATAAATACACTGCACCCTCTACAATGCCATCCTGTGATTTCAGAGCCTTTTCTCTGGGATGGCACTTCAGAAGTGAGCTGCGTCTTTAGAAGGCCATGCCCACATTCTTAAGGCTGATTGTTTCTAGGAAGTGTAATATGTGATACCTGCAGTAAATCCCAAGGTAACGTCCCACTCCCAATCTCCTTCAGTGTGAAGTGGGTCCCCTAGTTAGATGTCATACTTGTGGGATTTCAAACCTGTGTGAATTAGGCATTACCTAAACTATTAGACAGTGATGAAGACATTATACAAACAAGTGAAGTAAATTCATACCTGAAAAAGGTAACTCTGTCAGTATAAATTCCTGTTCCTTCTAGAAGGACAGGCATTCCACATGGTCAGTTCTACTAAATGGTGAGTTGGTTTCTTTGAGGAGTAATGAATAGTGTGACATTGGAAGCTAAATGTTTTTTATTACTAACATTTCAAGGCAGCAATAGCTAGATTAACCTTCATAAGTGGGAGGAAATGCTTAATATCTTAGTCTATGCCACTACTGCCACTCTGTCTGTGTTCATCATGCAGATTCTAGGGTATTCAATGAAAAAACTGGCTGTGTCCATTTTTCAATGCATCTACCATGGTGGATATTTTATTGTGGTCAATGATATGTAATATAAATAACCTTCACATATTGTGCCCACTTCTACAACTCCATCCATATAATAGACCTGCTTATCTCTGATATTCTAGCCTTTTTAACTTCTAGGCTACTGAGCAGAAGGCAAGGCCATTGACCACTGCCCAACAACCTATATATGTTTTTACCGTATATATGTATTAGGGTTCCTCAGAGAAACAAAACCAATAGGAGATAGATTGATAGGTAGGTAGGTAGGTAGGTAGGTAGATAGATAGATAGATAGATAGATAGATAGATAGATAGATATGGATAATAGATGGATATAGGGATAAATAGGAGGAGACTTATTACAAAGGGTTGGCTCACATGATAATGGAGGCTAAGGAGTCCCACAGTCTGTCATTTATAAGCTGGAGAACCAGGAAGGCCGATAATGTAGCTCCACTCCAAACCCAAAGACCTGGGAAGCAACCAGTGTAAGTCTCAGTCATAGTCAGAAGGCCCCAAAACACCAATGTCCAAAAACAAGGCAAGATGGAAGTCCCAGTTCAAGCATAGAACAAATTTTCCCTTACTTCACCTTTCTGTTCTATTCCAGTCCTCAGCAAATTTGGTGATAGCTACCCACATTGGTAAGGGCAATCTTTTTACTGTCTATGAATTCAAATGTTAATCTCTCACGGAAGTCATCTCACAGACATGCCAGAAATAATATTTAATCACCTATCTGGGCATGGCCTAACCCAGTCAAGTTAACACATTAAAATTAAATATCACAAGGCACTTGTCTTGGACACAAAGTACGTAACTTGGTGCAGTGCTCTTGGCACTGCTCATTGGGATGAATTTTTTTCTCCCCACTGCCCTTCAGGACCACCCCTGAAAGTGGCTCCACTGCAGCCAACATCTAGTTCTGGCTTGCATCCAGGAACTCACTGACCCATCCATAAATCAAGTGCAGGCTTTTTCCCTTCCCTTAGAGTTGGTCATACAGGATCTCCCATATTGATATAGGTGCAAGTCAGAGGAAGAAAACTGGCAATGTGTGACATGAAAATCTACTAATGCCCTCTGGTCCTGCTTAGACTAAATCTTAAATGTACTATGTCCATCTTACAATGAACAGATGTTGTCCCCACCCAATTTTATGACATAGTAAGCCCAAAAGAATACAGATCATAATAGAAAGCTACAGATGCATGGTCACTTTCTGCCCAGGATTAAGTCATCTCCATTAGGGCTCAGCAAAGCCAAGTGCTCCTTCTGAGAGGGCACATAATTATTTGCTTTGAATGACATACTTTTGCTCCAGAATCCTAGGGACTACTCTGTGACTCTCTCACTGGGTCTTGCCACACGCTCCACGCTGCATCTTTTCCCACCAGTAGCACTTGTCACATCACAGCACTTGACGAATTGCTTAGGCTAGATGACAAGGCAGCTTGCACTACAGCCTAAAATTACTGTGATAGCCTTTCCCGCTCCAGGTTCTATGTAAGTGGGTAGCCTCTGTGTCACTTGCTACATGTGCCTCCAGCCTCCAAAGAGTGTGCCAGGCACCATAGATGGCCTCTTTCATGGTGGTAGTAGATGCAAAATGCAGAAAGGTGTCTTACTTTGGAGAGAATACTCAAGCACACTCTTGGCCACTGAACTAATAAATCTCACTGATGTGACCATTCCCTAAATTTTCATAGGATTTAACTTTCACACTTTGGAATACCTGTGTTTTACCAATGCTTCCAGTTGACTAGTCACTTCTTGCTCATTGTGTCCAGTCAGCATGATATCATTAACGTAATAGATCAGTATCATTTTTGGTAGAGTGTTTATGCAGTCCAGGTCTCTTTGAACTATGTTGTGACAGAGGGCCAGAGAGTTAACAAGGCCCTGAGATAACACTGTCACTAAATATTGCTGTTTGTTTCATGTGAATACAAACTGTTTGGGATCCTCTTTTAATTGGAAGAGAAAATAACATATACCAAATCAGTGGTGGCATAGTATGTACCCAAAGTATTATTATTCTATTCAAGGAGTAATACCACATCTGACCTAGCAGCTGTGACAGGGTGTACTCTTTGGGTAAGTCCATGGTAGTCTGCAATCATTCTCCAGAGTCTGCCAAATTCCAAAGGGGTCAGACTGGCTAATTAAACAAAGATATTATAGAGACCACTGCCCTTCATGGTTTAGGTCTTCATTCATGGCATTGATCCCTGCCATCCCGCTGGGATTTCATAGGGTTTTGTATTTACCGTGTTGTTCCAGAAAGGCAGTTTCAGAAGTTTCCATTTGGTTTTCCTCGTCTAATGATAGTTCTTCCTCTACAGACCATGAATGAAACAGTTAATCCAATTGCCAAATATACTAATTTTAATTATGCATTTGGGGATTAGAGAGATGATGACTAGATGGATCTAGGACCCAGTGTACCCATTATAAACCAGGTTTTCATTTACTATCTGGACCTTAGGTACATCTGTGCCAACACAGGAACCATGATGATGGTTGGGTGTATAGATTTAAAAGCCAACTCTGAACCTGCGTCCCATAGTCCTAAAAGTGTCTGAGTTTAGACTCATTTTCCCAGTTTGAGTTCACATATATAAATGGCTGAAGATTCCTTTGAGAAAAATTAGGGATATAATTAAAGATACACTTGCAGTGATGTTGCAAAGTGCTTTTTCCCCAAAGTTTTCTAGATATAAAATGGCCTAGGATCTGGACACTTGAGAGAGGATCATGACTTTTTATTGAAGCAACCACTCTTTAATTTTTGCTCCTACATTTATGGCTTCTTTTGTTAGTTTATTTTCTATTAACATTTCACAACTCCCAGCTGGTCAAGCCTTCTTGGTTACCACTCATTACATTAATGGTGGGCCTCTTAGCTTCTAGAAGTTAAATGCTGCCATATGGTCGTTCTTACATCTGCTTATTCATTCTCCAACTCCATGAATAATGAGCTCAGTTCTGGGACCACATCAGTCTTGATATACAGAGGAGAAGCACCATCATACTTCTTAGTAGTGTTAGTGTTCTTCACACCAGCACATTGCTGCTGGCCTTGGTGAATCATGTGTTCCTTGAGCCTTCTTGTGAAACGTGATTCTCTGATGTATCTTCTGACCTTGCATAATAAACCCATTCCAACATGCCAACTGTACTCTGCCTTTTTTAGCCCTCCTGTACCATCACCCAGGGAAATTCAGGCATTTCTATTTCACTGAGTGTGAGGCACTGTTTATTCCAAGCTCCTAAGGACTAACCCAGTGGTTAATCTGCTTCATCTCCCAAGGTTCTTGCTTGGACATGAAATATTGATTCCCACTAGAGTGCCTTCAAGCCACTCATTCTTATTCAGCCAGACTTACAACCCTGTTCTTTGATTAGGCATACTCAAAATTTAATTCCAGTAATATTTTCCTGGTTCTTGCCAGTATATGCTAACCAGAGTCCTGGTGGAGGAATATTTTCTATAACAATCCTGCCTTGGCTGAGCATTCTAATGTCTTAGAGCCCTATGACTCTCACAATTAGATTTTCAACCTAAAGCCCAGCATTATCCACTCTTTCACTGTAGGTGGTAAAGGCCTATTTGTAAGATACCATAAAGACTTTCTGGCTTTTGCAATTAACCATTGACTTCTTGCTAACAGCACTGAGTCCTTTGTTATCCTTCTGCCAGTTGTCAATAAAATTTAGTTTAGTAACCAGCCAACTTTGCTGCCTTTGTAAGAGTTGTTTCCTCCATATTTTTCAAATGCATTGTCATACTTGTCACAGCATTCTCCACTGGGAAATCAATGGGAAATTTTTATCAGTTCAGCATGCCATTCCTCCCTGCCCCATCTACTAATCAGGATCCCATCTTTTTTCAATTGCCAGTTAGTAGGTGAGCCAGTTCCACATCGCTATCTTACTATCCATTTTTTCAGACCACTTGGTACCATTTGCATTAATCTCCATGAAAAAAAAAAAAATGGCCAAGAAGTGAGAATGACTGGAAGAAACATCAGACCATGATATGTGACCCTAGGAAAAGGAGAAAGAAGGACATGTTTAATTTAAAAAATCTTGCGCATTGGTCAGTTTAAGAAAAGTTTAGAAAGGCCATTTGGGAGGCCATAAGCCAGTGTCAGCTGTCAATAGACTCCCTCCCGTATCTCTCACTTATGAGCTTATGTTTGTAGCCCTGCCACATCCAATCCCTACCTGGCAGCATCCTCTGGTAAACATGCCCTTGACCTCAACATGGGGAAATAGTTCAGAATCTGTTCCTGGGGCCAATGACAGCTTCATAGGCATGTGGCTTGTGCAGTTACAGAGGACCCCACACTTCTTTTAGTGCTCTGCTGTTATCTTGAGATTCTTTGTTATTTTATCTTCGAACTTGTATTTCACAAGTGAAGTCCAATGGAACAATGGAGAGTGTACACAAACAGAAGCATTTGCAATATGTAGGTCTGCCATTCCTTGCTGCCCCATTCACATATGGGGTTCATGATGTCCCAAGAGCGAAAAATTCTGGTAGGCCCACAATATAAGGAAGTTCAAGTAAGACTCAAACCAGTGCAAGGTAATTTTATTATGTATACAACTGAGCAAGCAGAAGCACTGACAGTGAGTGGCCAAGATGCCACTAATCAGAATTTGCTTCAAACTTAGAAATAAGAGAAGGCATTCTAAGAAACATGAATAACCAAAGAATCATATCATAAGTTTTGTTTCTACTCTATATTAATCCATGACTTATGCTGAAAATGATAATGTAGAAATAGGAAGGTAGGACAGCCCATAGTTCCTTTTTCTTTTAGTCCTTCCTTACTCATCTATAAACTGAAGGCAGAAAATGTTAGTAGGATGCATGGGTATCAAGAGTGAAATAAAAACCCTTGAGTTACTTTTGTGTAGTTTGCACTTTTCTGTTAAGATTAAAATTGCGATTATTTGTATATATATGTACAAGTTACGAAATATGAATGAATATAAGTGATCTTGCACAAAAGTTAAATGATCTTATATTTGCATTTAAAACAGGCATTGCACAGCATAAAGATGAATGGTGAAATTCAATAGTAATTGTAGATTTTAATTTTCCTTGACTTAGAACAACATTAAGTATCAATTTCTTCAAAAAACATGAAAAAATCAAGACAGAGACTGCAGAAGAAAAAATAAAGAGGTAGATTTTATTACCTTTATTGACACTTTTTCTGCCTTTTGAACAAGGGGCATCATATTTTCATTTAAGTCCCTACAAATTATTTAGTTGGCCCTGCCTGGGATCCTTGGTGAATTATTCTCTCTATAGTTGAAGGGCTGTAGAGCATTGATATGGTTTGGCTGTGTATCCAACCAAAGCTCATCTTGAATTGTAGCTGCCACAATCCCACATGCTATGAGAGGGACCCAGTGGGAGGTAATTGAATAATAAGGGCAGGTCTTTCCCATGCTGTTCTCATGATAGGGAATAAGTCTCATGAGATCTGATGGTTGTATAAGGGGGAGTTTCCCTGCACAAGTTCTCTCTTTGCCTGCTGCCATCCACGTAAGACATGACTTGCTCCTCCTTGCTTTCTGCCAGATTGTGAGGCCTCCCCTGCCATGTGGAACTGTGAGTCCATTAAACTTCTTTCCTTCATAAATTACCCAGTCTCAGATATGTCTTTATGATCAGCATGAAAACCGACTAATATTAGCATATTTTCATAACTCTCATATAGGTTTTGGTATACAGAAAATTCAGGATGCAAACCTAAGATGTCTGAATTGCGATTATTTGTTCAATTCACCAACCCACATATCCTGTCAGTATAGATGCCCTGCCCCCCTTATTTTCTGTCAAGGCATGTTGAAAACTCCTGGAGAGATACTCTTCAACAATGTTCTATGTCCTAAACCAATGTAAATGACATATAGTGATTATTATACGTGTAAATCATACTTGGAAATCTGGTCCACTCTATCCCTATATCAAAGCATGGCTCACTTGCTCAAGAATTTATTTATTTTTCCTTAGAGTAGATATTAAGTGTTTGGGTTCTGTAGTCAGACTGCATCAGTTCCAATTCTGACTCCGCAATGTGGCCTGATGCATTGCTGAAGCTCTTTATCTATAAAATGGGCTAATTTGAAGCAATTTGGGGGGACTTATTTATCAAAGTGTGATGCATATATTTGTTGATTAGTGTTATCTATTTTTACTCTTCCATTCAAGGGTCTTTGTAGCTCAACTTCTCCAGATATAAGCACTTGTTTCCCCAGCTCTAAGTCTATGAAAACTCACTTTTATGTGGAAACCATCCCTTTTGGGAATCTGAGCTGATGATGTGTGAGAGTCCTTAGTCCATTTCCTGCTCAATTCAGCCTTTGCTTGACTTATCTGTTTTAAAATGGTTAATTCCTTTTAGTAAATAAAAAAGAATTTGTTACTTTTGTACGTAATCATACGCATAAGCAGTCTGTGACCTTTGTATTATAAGGAAAGAACCCTGTCTAGTTTTTTAAACCTAACACATTACTCTATGCAAGTGTATTTTTAATCAAGAAAATAAAATTAGTTAATGGCCATTACAATGAAAATGATTATACAGATGCTTTATTATTAAACATAACAGCAATTATTCTGTTTCATTATATGACAGATTTCAATATTAGAGGCATTATAGATTTTGTTTTAATATAGCATGCCTATATGTTAATAGGAGGGAAATAAGCATCATTCTTTTCTAGCTGACATTTGGAGCTTTAAAAATATAAGTATCAGAGTCTTTTTTTCTGATTTTACAAAGGTTAAATTAAAACACCACCAAGTTGCTTGCCAATCTCTAGGACATGAAGTCTGAACAGAACAAAACAAAACAGCAGGCCATCTGACTTCACTTTTCTAGATTTTGCCATGATCTTGATAATAGTGTCTCTCTAGAAGTGCGTAGATTTCAGTGTGGTTTAAGATCTTTTTAGAGTTTCGGTAAATATTTGTAGGCTAGTACCTCCAGTGATTCTTCCTTATTTCCTAGTTATCCCCCACTAAATTTACGCTGACCTGAAATTCTGTCAGATAAAAAAAAGGCAAAACAAAATCATTGTTTTGGGCAACTTAATCAAAGACCAAGGATGTTGCTAAAGGTTCTAGTGCATCTTCAAATCTGGGAAGGTCTCTGAATTAGCAATTCAGACCTGCAGTAGCTATTGGATAGTCTTACATTTGAACTAAAGATAACTTAAGATCCCTTTGAGATATTAAAATTCAGTTTTAATAGCAATTATACCTTTGGAAAATATTTATCCTTATTACCAGAAAAGGTTATGGTTTTGAGTAAGAGAAAATATTTTGATTAACTAAGGTTTCAGTTCAGATAAGGCCTGTGTTTCACCAACCGTGAGGAGCTCTGCTCTTGAGGTAAAGAGCCTATTAGGTCTGGCTCTGCTTTCCTCAGTAGAGGAAAATTTTTCCTTCATGCTCTTCTCCAGGCTCTTAGGAACTGGTATTTAATAGATTTCAATTTTATTTGGTATGAAACTTCATATCAATTGTATTGATATGAAACTAGCAAGAAAATGAAATCTCGGCTATAAACTATTTATTTAGCTCTCTCCTTGACTTTTATCCTGAACACCCACTAAAGCAACATCTACTGTGCAGAACATAAAGTCTCAAATATTTTAGTTCTGTTTAAAGCAATAATGAAACATTCTTTTGCCTTCCTTGTGACCTGTGACTCCTCAGCCCCAATTCCAATCTAGCTTATAAAATTTGAGCATGCCTCCAATGATTTCTCCCCGATTTCCCTTCCTTTAGTATTTTATGTAGACTTTGTTCAGATTCACCTTTACAGCCTTTTCTACTCCCATCCATCCTGTTTTACTAACAACTATCAAAAAGTTGTATTTCAAGCACCTAATTTTCTGATGTTTCCCATATCCGCTAATATCAGATTACACAAACCCAAAGAGAAAGCCAGAAATACTATTTCATACCACACACCTTCCTCTTATTCATGTCATTTGTACACGGATACTTTCTGTTTTTCTAGAAGTTGGGTTATTTGCTACAACCTTTACTTTGACTTACTATCTTCTCTACTTGGAATGTTCTCCTGGTAGCATCTTGTATGACTGGCTTATTAACAACCAGTCATATAACACTCTAGCTAGAGAGATCTTCTCTGCAATTCTATCTTTAGATGTATTCTATAAATATTCTCTATGTCATCACCCTTTATTTCCCACAGAGCATTATTATACTCTGTGATAAGCTTCTAAAAAATACAGTATTTATCATCTCTTTCCCCCATTAGAATGGAAACTTCATGAAATTCTTGTCTCATTAATCATTATGTTACCTGCACCTAGTTTGACAAAAATAAACATAACATAAATACGTTTTCATGAATTAATGGGTAAATAAATAGAGAAAATAAAGAAGAAATTAATAAATTGATAAATAAAAGATGTATTAATAAGTGATAAAGGAATTACTCCTGCCCCTGAACATTCAAACCCTTTTAATAGCCATGTGATTTATTCTCTTACTTTTTCTATTTCTCACACCAAAATACATGCATATACATACATGAAACCACAACTGTAATATTTGTAATATATACTGCCTAATCTGTATTTTCCTTTTCAACACTGTTCAAGAATACACAGAGATAAGGCAAGAAAGGATTACAGACTAATTAGCTGTGCTAATTAGATTAATTATAACTTTTAAGTACATTAATAAATTAAGGTGAAGGTCTCAGAAAGTACTGAAAATTTTCAAAAGAAAAACCCATCCAATAGCTTCCCCAATAACCAGTTCCATAACTTCAACCAATTTTACAGGGGTTAGTGGGGAGAATGTATGTACATACACACTAGAGTATGTGGTAGAGGAATTATATTTATTTTAACTGCCTTGGTCTATTCCGGCTACTATAATAAGGTAACCCATACTTACTTGTAAACAACAGGCATTTATTTCTCATAGAAATTTGGCTTCTGTTGAGGGCTAGCTTCCTGGATCTTTCTTTCTGCGTCCCCACATGGTGGAAGGAGCAAGGGTATCTCTAGGGCCTCTTTTATAAGGGCATTAATCCCATGTGTGTGGGCTCTACCCCAGCTATGGTTTGAGTATCCATCCCTTCCAAAAAGTCATGTTGAAATTCAATTTTCAATGTAACAGTGTGAATAGGCAGGGCCTTTAAGAGGTGATAGGGTCATGAGGGCTTTGCTTTCATGTATGGATTAATACATTTGCGGATTAATGGGTTCATTGGTTAATGGATTAACAAGGAATGATGAGAGTGGGACTGGTGGCTTTATAAAAAGAGAGAGACCTTCAGGTTAGCATGCTCAGGCCCCTTGCCATGTGATAACTTTCACTGCCTTGGGACTCGGTAGAAAGGACCCACCAGCAAAAAGGCCCTCACTAGATGTTCTGATGCAGCCTCTCAACCTTGGACTTCTTAGCATGTGTAACTGGAATAAATGAATTCCTTTTCTTTATAAATCACCCAGTTTCAAGTATTCTGATAAAAGTCACAGAAAATAAACTAAGAGAGCCCCCATGACCTAATCATCTCCCAAATGCCCCATCTCTACATACTGTCACATTGGGGATTAGGATTTTAATATACACATTTGCAAGTGGTTGGTGAGGTGGCGGGGGCTGGGCAGGGAACAAACATTCAAAAAATAGATGGAACTTTAAAGGTAAGCGCATCAGAAGGTGAGAAGGTCTTCTTAGCGAAAGCCTAAAATGACATCTTAGTAGTTCACAATATTACTGGATCAACTGCCATGAAGAACAGTCAGTAAACAATTTAGAGCAAATTCTAAAATCTCTTCTTCGAAATATACAAATGAGTAATGTCTTATCTTTTTTATTTTTCTTAATTTTTTAAAGTTTTATTTATTTCTGTAAGACAGTATCTTGCTATGTTGAATGCCAAAACACTTTTAATATTGAAGGAAGCAATTATGTAACAATTAGTTGAAATTTTTCCTCTTTC
>NW_016805421.1:2471266-2476369 GCF_001698545.2 Rhinopithecus bieti
GACTTGAAAGATCCATAAATTGTCTAAAAGTGGCGGGACAAATCTTTAAAAGTAGACACAGAGATTTTCACTGGTCAGACAAATGAAATGTCTGAGAGAATACATTCAAATATAGGAGAGTTTCATTTAATTTTGTTCTTCCAATAGAGCAATAAATAAAGTTAAACATCCTAGGTTGTTCATGGATCTTAATTAATTAATGAAAATTATTTTACATTGGGAATATGCAATGCTTCTTAGAATTTTTCCCAGTCTTGTTAATTGTCTAACCTCCTTTGGGGTATGTGTGAGTTTTCCTACTCATTGGTCACTTAGCTTTTAGGGAAATTATATGCCTTACAACACATCTTGTCTTTACTGATTCCTTGTCATTTTAATTTGTGTAAGTGGGCCATAGACAATTCATTATTTTTGCAATTAACTCAACATTTGTTAAGTATCATTTGATATATTGTGACTTTTAAACAAAACAAAATCAGATACAAAGCAGAAAAATAAATGGACTCCATACTTAATCGCAATCTTAAAATATAGCAATCCAGACAAAAAAAAATCCACACGGAGTTATTTTCCTGTATCAACTAGACGATTGCATATTGTGGCACTGCTTAGCAGTGTCGCTAGTACAATCATGCAAATAAAGAAGGAAGTTAAAGCTCAAATTAGAACCCCAAAAGTTATCTAAAATACTAATTCCATAAAATAAGGACTTTCTTCTCAAGAAAATTGCCATTTTTTTCTATTTCTCCCCTGACTAAATAAACTTGAATTAATCAAACAAGTGTGAATATTCAGCACTCCAATAGAATAATTCATGCTCATTTCACTGTGAAGACTTGCATACTGGGGTAGGTTTTCTTCAGTTTGACATCATATGAGTTATATAATTCCTATACTTCTTGATTCCTCAGATGTGATAAACGGACCCAAAAGTTTCCTTTGAAACCTAAGAGCAGTGATTTAATCAAGTGACCACAGAAACTGAAAGAATATTATGTGAATGCTTCATTTTCTTCTCTCTAGAATTTGAATATTAAATACAGCCACCTAAAACACACTGGTATATTTTTTCTTTCTTCCTGAGTTTGTTTTTAATAAATGAATAAATAATTGTAGCTGTCTGTATATTTTGTGGAGCAATATATGTAACTACTTTAAAGACATGTTCTTGCCTTTCTAGGGCTCTCTTACAGGCTAAATTCTATTCCCCAAAAATTCATATGTTGAAGTCCTAACTCCCAGTACCTTAGAAAGTGATTGTGTTTGGATACAGGGTCTTTAAAAAGGTAATGAAATTAAAATGAGGTCACTGCAGTGGGCCCTAACTGAATATGACTTGTGAAGATTAGACGTAGACCAATGCAGAGTGAAGACAATGTAAACAGAGGGAGGTGAAGATGACCATCTACAAGCCAAGGAGGGAGGCCTCAGAAGAAATCAACCCTACTGACACCCCTGTCTTGGACTTCTAGCCTCCACAACTGTGAGAACTACATTTCTGTTAGGTCACCCAGTTTGTGATACTTTATTATGGCAGGCTTAGTAAACTAATACAAGTTCCTATCCTAAAAACCTGCATGGGTAAGAATTAAAAGAAAATATGGAAACCAATAACAATTGTTTGATCTGTATAATAGATAGACTTTTTATTGAGAAAAAAATGTGTACTTTGACTTTTTCTAGGTAGAGTACTATATGATCCCTTTTCACTTATTTTGAAAGGTAGAAATAAAGATGTTTATTAGGGGCCCACTGAAATATAGTGGAGAATCCCAAGCAGGGACTTGGCACTTTGACAACCCAGTAATTCACGTATTGCAGCAGTATCACCATCAAGTGGCATCACTGTAGGAGTAGACTGGAACAAAATTCTTGTAAACCTCAATGTGGCATCCTGAGGGGCATTCAGGATAAAGATCAAAACTCTCCATGGACAGAAGAGCTTAGACCATTTGATTTTGATTAATTTCTTTATGTTTAATGATAAAGGGTTTAAGATAACCTGGTGTTGTCAAAGTATTATTTTCCTGAGTGCATGATCATAATTCAAGAGTGTTAATCTTCAGAGTAACTTTGAATATTATTATATTTCGAACTAAGGACAATGTTTAGCTTAGGAGGCATGACGTTAGATCTTTATTTCCTGTTTGGACGTTAGGAGAAAAGTATAGTTTTATACAACCTTATCGTTTTTAATTTTGGCTTATGACAAAAATTGTGTAGCTAATCAAACATGCTTTCAATGGAGGTATGTCTAATTATCAACGTGGTAAGAGATGGTGTATATCAGGTGTGGAAGGGGCTACTGAATAAAAATCAATAACCACCAGGGTTTTTCAAAATTAATAACTGAAGACCTGTAGATGGTGAATATACACATTTTGTCAATATAGTTCCACGAACTCAAAATGGTCAGAAAGGAATTGAATTTTAAAAATGCTTTTGCTAGACTAACAGAGAACCTGGAACCATTTGTCTTATGTCCACAAGACAGTGCGGTCAGCAGGACAGAAGCAACACTTGCCACTTGGGAACTAAGAACAACAAATGTGAAGACTGAAACTGACAGGCTGTAACTCACAAGTGTCTAAACCCTGCACTCAGATACTCTTGGGCACCTCCCACTGGGGCTCTAGCAGGGAAGTCAATTGAATTTCAGGATCTGAAGGGAACTCTTGGTCCATTGGGAGCAACTATTCTCAGCTGAAACATGGACAAGGCGTTCTAGATAATAATCAGGCACTAACAGCAACCATCTGGATAAAAATACAATTGTTCTCTCTCCCTTATAACCAGTCTTAGAGCCAGGAATGTATATCCAGAGATAACTAAACTTAAATTCCATGTTCATATTAATTTACATGTTCATATCCTGCATGTGAGCTTCACTTATTATTCCAGTCAGTGATGGAAATCTTAGAAAGAGAGTACTCTCACTCTGTGAGACTCTGATCCCTCTGACCCTTACCACTCAGGGGAAGGGGAATAACATATGTAAGAGACTGTGATTACAAAATGAATTATTAAGAAGAGAAGTCAGTCCCAAATAATCATCACATTCAAAACAGTTTCCATGGGTCTGTGAACAAAAATGGTTCAGCAAAATGCCATATGTATAGGGATTCTTAAAAACAAGGGGGTAATGATGAACTCTTCATTAAATCGGTCCATCAGGCATCATTGATGATAATTCACCATCTCCACCTTTCTGTGTAACATGTGTCTTGGGATAATACAATACGTGCAGAAGAGATCACTTGGGCTTTAAATCTGAAGGACAAACACAAAGGAAATCGGAAACACGATTTCCACCCCTACGTGCTGAAGGAATTCTGGGACAAAGAGGAAGAAATGTGAGACTGGTAACCTGGAAAGGTTTGGCGCAAGTACATTTTAATCAAACATCCTACAAAAAGTGAAACATAAGTCAGAGGAAAGAATATAAACTGGTATCCTGTAAGAAAAATTTAAAGGAAAGATATCCTAAAGTCACGAGTAACTTAACAGGTGAATTTTCTTGAAGCAAAACTCCCCCCAGTGCATGAAAATAAACAAAAACAGCAGATCAACAGAGTTGCAGTCGCTTTTCAGTACATATTGGAATGTTTAAGATTAAAAAAGAACACAACTGAAACCTGCCATAGATTTCTTAATATCAAGTGACCTGGTGAAAATAAAACTTACGAAAGTCATTTTTTAACAAAGAAACTATAAATGTAATAGCATGATATGCCAATTACCTCACATATTTCAGGTTATTTTGTGATGATCTCTATAATACATACTGATTATGCAAATCATCATTTCCAAATCTTATTCTATTGCCATGATTGAGCTCAAATACTCAGAATCTTAAATCAGGATGTGGCCACATCTTCCTTAGGAGTTTCCTTAAGGCATGTAGGTTATGCTATATTTTCCCTGGCCTCAAATGTTTGTCTCATAATGAGCCAAATATACAGAACATCCAGAATAATTAGTTGTTATAATGAAACTCCATTAGTAGAAATACACAGGTGGTGCGTATTTGCTCTGGTGAATTATCTGTGGACAAAGAAATTATCCACTTACTACAATCACTGTATCTGATTATACCCTCCCCCCAAAATGAATTAGATAGTCACACTTGGAAGTACTTTGCATTGAACTAGAGATTGCATTTGGTATTATCTCTGAATTCAAAATCAATTCAAAATGAAGCAGAATTTGACATCTGTAATAAAATTTGATATTGTAGCTTCTTGTATATAAACTGCAGAAAATTTTTATAATGGCTTTTTTTAAAAAAAAAAAGAAAAAAAAAAGGAGGAAGGGAAAACAATTAATAAAGAAGGGAAAGGGAAATGGAAACAAGTACTTTATAGTCATGAGAGTTTATAGAGGGCTCCAGAACAGATAGAATAAATTTGCTGCTGTTTCAGGCAACATGAGAGCTATCATTTATCAATAACAGTTATGGTCATGATGGGTTTGTTCAGTCAGTCAGGAACTTTGGTGGAGAAAAACAAAACATCCTAAGCTATCTAAATAAAAGGATTTTTTTCCATCTAAACATAGATAACCAATACTTGCATCTTATTGAAGGCTAGCTACATTAAGCCTGAAATTGTAAGAAAACAAACTCCTTTGGTTATTCAGTGGTGATTTCATAATGAAAGACAGCAGAAAGAAAAAAAATGAGCAATCTTATTAATGACATATGCATAGAAGAAAAATTTTAGCAAAAAATATTTTTAAAATAGTTTTTTTAAGTGCAATTATTATTTCCTTTTTTCTGTTGTTTTTCTCAGAGACAGAGTCTCACTCTGTTGCCCAGGCTGGAGTGCAGTGGTATTATCATAGCTCACTGCAGCCTCAACTCCTAGGCTCAAGCAATCCTCTCGCCTCAAGCTTCCGAGTAGCTGGAATTACAGGTGTGAGACAACGAATCTAGACTTATTACTCCTAAATTTGTACACTTTATCCAGCTCCCTGGTTCCCAAAATGTAAATAACCTCTCTTTTCTCTTTCTCTGAATAGCCACAGTTTTTTAAATTGATATCAACCTTATTTGTGTGAGTATATGTGTGTGTGTGTGCATATATATATATATATATATATATA
>NW_016805421.1:2480705-2488081 GCF_001698545.2 Rhinopithecus bieti
ATATATATATATATATATATACTTAAAAATTTCTCTATCATACAGGACTAAAAGCATTTTGTGAAGGGAAGTCCTCATTGAACCAATTAAGCTTATCTTATGCAATATCTCATACATCATAGCCTCTCAGTAATTGTTGATAATAAAGTGATCGCATGATGCTCATAAGATTTAAACCTTTTTAATATTTAAATATATTTGTGCTTAAAACAGAAACATTATAAAGTATTTCAGGAAAATGTTTTGAATATTACTATATTCAAAAGCCCTACCTTAAGAAAATTTTATAATTTTAAATGTTTATGTTTTACATTTAGGATTTTGCTCAATTTTAAATTCAAACTCATATTTGAAAGTCTTGCCTTAGAGACAGATAAGTAGTATAAAACTTCTGCATTTTCTAATAAAGTTTCAAAGATTAGGTATATTTAATACCAGTAGTTTTAAAAAGCCAACTGATGCATGAAGAAAAAAATTATCTGAAAAAGATATTTGTTTCTGTTTAGTAAAACATGCATTGCCTATTTTGCCAGAAATTTCTTCACTGGAAAAGTTTTAGTAGAAATTAAAAAATACATACATCTTCAGAAATAATGTTGGCTCCTATAAGTGCCATTCATTGTCCAGAGATATTTCAGGTATGGTTTGATGAGAGTTAATTGTTCATACTATTTAGTACAAAAGGAATGGAAGATAAGGCAACTAATTGATGCATTAGTAGCCATTCCCACCTCCAAAAGTTGCAGGAGGCATTTTTAACAGCCTTCATTTTCTTTGCAGGGGATCTGCTCTGAGCAAAATGGAATATTCACTATTCTACCTTACATTCATTTGTCAAGAAGCATTATCATCCATCCCAAGCACACATCTTTACAGAATAACAAAGATGTACACAGTAGCAATGGTCTTCATCCTAAGCACAATGCTTTGAGTATGCAGTTTTTGTTTATTAAGTGCTTTTCGTTTTGCCTTAGGGTCTCACGGACTTGAGTAGATTCTCTCTCTGAGGTGCACAGATGGCCCTTTTATATTCATTATTATATATTGTTAATCTATGGTGATGGAGAAATCAGTAGATTCTCTCTTTTCGCCTTGCCTGTGTAACCTTCCTTTTGGGTTTAATCCTAATAATTAGTTTTGGGGAAAATGAATGAATAGAATTATAGTATCACTTCCTGTGATTCTGTGGAGTGAAAATACATTAGATTTTCCATTATAAACATCTACATCTGGAATTGTATGCAACCATTGTAAAAATGTTCCTTGGGCTGGAATTTAATATTGCTTCTTGCTTTTAAAAAAAAAATTTCTGCCACTCTTTTTAAACCTTGAATAAAATGGGAATGCATTCTGAAGGAAAATGTATTTTCTATTGCTAAGAATAAAAAATGGAAAAAGACAGCATTGTTAAATGAAGAGGAAACTTATATCAAGGTTAACTGTATTTTTTCATAATGTGCAAAAAGTTGCTTGCCCTGAAAGGAGGGTTTTTTTTTTCTAATAGCAACAACAAACAAAACTATAGTTAAAATTACAAACGTATAAAAGCTAGCCTATGAAAATATAATCACACCCTAATGAAAGTGCTCTGATGACTCAGATTCTAGAATGTTCTAAGGTAAAAGTTGAGAATAGGGTAAAAGATTAAAACCCTTCCTCCCATCTCACTTCTCTTAACACTCTCATCTAGAGTTTGTCAGAGTTAGTACGGGGTTTCTGAGAAAGGCAAAGACTGAGATGCAGTTCAAGCTCCGGTCTAATCAGAAATTAAGAAAGTCAAAACATTTCTCTATCGGCCTCCTTCTCTAGAGAAGAGTATACCTGGAAATACGTTATAAAGATTCCCCTATTATACTAGAGAGTCTTTCAATGTTTACTGAATAATAAAAAATAATAAATTATGTTCTACCTATATCTAAGCATGCTCAATCCTAAATATTTCTACATGTTACCAAAATATTATTGGCCAATCCACTTCATTGGTCCAGACTTTGATTTATTAATTAATTTATTCATTCAATAAAACATTTATTTTCTAATATGTGCCACATAATATAATACAGCCATAAAAATAAAGTAGTTCTTATTCTTTCCAAACTTATAGCTTAACAGAAAAGACAAACATTATGCGATTAATTACCACAAAATTGGATGAATACTATGAGGGGGGAAAGACCTTGGGGATGCACGTGGTGATAAAGCCGCAATAAGTCTAGTGTCTTCCAGTAACAGTGAATAATAAAATGCTTACCTGTTCTAATGAACCTTTGTGAAAAATTAGGGATATTCTTAGAAACAATAATAGTACAATTTCTCTCTCTCTACACCTAATCTCTCTAACAATAATGATGGAAAAAATTCAAAACTCAGATAAATCTCATTTTATTGATATTTTGTCACCACTTAAACATATATTTACTCAACTATCAAGGAAGAAGAGATATTCAACAGCGTATCCTTCTAAGAATAACAAAATGATACTTGATAAAAATGTTTTCAGGATTCTTAATCAATGCTTTCATCATTTAAATAATTAAATTTGCTTTTGTTCACTTGTTTTTTTTAAACCAAGGGTTGTGGTTTTTTAAACCAGTGGCAAATTATGACACATTAAAGTGGTTCAATTACATGTTTATTCAAGTTTTTATATTTTACTCAAATATAAATTATATTTACAGTCAATGTAAATTTCTCCTCATGCCTAACTAATCTCTGTCAAATATTGTCTTTAAAACAAGGAATATTCAAATCAATGACCCCTCAAAAATGTACAGAAAGGACATCGTTGTCACACTCTCAAACCAGCAAACTTTGTAAAATGACCATTTACAATTTGACATTCAAAGATGTAACTTGCTTAGTGTTACACCTAAAAAGAGTCCAGAGGCATCCAAGCCCATGTATTGCTGCTGTCATTTTTTGCTTATTTAAATGTTGCACAGGATAGTACATTGACGTGAAGTCAGTAGAAGGAAGTTTTTGGTAATAGCAGAAATACTATCAGAAGCAGTCCACGTGTATTTGTAATTAGTTACCAAATGACTGCATAAAGAGTGAAAAGGTAAACGCACTGGGGCTGTATTTTGGCTCAATCTGTGACTTGTTGGTCAATCCTGTTTGGGATGTAGAAAGGCTCACCTTTTCAAAAGGCAATTGCAATTATGGTGTGTGCTTCAGCTTTGTTTTCCACCCTTCCTTGATTATCAGGCTTTCCTGTACATAAAAGTGAAGAAGAGAAACTAGAAGGTAGGTGTTTGGACGAACGGAGACAAGATGGCGCAGTTCCGGGTTCTTCACCGTCAACTTTCCCGCGCCCGGGAAGGAAGGACACGGGTCGACTGCGCAGGCGCAACCCGACCTCCCACGGAGAAGAACCCGGAACTGCGCCATCTTGCCTCCGTTCGTCCAAACAGTAGGCAATTTTCCATTTCTCTGAAAGCTGCAGGAGAAAAAATATATATATATTTGAAGTAAAACCTGAGAGGAAACCTAGTTTCCTTTTAGTCATGTTCCATTCTTGCTCCTGTGTTCACAACATGTTCACAAATAAATGATTCCAATTTTCAGCCAGAATTTAAATCTCAAGTGTTCCACTCACTGCAAAAAAGAACATAAAGGCACAGAATGATGTATCCAGCTTTTGCTGTAACAAAATGTTCTGTTTGGAAACCAAATTAAGTTATTGGTCTAATTTCAACTAGGTTAACATAAAATTTTGACTGGAAAGGGCCCAATTCTTGGCAATAAAAAACTGACCTTTCAAATGTTTTTCATCTGTCTATAAAATAGAATTTTCTTAATGTTATCAAGAGGGAAAGAATTGTATATGCAAATTAGATATCTTTATTAAAGAGTATTGAATGACTAACAATAATTTCAACTCAACCAATATTGTCTATCTTCTAGCACTACATAGGTCTTTAGATTGTAAAGATAATATACCCAACCTCACAAAGTTCTTGGTTTAGTAAGAGAATGAAAAGATTAACAAACTATTAAATTCATGGAGAACATACAAATAAAAATGAATATTTTATTTCAGGCAATTTCAAATAAGACTTTCTGGTTTTTTGGAAGATAGATGTGTAAACAACATTGATGGTTACAATATTGGAATGCTCAATGTTCATGTGCCCTGGGGCAGTAGACCCTAGGAGCTGGCCTCCTAGAACAGAGCAGAACAGTTGACTTTGGTGACTAGATTAGGCTAATTGGGGAGACTGGGTAGGGGAGACAGGCTCAGTGGATAAGCAAGAGTACAAAGTATCACAAGTCTCAGGAAAATTGGAGAGACTGTAAATAAAGATCAGAGCATTGCTGAGGAAAGATGAGTTTTGATTGGGAATAATTTAGTCAGGATCCTTTCTGGAAAAAGTGACAACAATAAAACTTCAACTCACTTAGTCAAAAATATAATGTATTAGCTTTCATAATTGAAAAGTACGGGGCATAACTGAGGAATACAGGCAAAGGCTATGCCCATGGGGTTGTCACAAATCCATTCCTCACTTTCTACTTGATTCTGTACTCCTTCATGTTGGATTCCTTCACAGACATGGTGAGTCCAATTTTGATAATGAGCTACCACAACTATAAGTTTATATTCTATCACTCTTCATAGAATCGATCTGTCTATTAAGAATGGGATTGAGTTGCTATAAGGACAATGATTAAAAGAAGTCAGATGTTTATGTCTGCCTCACTTAAAAAAATAAATAAATAAAGTCATGTAGTCCAGGACTGCTATGCCAAACCCATAGTCAGAAATATAAGGATTGGGAAGAAAGACACTAAACTGTCATTATGTTTATTTGATAAAATTATCTGAATTAGAAAACATGAAATACTCTACAGAGAAATCATCATAAATGATATGAGTGGCAATATTGCTGAGTATAAAAAATTATATATATAGCAATAGTTGCATTCCTATACGGCAGCCACAGAGTGGTAATATCTTATTAATAAAATATATTTATTTATTTCTTTTGTTTTCTTTCTGCCTTTCTCTCCATCTTTCCCTCCCTCTCTTTCTTCCTCTCTCTCTTTCTCTTTCTCCCTTTCTTCCTTTCTTCCTTCCTTCCTTCCTTCCTTCTTTCTTTCTATTTCAATAGCTTTTGGGGTATAAGTGGTTTTTTGTTACATGAATGAATTCTATAGTGATGAATTCTGAGACTTTAGGGCACCCATCACCTGAGTAGTATACACTGTACCCAAATGCAGTCTTTTATCCCTCACTTCCCCATTCTTCCACCTCACATCCCCAAAGTCCATTATATAACTCTGAATGTCTTTGTATCCTCATAGTTTAGCTCCCACTTAGAAGTGAGAACATATGGTATTTGGTTTTCTCTTCCTGAGTTACTTCAGTTAGAATAACGGCCTCCAGCACTATCCAGGTTGCTGCAAAAGACATTATTTTGTTCCTTTTTATGGCTCGGTAGTATTCTATGGTGTATATATATCACATTTTCTTTGTCCACTCATTGGTCAGTGGGCACTTAGGTTGGTTCCATAACTTTGCAATTGTGAATTGTGCTGCAGTAAACATGTGTGCACGTGTCTTCATATAATGACTTATTTTCCTTTGGGTAGAAACCCAGCAGTGGGATTACCTGATCCAGTGGCAGATTTGCTTGTAGTTCTTTAAGGAATATCTATACTGTTTGCCATAGAGCTTGTATTAATTTACATTCCCACCAGCAGTATAAAAGTGTTCCCTTTTAACCACATCTACACCTACATCTATTGTTTTTTGACTTTTTAGTTATGGACATTCTTGGAGGAGTAATGTTATATCTCACTGTGGTTTTAATTTGCCTTTCCCTGATGATTAGTGATGCTGAACATTTTTTCATAGGTTTGTTGGCCATTTGTATAGCTTCTTTTGAGAAATATCTATTAACGCCTTTTGCTCACTTTCTGATGGGATTATTTGTTTTAAATAAAACATTTTTTCTATAAAAACAGATATAAAGTAATAAACTAACAGTAAGTGATTTGAATAGTATCAGTAGACCATATTTTATTCAAATAAATTTAAACATTTGGAGAGATATACATATTCATGGATAAAAAGACTTACTGGCATAAAGCTATCAATACTTCCCAAATAAATCTAAAATTATGTGCAACAGGATCCCCCCTACAAGATTTGTTTTCATGAAACTTACAAAAGAGAGTATATGGAAAAGTAATGAAACAAGCATTTTTTCAAGAAACCAGTCAACAAAATTTATATGGAAAGGCCAAGAGTCACATATAGGCAAGATACAAGCTCTTTGCCCTACAACATCAGTCTGTTATGAAATTAAAGTAATTAAGAAGCATGGTATTGGAATGAAGATAGAAAAATTGACCAAGAAAAAAAATGGAAAAAATCACATAAATAAATATATCGAAAACTTAAATTGAAAACCATTGATGGAAGACACTGGCTGTTCAATAAATGTTACTGGAGAAATTATTTGCATAGAAAAAACGAGTTGGATACTTAACTTACACAATGAAAAGTGAAAATTATTTCCACATAAATAATAGGCCTAAATATGTGAGAAAACAATTTGAAAACCTGGAGAAAAAAAATGTTTTTATGACATTAATATAGAAAAGTATTTCTAAAATTGACTTAGTTTTGCACAGAAAGATTGATAAATTTGATACTACATTACATTTTAATTCCATGCATGAAAATACATTGAAACAAAGTAAAAGGTCCAGTAACTCCCTGGAAGATTATTTTCTAATTTAGTGTCAATTAATTAGGTACCATAATACATAAATTACTTTTTTAAATTTATAAGAGAAATATAAATAATTCAGTAGAAAACTGATCATATGTATTGGCAACCTTACCTAAGAACAAATAGATACATAAAATTTATCTCCAATTTTAAAGAAATTCACATTAAAATCATAATAAAATACCACTTGTGCCTAACAACTTGTGAAAACACTAAAACCTGACAGTAGAGAATGCATATAAATTAGTTAGAATTCTCCCATCTTCATAAAATAATGTAAATTCCTAAAGCCAATTTGAGGGTTCTTTGGCAAAACTTGGAAAAGTGGAAAATGATTTAGCAACTTATTTTTATGTATTTAAATCTAGATAAGTCTTCATACATGCAAAACATGTATATAAGAATATGCATAGCAAAAGTGTTTAGAAAAGCAAAAAGAAAGGTACAAATAACATAAATCTGTATGAGGAGAAGAATCAATAAATATATTGTGGTATATGCATATATTTGAACATTATATAGAAGTGTAAATTAAATTAATGCACCCATTCCACATATATCCATATGGATAGATCTTAAACACTTCTTTTAACTGAAAAGGCAAAGATGGAATACATACATATAATACAATAT
>NW_016805421.1:2488308-2493181 GCF_001698545.2 Rhinopithecus bieti
TAAATATAATATAATACTGTTTTAGTCAGTTCTGGCTGCCATAATAAAGTATCACAGACTGAGTGGCTTAAACAACAGAAATCTGTTTCTCATAGTTTTGGGGACTGGAAGTCCAAGATCAAGTCCAAGTGCCAGCATGGTCAAGTTTTGTGAGGGCTCTCTTCTGAGATGCAGACTGCCAGCTTCTCATTTACCTTCCTATGACTGAAAACAGAAAGAGAGAGAAAGAGAGCTCCTTTGTGTCTTTTCGTAAGGGTAACCACCCGATTTATGCGAGTTCCAACCTCATAATCTATCTCCCAAAATCTCCACCTCCTAATACTATCACATTGGGGTTAAGATTTCAACATATGAATTTGAGTGGACACAAACATTCAGATCATAGCAAATAGTCAAATAGACTGAATATTTTTAAAGAATATATACATATTTGGTAAAACTAAAAGCCTAAGTATATACATAAAATGAGCGTGGCATTTATCTCTGGGAGTAAGAATTGGAATGGATTTGAGAAAAGATATTTAGGAAGATTCCACTCACATCTGTAATATTTTATATTATTTTATCTGAGTGGTAATTAACAGGTATTATCATTAATACATTTTATATCTAATAGATTTTAATAGATTTTAAAAGAAAATATGAATTAGCTACTGAATTCATAGAAAAGTTTAGTGGAATTGGGTTATATAAAGTAGACAGCAGCAAAAGGTAAAATGCAGGTGCAATATTTTAAGTCAGGAGTCCTCGAACTGCAACACATAGGCTAAATCTAGCCCACCATTTGCTTTTGCAAATAAAGTTTTATTGGAACACAGTCATACTCACTTATTTATATATTGTCTGTGGGTACTTTTACACTACAGCAGAGTCCAGGAGTTACAATAGAGACAGTATAGACATCACTTATTATCTGGCTCTTTACAGAGAAAAGTTGACAACCTCTGCTCTAAATAGCTGACATGGACTTTGCTTGGGGTATAATAACACATTTTTATTTGTTGTATACCTACTATAGACAGTTTAAATTTATTATTTCAATTCTTATTATTTGAGAGAATGTTCATATTATCCTCATATTACAGATGAGAAAACTGAGTCCCAGAGAATTTAAATAACTTGCTTCATACCTTTCTGAATACTAAGAGACCAAAATAGATTTCTCTGACTTAAAGCAAAGTATAGTGATGTAAACCATGACAGATCAGTCAGAAATTATTTTGAATTTCTTTATTTTTAGACTACACTTTTTCACTCTGTCAAAATAGAGGATGTTGAATCAATGATTTGGAAAAGGGTAAGACATAAGATGTAAAATATGTGGAAATTAGAAGTTATAAAGAAATATAAATTTTGTTCCAAATTATTAGGAGTAAAATTTTCCCCTAATAAAGGAATCACGCAAACATATACATACACAACTTATTTATTCTGCCTTAGAAGATACAGAGAAACTGTGTTAGCTTAATGTATCAATTATACGACACTCTACAACTCAACAATTCTGTTGATCATCTGTTTCCTACAAATCACTGACACAAATTATGTTTTCTATAATGAGGTAGAAGATACTAAAAAAAGATCTTCCCCTGATAGAATATAAATGCCTTGAGGATTGGCACCGTGTAAGTACTCAGTACAAATGTCCAGAAGATGAATTCATGATATTTAAACAGGGTGTTCAACCAGTATTTTTAGAAGTGCTATATCTAATATAAAGAGCCTTGTCCCAGTTCAAAGAAAAGAAAGATTTAGAAAATCAAGGGAGCTTCAAAAAAAAAAACATATCTCCTACTCAGAAATTATCCAAATTGCAAGAGAAGAGAATATAAAGGAAAACGTAAGAAAGATGCAGTCTGGGGATGAGCTTAATCTGTCCATGAGTCTTACAACTTCAAAGGACTGAAGTGTAGAAGAGGGATAGGCAACGATGGGAAAGAGAAAGAAGTGTTAGGGAGTACACTGGATTAGGGAATTTACTTGGCTGTCACATGACATTATCAGCCAAAGCCAATTTATACGGTGGTCTAAGAAAAGACATCAGAGGTGGAGACAGAAAACATTAGGTAAAACTGCTTTACTTATAAAATTAGTATGTTCTATATTTTATATTGAAACGATAAGCTCTTTTGAAAAATTATTTAATACCTTAAAATTAGAATGTCCGTTTTTTGTGTTTCTTAGTTTGTAAATACTACAAGAAATAACTAAGCTTTACTTCAGAAGAAGCACATAAAATCTTAAATATAGAAGACATCAAAGTGACTATATTGGTCACATTGAAGAAGGCTTTTTTACCTTTCCAAATTTGTGTTACGTTTTGATTTATTTTGAACCAATCCCCATCACTTGATAAAGAAAATGGAAGAGAAGTAATGAAAGTCTGCAAGCAAGTGGGATGTTTGAGGCCACTAAATTATTGGTGCTATATCATGAGAGGGATGGGATTTGGGAGAACCGGGAATTTCATTCCAGAAGAAACTTCCTGAGGGTATTTGTACGTGTCGTGCAGTAGAATGTTCCTTGTGCAAAGCATCTCTTTGCTGCTGATGTAGAAGAACACGGAAGCAGTGTCTAGTGTTACTGATATTCCTGTCTTCCACACATGGATTCAGGATGAACATCCAATTCACAGGCAATACAATTCTTACTGTATTTTGAATAATCTATTATGTCTCGTGCATGTATAAGAAGAGATATACTTAAGTCTCCAGAATGATTCCTTCTGATTTGGTGAATAATGTATAGGAAATGTGTAGGAAAAAATCATCTGGTTCAGGCAATCAGTGTTGGTTTTGGAAACTTAGGAGTTCTGAGGTAACACCCAGACATTAGTCATTGAGTACAGTGTAACTTAAGCTTCTGGGACTTTAGGATATTGAGCAATTACAATTTATTACACACTTTCTTTGATTTTCAAAACCTCTGAAAGAGGAAAAGTTCACGTAGTAATCAGTAGCTATGTGACCTTTAGGCAGTCACAATACTTGATTGGGTATTGTCTTCCTAATCTGGAAGGTGAAGGAATTATAGATGATCTACATCTACAATCTGCTATTTCTATAAATCGAAGTAGCCTGCTAATAACACAGATAGATCTCAGCATAATTACAGAAAAGTATAAAACTTCTGTCATGTGAAATCACCCCAGCCTACTCCCTCAGGGGAACTACTGGTTTGTCATTTAATTGCATGGGCACACAGTGCAAATATTTCAAAGCTGAATTCTGAAGCGCTATGGGGCAATGTTGTGCTAATGTGGACTCCAGGCATCAAATCCCTTTGAGCGATTATTTTAAAGAAATAGGAGATTTAACTAAATGTGAAAATAAGATTACTTGAAGTGGAGGAGGACTGAAAATGTAGGGAAAAAAATACCTTAGGTGGAATTAATTTAACTTTTGGCAAAATCTGTGTGAGAGGATAAGAAAGGAAGGTGTGGGTGGCATGGCCCATAGCAAATAATTCATTCTCTTGAAAGGAGAAAGAGCAGGTCAAATACATTTTAGTGTACTATTTTCCAAAGGAAAAGAGTGAAATAAAGTTCCAATGAGCATAAACATTAAAAGTATATTATGTAAAGCTACTTTTAGTCATAAAATCACCGTGTTTTATATATTTAATTTTGAACTCCACTTTATCTGGGCAGTAATTTAAAATTTAATAGTTACATTTAGGTTTCAATGCTTTACTTTTATTCCAATTGTCTCTAAGAGTTGTTTTAAGTCTTGGTGAAACAAACTTTGTTACAAGATAAATAATTCAGTTATTAGGGGTATAGGTAGACCTGGTATCTTATCACTATGCAGCTCTTCCTTGTGACCCAGGGGCATGATGATGCTTCACTCCAGTATGTGTAATCAGATTGCAGTGCAAGCTTTGTTGAGCTAACCAGAGAATTTGCTGCTAAAATGCATCCTTTTAAACTAAAAAGGTACATTAAGCCAGAAAACAGCTTGCTTCTCAGATATAAATTAGACCTTTCCAGCAGGACTGGCACATATTTTAAACCAGCAAACAAAGCAAAACTTTGGACAAATTCTGTATTCTCCTTCAATTTTCATTGCTTCATTCTATCAGATAAATTGTTTGGTTTTCCAGATTCATTTTGCCCCCTTACTGTCTGTCCTAGGGTGCTGACTCATGTAGAGTATATCAACAGGTTCCCATTGCCTTGAGTCTCTAGTGAAATGTTGTGAAAGGAAGCTGAGGCAGACAGAAAGCTGAGACAACGTGCTCCATAGTGCTCTGAGGAATGGTAGTAATCTTGGCCTTGACTCTAGGTTACATGCTAACTCTCTGACATTGTTATACATAAAAAGAGAAGGCACAATTATAAATACAGAATGGAAATACATAAATTGCAGAGACAGAAAGAAACTGAAGCAAAGTTTTAATAAGAAGCAGAGGTAAGAGGCCACTAGCTCCACAAAGAATGGAGAAAGTAGTCTTGGCTCAGCTCTTTTGCGTTATCCAGTCATATTTTGCTTTCAATGCTTGGAGCTTGGTAAACTTTATAGCACCCCATATATTAGTTAAGACTTTAGGTTATAAGACATGACAGACTCTACTCTAACAAACTTGAACGAACACATTAAGTAACATATTGGCACATATGAATATCTATGGAATGTCCAATGTTGGGTATGGCTTGATTTAAGAATTTGATGATGAGGCCAACATCATCCTGATACCAAAGCCTGGCAGAGACACAACAAAAAAAGAGAATTTTAGACCAATATCCCTGATGAACATCGATGCAAAAATCCTCAATAAAATACTGGCAAACCGGATTCAGCAGCACATCAAAAAGCTTATCCACCATGATCAAGTGGGCTTCATCCCTGGGATGCAAGGCTGGTTCAACATTCAC
>NW_016805421.1:2495452-2521110 GCF_001698545.2 Rhinopithecus bieti
AAAAAAAAAAAAAAGAATTTGATGATGTATTAGGAAATCTATCCAATGTTTTTTTCTTTCTCTTAGCTCTCCTTTTTCCTAGCAGGCCTCATTCTCAGCAATGATGATCCTTAATGGTCTTCAGTGGTCTGGATCTCTAGAGAAAGAATCTTAAATTTCAAGGTCCATATCAGTCCCTCAAAAAGAACTCCGGCTTGGCTGAGCCATTTTGCTACTGATGACTTAATAGTAATTCTAGACAGATAGGGTATTCTGGTTGGCTTAGCATCATTGCCATGCACCTTTGTACTACAGGTGAAGCTATGTGATTGGCAGTCCCATCAGGGTAGAGAAAGAAAAATCTATAAATGAAAAAACTGCTGAGCAGACCAAGAAGGTAAAAGATCTACATTCCTTTATTCTGTTTTAGGGAATCAAACAATCACCACCCTTCTCTCCTTTCACAACCCCTGACATATTTAATTCATAAACATGAATGAGCAAACAAAATCAAAACACAAAACATTTTGAGCACCTCGTAATTTTGAGTTTAAGTTTATTGTTGAATTGAGGGAGTATATTAATAAACAGGTACAAAATTAAAACATAATATGACAAGTGTGGTAGTAAGGTATATTGAAGATACACCAGAATATTTAGGTTGTCTCTAATTCCTTTAGTAAAACTTGCTTTCAAGTATATGCCATAAAAATCAACTTATACTATTTTCTGGGCTAACTACATTTTGAAAAGTACCGAAACTAAATTGATGACCCTGTGATCAGATATGTAGCCAACGTTAATAACCTGGTAGAATTGTATTAATAGATGTTGACAAAAGAAAAACATTTGGAGTAATAGAAAGGAAAGGGAAAATGATGGTTATCGGGTACGTCCTAAATTCTTTTTAGCTGTCCATCTGACTCTTAAGATGGACTTGTTTGCTGTTACCTCAGTTCTCTAAACAAACTGAAACAGAAACCAAAATGTGAAAGAGGTCATGGCATAAGGTTTCTGTTAACTGGACTGCACTCTGTCGTGACTATAAATGTTTTTTATTGGTGTGCTTCTCTCTGGTCCTCTGGATATTTCTGGAGAAGACACAGAGAAATAGGTCTTCTTTTAGGTAGCCTCAGAGTACTTGCTTCTCTGCTGCCTTTGGCTATTTGGGTCTTCAGCATTCAAATGTAAACTTTTGCCTCTTTACCTCATCTTGGAGCCTGAGGAGGCCTGCTGGGAACAGGATGTGTAAAAGGCAAATATGTTTGAAAGGCTGTGGTCCAAGGCCATTTTTGTTGGCTGTGAGCCAGGTCTCCAGAACCAGAGGGAATGTGCATCCCTTTTTTGAATTGAAGGTGTTTATGCCCAAGATGAAACTTAACTTTATTTGGGCCAAAGATGTGTTTATGTATACAATGCAAAGAACAACACAGTGACTCCTGGTAGTAAATCAAACAAAACCAGACCGAGAGTGATCTTGAGAAAGGTAACTCCAGCCCATGGAAACAATGGCATGGTTTATGCCAAATTCCAAAGCAATCTTCTTTCTAAGGCCATTGGACACAGAATCTGTATGATACTGTACCCCTTAAGGATTAAAATAATAAAAGTAAATAAATAAAATGGGCTTGTGCTGTTGTAAAACACACATGCCCAACAGACACATATACACATTTAACTTTTGCAATTGATATTTGAATTATTTTTAAAACGTATAAGACCTTCCCAGCACTTTGGGAGGCCGAGATGGGTGGATCACGAGATGAGGAGATCGAGACCATCCTGGCTAACACACTGAAACCCCGTCTCTACTAAAAAATACAAAAAACTAGCCGGGCGAGGTGGCGGACGCCTGTAGTCCCAGCTACTGGGGAGGCTAAGGCAGGAAAATGCCATAAACCTGGGAGGCGGAGGTTGCAGTGAGCTGAGATCCGGCCACTGCACTCCAGCCTGGGTGACAGAGCGAGACTCCATCTCAAAAAAAAAAAAAAAAAAAAAAAAACCTATTTTAGGATCATAATTATCCTATACATTATAAATGTATATTGAAATTGCTTAACAATGTTGATGTTGGGAGGCAACAAATCCTATTACATACATAAGGTAAACATAATATGGCTTATTTTATAAAATATGGTCTTGTTGGCATTTAGCAGGCATATGGGAAATGTCATTAAATGTCATTAACAGTTTCTTCCTATTCTTAAGAGTTATTTAACTTACAGGGTTTGTGTGTATGTGTGAGTATGTTTGAGTGTGCATATATTATGTACGTTTTATTCTTTTAACAGTTATATTTTACTTTTGAAAACCAAAGTAGTTTAGATTTATTTTTATGGATTTGTTTTGTTTTGGGGAAAAGAAGTCACAGAAAAGAAAGTAGCAATCTCATCATCTGTTAATATTTTGGAGACTATAACACAAGTATCTCTTTATGCATATACATCATTTTATGTCACAATTAATTTAATAATGAGTACTTTTATAACAGGATTTTTTTCCTTTCCTAACACACAAGGGTAAAGTACTGTATTAGGATTTATCTCTACCTTTTTACTTAGGCCAGTGTTTACATTTCATACCCAAATAACTCTTGAAAGGGCCACTAGCTGTACATCCAGTTTATTCTTATCTTCACTTGAAAAATGTGAACGAAAGTGTATGTTTAATTTCTCCACAGCAATACCAATGGTGTGTTGAAATGCCTAGGCCTAGTAAAGAAAGCCATTTGATAGGAATACAAAAATTGTCAGATAAATGTCAATTTATGGCTCTATAAACATTCGATCTGTCCAGAAAGTGTGTACTGATTGAGTCAGTTTTGACAGATGAAGAGCACTCACTGAAGATCCTATCCTGAGAAACATCCTTCATTAATATTTACATTTGTCTTGACAGCACAGTTGCTGTAAGCATAGGGTGGGTAAATATAGCCTGCATCTGGCTAATATACATAGTCATGGGGCTGCATTTGTCTCAGAATCCAAATGCTTCGGGTAAGAATATGGGGCTGATTGTTTCTGTGGACTGCTTGGAAAGAATTAATTTAAGCAAGGAAAACTCCATGACACTTACTTGAAGGAAGGGCGACATTTATAATCAGTTAACCTGTAGTTGTAAAAGAACAACAAATAGCTTTAATTCTCATCCCCCTCCCTCTCATTTTCTTTTCCTTCTTCATTTTTTATTCTGCTGTGAGCAGTCACTAAAATATGGCTGGTCAATAAGGGGCAAGTAAAATTGGAGGGGTTGCTATAGGAACACACAAAGTGATGCAGAGCAATAACCACTCTAATTTATACTGTGTTTTCACGCTGTATTTCCATTGCAGTTAAACTCAACTTCAGAAGACTTTTCTTAAGAGAAAGGCTACTTGAAATGCAGGAGACTCTTTCTAAGACAATTTTATGTACTAACTTTGAAAATAATAAATCCTAAATCTGAGTAGTGCTACAAGCAGGAAACTGGTATTTCTCCTATCCATGCCATTATATTTTCAATGCATTTTGGCCAAAATCATTTTTGCACAGTGAAAGACCTGGGAATGCATTTTAATAGTGATGAAAGCATGAGTAACGAGGAGTGCTGCCTGAAGCAGTCTGAGCTCGCATCTCCTCAGCTGCTCTCCTCCATTTTGACAGGCAGCATCTATATTCCAGCCCCGAGACCCTTCTCATTCCCAATTCTGTTGAATTATCCCACTCAGAGACTACGCTCTCCTCAAATCTTGTTTTTTTGAAAGGTGACAGACCCTACTGCCTCGTTTCTGACCTCCATTTGATAACTCCAAAGTAATCATGGGAGGCATTTCAGATCGGCATATCAAAATAATTTCACATTCGCCAGACCCATGACTGAAAGGACAGCGTCGCTTGCAGCCACAGCCACACGGAAATCTTCGAGAGAAGAGGGGAGCTTTTCTCATGATTAAATTTGAGGGAGTGATTAACTCAACTTCTGCTTGCTCATATCTGTTCATTTTCATGTGTCCAACTCATAAGCACAATCAATTTTCTTTTTTCTCCCCACAGTTGTGGGGGTAGCCCATGAGCCATTTATTCTCAAAATGAGAGTGCAGGAGAAATTTCTAACCCAGTGATCAAAAAGCCCTGTGGATCAAGACAGCTCAGGAAACAAGATTTTCTACACAATCATGTAGATGACATGGATGGATTCGAGAGTAGTTTCCTTCCTTTTTTGGTAAGTCCGAGACAAAGGTCAAAGGTTCATTCTTTCCTTGTATAAAAAAAAAAAAATTTTTTTTTATTTAATAGCTGACAAGCGAGGAACTGTGGTTAATCTAACAGGGCTATTGCTCTATCTGATTTGATTTTGGAAAGTGTTTTTTATTCGTGGCATTTTGTTGAAGCATGGGGTTTGACAATGAGAGGGGCAAACGAAAACAAACCCCAAAAGATAAAAGTCACATCAAAATTTTAAAAGTGGAATGGGACTTATGTGAGAGGGCTCAGCAATTAATATCTAATCAAATTACGCTATTTATTATGGAACAATCAAGCACAAGTTACTCACATGGGGTAAAACACTCAAACGTTGAATAGCCGTTTGTCCTTCCAGAGGGCTAGTTAATGTCTGTTAAAGAGCTTTTAATCAAGATTAGATAAATATGTGTCTGGAAATGGGCAGAAAAGGAGTACAAAAACACTTTCTATGCCATATATTCCTAACCAAATAGCAAGGCAGTAAAAGTCAGGGTTGTGTTTATCAAATATTCAGCGCTTGCTCTATTCAAGCACCTAATATATATTACAACATTGCTTACTTTCTGGTAAAATTATACATATAGTTCTGGAATATATTTTAGGGTCTTTTGCAAGGGCTGAAGTAAAAAAATTTATCTGAAACCTTGGACTGATAAATAATGTCACTTTCCAAAAAATAAATAAATAAATGTTTAGAGTCCAAACACTTCTTTTAGCATCCCGTAAGAAAATTGTAATCTACTATCGTAAAAAAGAAACAAGATGTATTATTCCAGAAAATATTTTTAATGTTTACAAGATCCTATTTGAAGCTGAATAATCTTTTCCTTTCACGTAGATGTCAAGGAGAGTTGGGGGAAGGGATGGATTAGGGAACTTGAGCCTTCAAAGGCAAATGGGACCCGTTTACAAATGATACCTTTCATCTCCAGAGCTGTTTGCTGGAGGGCAATGCTGAATGTTTGGTCTGAAAAATGAATTCAAATCACTCTACAGAATAACGGTTGCAGAGTTAACTAACAGCATTAGATACTGTGCTTTCCAAATGCAACCTGCTTTGTTTTTTTAACTACCCTGAATCTGTCTAATCATAAAAGAAACACATTTTTTTTTGCTTTGAGAGAAGCGTTAGCATTTTTAACATCTATCACTGCATGCCCACGCAGAAAAAGAACTGATTTCAGAATTAATAAATTGGCTATGCACATGTACAATTATTTACTATTTACGATTTCTTCTTAAGGACATTTCTGTGGGATGTTACAGTTAGCGGAGTTTCCCTTTAGGCAAATGATCATTTCTGGTTTCTTCAGCTTGGATATCCCTTCACTGCTACCACTGAGAAAGTAAAGACCTCTGTCAGGGTTTGATACTGTCCATAAATAACTACTCTTTCTCTGACCTGTCTGTATTTAGAACTAAGTCATAAGTGTCAGATAGATATACATTGAAAATTCACCTCTATTCTTAAATTGATATTTGTTTATGTGGCTTAACTAAACAAAGCAAGTAAGATTCATCTTTGAATTATACAAATTCACCCTCCCCAGTCCCTGGCTGATTGGAATGACCACAGGCCTCACTGCAGAAGTACAGCCTTCACACTTGAAACTTCCAGCATGGTGGTTCAGAGAAGAATGTGAGTGCCCTGAAGAGAGTTGGCTCAAAAGAGAGAATAGAAAGAGAGGCTGAAGAGAACAGGCTTAACTCCTCCCAAACTCTCCATCAGATCACTCATTTCATCTGAAAGCTAAGTCAGTGGCTTAAAAGACCAGGTAGGTTACTCGCACTGAGAACTTTTCACAGGGAAACATGAAGCCAAGGGAAAAGAGATTCCCTTTACCCCACTGCAAGTTCCTTTCCCCACCTAATGTGCTAAACATTTTTTAAGTAAAAATGTTCTGGCCGGGCACAGTGGCTCAAGCCTGTAATCCCAGCACTTCGGGAGGCCGAGATGGGCGGATCACGAGGTCAGGAGATCGAGACCATCCTGGCTAACACGGTGAAACCCCGTCTCTACTAAAATACAAAAAACTAGCTGGGCGAGGTGGCGGTGCCTGTAGTCCCAGCTACTCGGGAGGCTGAGGCAGGAGAATCGCTTGAACCCGGGAGGCGGATCTTGCAGTGAACTGAGATCCGGCCACTGCACTCCAGCCTGGGCGACAGAGCGAGACTCCGTCTCAAAAAAACAAAAAAAAAAAAAGAAAAGAAACATTATTTTTACTAAGCACAGAATAGTTATCAAAGAATATTTATTACATAAAGTATAAAGCATGATAATATTCACTATTTAATTTAGGGAAAAGAAGAGTGCCATTGCCTTTGACATTTCCTATGTGCCCTTCTCCATCCCAGCCTGGTCTCCCCTCTCTCAGAACCAACCAATATTCTAAATGTTGTTTCTCGCCCCTTTCTGCCCTGTTAATGTATTTTTTGTTTTATGGTTCTAGGAAATTTTTATCACATCTATAGATTCATGCAACCGTAGCTATAATCAGAATCCAGTACTTTTCCATCATTGCAGATAAATTCCTTTATGGTACTCCTAAAGGTCTATACTGTGCCCCAACCCTAAGCCCTGGCAACCGCAGATCGGTTCTTCATCACCATAATTCTGTAATTTTCAGAGTGGATTGGCTTTTTTACACTCAGCGTAATGTCACTGGGGTTCACCAAAGCTGTTAGTGTGTGAATAGTGTGCTTTATTTCTGAGTGGTATTCCATTGTGCTATAGCATTATAAAAAGTACTATAGTTGGCCAGGCGCGTTGGCTCAAGCCTGTAATCCCAGCACTTTGGGAGGCCGAGACGGGCGGATCACGAGGTCAGGAGATCGAGACCATCCTGGCTAACACGGTGAAACCCCGTCTCTACTAAAAAATACAAAAAACTAGCCGGGCGAGGTGGCGGCGCCTGTAGTCCCAGCTACTCGGGAGGCTGAGGCAGGAGAATGGCATGAACCCGGGAGGCGGAGCTTGCAGTGAGCTGAGATCCGGCCACTGCACTCCAGCCTGGGCGACAGAGCAAGACTCCATCTCAAAAAACAAAAAGTTCTAAGTGGAAACCCAACAGTCTGAAATAATTAATTTGCCTTGGTAAGTTTTTAAGTTAATACTAAGAAGTGATTTGAATATTAGAGAAATTTAGCTCATTAATTTCTTATGTTAAGCCATATTTCCAGCGGCATGGATCCTTTGAAATTAGCCTTATCTATATGGTAATCCAAAAGCTAAAAAGCAATACACACACACACTGTTAGATTGCTCAGTCCATTTTATATGTATTAACATTATTTAAAAAAATCTTTCTTAATCATCCTACCCCCGTACAGTATCATAAAACTTGCTTTGTGTATACAGAGCTTTTCTTGTTCCTAGAATGTCCCTTATACCACCATGCATGACTTCCTTAGGTCATGAGGTCCTTTGTAGTCTATGCCAATATTCTGTGTCTAAATTTTTCTTTTATAAAATGAAATCTTAAATGAATTAACAAGAGATGCAGAATAATAAAAATGCTTAGAACCTTTAAATATTCTTCTCGCCTTTGATTTCCAAATGCTTTAGTCCAGTCAAAGACAGTAAAAATAAAGGAAACATGACATACAGGATGTAGTTTATGACTCTCAACTATTCTCATATCAACACAGAACAAATAAACTACAGCAGAGCTGCACTGTCACACTCCTTCAGACATGATTCATCCAAAGTGATCTTCCATCAATTAGATAGATGATTAAGTTGATCGGAATGAGCAATTCTCCCTTCCCTTGTATTATGAGCAATCGGGAAATAATCATTGAGCACTATGTCAGGTGGTAAGGATACAAAAATAAATAACCTAAGGTCTTAAAGTTGTTTATGAACTAGCAAAGAACGGTAACTTATGCAAAATTATCTTACTATTTGTTACAAGAGATACAAACATATTGTGGTTTTTTTCGTTGGGTGTAAAGATGGAGGTTCCTGAGAGAAAAAAAAAAATCACATGGGGCCAGGAACATTACAGCAAACAATCCTAGAAAAAGTGGCACATTACTCTACCTTGAAGAAGGAGTAAAATTTGGGTGAATAGAGAGGAGGGGTCAGGTAATCCAGGTGGGGATATAAGGAAGAACTCCTTAAGCAAAAAATGAGACACAGATGAACCTGGCATTTTAGCTGGCTTCCCCAGAAATCAAAGCCTGAGACTGAGGGCTCCTGTGGTATTATTTTATAAGGTTCTACTACTCTAGGAAACAGGTGTAAAGGAGTAAGAAGAGGAGTGAAGCAGAGAAGAGAGAGTCACTATGATACATTTTGCAACTAGCACTGCTAACTACAACCAATTACTCCATTCTTGGAAACATATCCCCATGGGCCAACTTGATTTCAGAACCACCTGTCAATGGGTGGGAAAAGGGGATAATAGTGGAGGAATTTCAATACTGACTTCCAGCTCCCATTGGTCAAAAGTTATCTTGATGAGGCATTAAGTCCCCTGCACTTCCAGATTAGATATGCCTGAGTATAAACCCCCAATAGGCTCCCAGTACACCATCAACATAAAAGCCACAGGGTAATTATCTTCCATATTAAATTCAAGTTGAGGAAGCTTACTGTATTGAAATGAGCAAGTAGAGGAAGGGTTGGAGAAGGAAACTAGAAACAGCAATGCATGTTGTCATGTTTTTTAGTTGATTCACCTGAGAGGTCACACTGACCAAGACCATTGCTATGGTAATAGGATTGATAAAGGCTGTGGGCCAGGAGCCAAAAGATCTGGGCTGTGGTCTATGTTCCACCCCTGCCTCACTTACTGACCTTAGACATGGGAGATCATTCCTCTGGCTCTCAGCTTCCTTGCCTATAAAATGGGAATAATTGAACTTGTACTACTTACCTCATAAAGCTATGAAACTTAAAGATGATGTGTTAGAAAGTCTTTTGTAGATCTGGCTGGGCGTGGTGGCTCAAGCTTGTAATCCCAGCACTTTGGGAGGCCGAGACAGGAGGATCACGAGGTCAGGACATCGAGACCATCCTGGCTAACACGGTGAAACCCGTCTCTACTAAAAAATACAAAAAAACTAGCCGGGCGAGATGGCGGGCGCCTGTAGTCCCAGCTACTCGGGAGGCTGAGGCAGGAGAATGGCGTAAACCCAGGAGGCGGAGCTTGCAGTGAGCTGAGATCCGGCCACTGCACTCCAGCCTGGGCGACAGAGCGAGACTCCGTATCAAAAAAAAAAAAAAAAAAAAAAAAAAAAAAGTCTTTTGTAGATCTCTACAAGGAGAACTACAAACCATTGCTCAAAGAAATCAAAAGTGACACAAACAAATGGAAAAACATTCCATGCTCATGGATAGGAACAGTCAACATCATTAAAATGGCCATGCTGCCAAAAGCAATTTATAGATTCAGTATTCTGTCTATTGAACTACTATTGACATTCTTCATGGAATTAGGAAAAAAAAATAATTTAACATTAATATGGAACCAAAAAAGAGCCCTAATACCCAAGGCAATGCTAAACAAAAAAGAAGAAACTGAAGGCATCATGCTATCTGACTTTAAACTATATTACAGGGCTACAGTAACCAAAACAGCACGGTATTGGTACAAACACAGAAACATAGACAGAATAGAGAGACATAGAAAAGAATAGAGAAAGCAGAAATAAGACTGCACACCTACAACTATCTGATCTTTGACAAAACCTGACAAAAAGCAATGGGGAAAGCCTTCCCTATTCAATAAATGGTGCTGGGATAAGTGGCTAGCCATATGCAAAAGGTTAAAACTGGACCCCTTCATTATATTATATACAAAAATGAACTCAAGGTAGATTAAACACTTAAATGTAAAACCCAAAACTATAAAAACCCTGGACAGCAACCTAGCTAATACCATCCAGGACATAGGCACAGGCAAGGATTTCATGATGAAGATGCTGAAAGTGATGGCAACCAAAGCAAAAATTGACAAATGGGATCTAATGTAACTATAGAGCTTCTGCACAGCAAAAGAAACTATCAGCAGAGTAAAAGTATAACTTACACAATGAGAGAAAACTTTTGCAAACTGTGCATCCAACAAAGATCTGATATCCAGCATCTAGAAGGAACTTAAACAAACTTATAGGAAGACACCAAACAGTCCCATAAAAAGTGGGCAAAGAAATATAAATCGTTCTATTATAAAGATACATGCATTGCAGTATTTCATAACACTAAAAACATGGAATCAACCCAAATGCCCATAAGTGATGGACTGGATAAAGAAAATGTGGGCTGGGCGCGGCAGCACACACCTGTAATCCCAGCACTTTGGGAGCCCGAGGCAGCTGGATCACGAGGTTAGGAGATCAAGACTAGCCTGGCCAAGATGGTGAACCTCCATCTCTACTAAAAATACAAAAATTTAGCCAGGGGTGGTGACAGGTGCCTGTAATCCCAGCTACTTGGGAGCCTGAGGCAGAGAATAGGTTGAACCCAGGAGGTGGAGGTTGCAGTGAGCCAAGACCATGCCACTGCACTGCAGCCTGATCAACAGAGTGAGACTCTGTCTCAAAAAAAAAAAGAAAGAAAGAAAGAAAGAAAATGTGGTACACAGACACCATGGAATACTACGTAGCCATAAAAAGAAGTGAGATCATGTCCTTTGCAAGAACATGGATGGAACTGGAAGCCACTATCCTGAGCAAACTAATGCAGGAACAGAAGACAAAACACTACATGTTCTCTCTTATAAATGGGAGCTGAACAATGTGAACACATGGACACACTGGGGGAAACAACACACACTAGGTCCTGTTGGGGGGGCGAGGGAGAGCATCATGATAAATAGCTAATGCATGAGGGGCTTAATACCTAGGTGATGGGTTGATAGGTGTAGCAAACTACCATGGCACATGTAATAAACCCGCACATCTTGTACATGTATCCCAGAACCTAAAATTAAATTAAATGTTAACAAAGTAAATACAAGACAAATAAAAAGTGGGCAAATGACATGAACAGACACTTTTCAAAAGAAGACATGCATGTGGCCAACAATCATATGAGAAAAAGCACAACAATACTGATCATTAAAATATGTAAATCAAAACCACAGTGAGATACCATCTCACACCAATCAGAATAGCTATTATTAAAAAGTCAAAAAATAACAGATGCTAGTAAGGTTGTGGAGAAGAAGGAACACTTACACCGTATAAGTGGGAATGTAAATTAGTTCAACCACTGTGGAAGACAGTGTGGTGATTCCTCAAAGACCTAAAGACAGAAATACCATTTGATCCAGCAATCCCATTACTGGGTATATACCCAAAGGAATATAAATGTTTATATTATAAAGACATGCATGCATATATTCATTGCAGCACTGTTCTCAATAGCAAAGACATGTTATCAACCTAAATTTCCATCAGTGATGGACTGGATAAAGAAAATGTAGTACATATATACCATGGAATGCCATGCAGCCATAAAAAAATGAGTTCATGTCTTTTGCAGGAACAAAGATGGAGCTGGAGGCCATTATCCCTAGCAAACTAACAGAGGAACAGAAAACAAAATACCACGTGTTTTCACTTATAAGTTGAAGCTAAATGATGAGAACATATGAACACATAGAGGGGAACAATACACACTGGGGCCTATTGGAGGGTGGATGGTGGGAGGAGGGAGAAGATCAGGAAAAATAACTAATGGGTACTAAGCTTAATACCTGGGTGATGAAATAATTTGTATAACAAACTCTCATGACACAAGTTTACTATGTAACAAACCTGCACTTGTACCCCTGAACCTAAAAGTCAAAATAAAAGGCTTTCGTAAAATAGGTGAGGTTATTATTATTATCTGAAGGGTGAACAAGAGAGAATAGAACTGTTTTTACTGTTATTTCATGTAACAGATTTATAGAGATTGAGGGTCAAACACCAGGAAGAATTATTGTGTCAGCTTCATGTAAATGTAGTCTTGATAACTGAAATAAAGTAAATATAACTAGGGCCATCACCTGTACGATTAGAATCTCCAGCAATTACAACTCACAATGAAACAAAGAAATTCCTGTGCTATAGGAACAATATTATTCTAACTGACCTCTCCAGATTGACTGGTTACAATAAACAAATTCCCAAAATTCTAACTTCTCAATCACAATTTGCTCTATAAGTACAAAATGTTTTAATCTATAACTGCAGAAATGTAATAGTTATTGCTTTGTCTACACTATCAAAAATAAATTTTTTAAAAATGAGATAATAAAATCCTTAAAACCATTTGACTCATTCATCTCGATTTTAGGCAAAACTGTGGTTCTTTACTTAGATTATCAAGATAGTTATTTCAATATACACTTAACGAGCAAGCACAGATCTACCTATATTTATATCCATTAGCTACTCAAATTACCAGAGCCATTCTGACATAGTTTTGTCATTTAACTGCCCTTATTGTCCTCTTCCCATGTTTCACCTTCACCTCACCTCATCTTCAGATGCTGGAAACAGCATAGACCATGAATGGCACTTCCAAGTATCCTCTTATATCAGTAACCTCTTTCTCTGTTTTGACATCTGATAGATATTGAACTTGGCCTCTTTAAAGAAAATGGTGCAAAGCCCTCAACAGGAGGACTTGTAATAACTTACATTCTGAGTTGTTGCTGGTCCATGGATCAAGTGATTTCTGTTCTAGTTCTGGTTCTTCCACTAATGGGTTGCAAGTAACTTGGGCAAGTAACATTACATTTCTGATCCCCAGTTTCAGCAATTATTAATAAACACATTAGATTGGATGTTCTCTAATTGATTTTCTGGCTTTTATATTCAATGTTTCCAATTGTAAATGAAATGTTTTTTCATGAATATAATCTATAGTAATTAAGGTTTAATTAGTCAAACTTGATATTACCAAATATCAAATGAACAGCAGTTATCACAATTAAAGCACTCAATGCTAAACGGGACCAAACTTGCTGTGGTTGGTTGTCTAATTCCTATCTGCCTGAGTCTGATACTGTCAACGGTAGGAATAATGTTTGTGAAGGAAACAGACAGCTGAAATTACAAAAGTCAAATGTGGAAAATATATGGGCCTATATTACAAGTGCTTACCAAAGTCCATTCTGTTACTTAAGTTTCTCCAAGCTCTCTTTTACCTCATTTTCTATTCCACCCCACTCTCACTAATGCCATCTCACTAATATTATTTTGATTATCCATTGTTATAGGTTGGAGCTTTTCAACTTAATCTTTAGTGATCACTTCTTACTTTAAAAAACAAAAACAAACACACTTCAAAAAATTCACAACTGTAACTTGTCTTGTTTCAGAAATAATTTAGGACATCTTAAGAAATACACACAGTAAAAAAATAAAATATGTTTTTAGTTTGGAAGAAATTTGAGGCAACAAAAAATTAAGGGTAATAAAATGTGACGTGGTGCCAGGAGATAAGTACAGAACATATATACCACAAGATTCTATGAACATAGTAAAGAGAAATCACAAATATGTCGCTACCTGTTGATCAGTCAGCAGGAAAAGAAAAACGTGACTAGTTATGTAATTCACTGTGTTTGTAAGGTAAAGACACATCAATTTCTCAGAAGCACAGAGAGAAATTCTCTCACAGACTCCTGTAAGAAGGTTTCTCTGTCATGTGGTGAACCGAGAAACTTAATCCCTACAGTAAATACGTCACAAGGCCCCACAGGGTAGTTTCTGATGACATTCTTCAATATAAGCTGACAACATAAGCCAAAGTGACAGTATAATAAAATCAATAGTACAGGAATATTGATAAAATGTGGTGATCTGGTTTAATCCAATGATGGATTTCTATATTATTGAGAATATTGTTGTAGTAAACTTCTCAATAGCTGTGGGATGGTAGTGCAGTGAAGATGGTCCACTGGAATGAGTATCTGAAATTCAGAGTGACAGTTCAGTGACCAGCCAAATGTTTTATCAGCCTGCCAAGCCAGAAGTGTAAATGCCATTTTTTAGTGAAACTGAGTTGTTTAACAGGGACAAATGTCAACATGGAAGGTCAAGCCATTCATGCTATGTGGAGACTAAGGGAGAACCCACTAGCAAGGCAAGGGTCTCCTTGAAAAGATAGGTCATCCACACACAGACAACAGAGCAGGTGGGAGCCCCAGCTTCTATGCCACAAAACGTAACTGTAATTTAAGTATGTGAAAGTTTTAAAGCAACGAAAACCAAACAATCTACCTTGCCTGTTAAATAATAAATCAAATCTCTAGAAAACATTCATTTGAAGTCTAGAGCTTGGAGCAATAAAACTTCCTGGTATGCCCTAAAAAGATAAAAATCATTGCAATCTAGATTTCTAAGCATCAACTGGATGAGATAGCCTGTCATGGAGCAGCATTATTATTTATACACCAATTGGAAACTGGAGGCCTGTGGAAACAAACATGACACCTTAGTTTTGGAAGATTTGGTATGTGATCTTTTCTGCTATGAAGACTGTTTCTAGTCTGGTATTAAAAAGCTGCTATCTACACAGAAGAAAATGCTTTGTTTCTGGTACTTCAGAGTGAAGGGAAAGGCATAATCCTGGTTTACAACTAGTTGTTTTTCTGTATGTTGTCTGGTAATCCCTTAAACCCAAATCTTCTTAATTCCTTCTCTCACCTTCATTTCCTCCACTACTAAAGCAGTCTAACACATAGTAAAATTGTCAATAAATATTTATTGAACGATAAATCCATGTCAAAATAAGACATTCACAATATATCCTACTGAAAGAAGTCATAACAGAGCCCACCTCTCTCGATTAGTGATACATTTTTTAAAGTAACTGATTAAAATCTGTATTTCTTGGCTCACACTCAGAAATTAAGATTGCTTTAGTTTCTGGAAGGGTTACAATGTCCACCTTTTAACAATCATCCTAGATAATTCAGATGCAAAAGATCCAGAAATTAAGGTCTCAAAAGCACTGCAAATGTTAACTGTGGGTTCTACATGAACATCACCAGCCCAAGGCCTCAGCCCCTATCTGCTTTCTATCCATGATGAATGATGTATGGGGAAGGGAAAGTGTCTCAATTAAAGCTGTAAACTATCATGTTAATACCAACAATTACTTCTCAAGGTGGTAAAGTGTAAACTAGAGGTGAATAGTGGAAAACCTGTGTCAAAAATCTATGCTTTAAAAAAAAAATACTTGCTTGCTTGAAAAACTCAGGCTTATAATTTATCTAGCAAAGCATTTTAGAAGGAATAGATGTTGAACTAGTAAGTCTATAATTTGAGATGAAAAAGGATATAATTATCTGAAAAGGAAGCTTAACTGCATTCTGGTTTTATAAGCAAGTGTTTTGATAGCCCAGCAAAAAGCCTGGGATCCACAAATTTCATGGCATTAGCAGACCTTTTAGCCAAATACATCTCACATAGATGTATTTTACCCAATTTTTAATTTTGTTTTGTTTTGTTTCTTAATTCAATTCTCAAAGAGTCCCTTTGGGTTATCTAATGGTTCTAATATATACTCTTTTAGGGCATAAACTTGGACTTCTTTAATTTAAGGGGCCAGATACAAACACCTGGCAATGCTATAAGTTGTACGTGGTTATTTATAAGAGAATGAGTGTCTCTGGATCTCTGGACAGGCCACTCAGGCACAATTGAGTTTTTCCTGCATAGCACCTGTGTAAAGTTAAACTGTTTGCCTGGTGACATTATTTATTCCTTCAAATAATTTTTGAGCTTCTACCAAAAGTCATGAAGTCTCACAGGTGTTTAGAAGGCAGAGGTAAATTAACCCAAGTGTCTACTTTTTAATGTTCAGATTCTGTGACTTGGTTAATTATAATAATAACATAGTGATACAGGAAAACATAAGGCATTGTGGTAATACCTACCCAAGTGGGGCACTGTCTCAGGCTCAAAGAAAGGAAAGTATTGGGGGAACCAGTCCCAATATTTCAACATAGGTTCTTTTCTATTTTCCCTAAGTGTTGGCGGATCTGAGAAATAAAGAGAAAGAGTACTAAGAGAGAAATTTTACAGCTGGGCCTCCAGGGCTGACATCACATGTTGGCAGTTTCTGTGATGCCCCTGGAGCTGCAAAACCAGCAAGTCATCATTAGGGATTTCAAAAGGGGCTGAGGGTATGAACAGGGAGTAAGTCACCAAGATCACATGCTTCAAAGGGCAATAAAAGATCACAAGGGCAGGAGGGCAGGGCAAGATCATAAGGCCAGGGTGAAATTAGAATTACTGATGAGGTTCCATGTCCCACTGGGCAAGTATTGCCTTGATAAGCATCTTAACAGGAAACAGGGCTCGGGAGCAGACAACCGGTCCGACTAGAATTTACCAGCCTTGAATTTCCCAATCCTAGTATGCCTGAGGGCACTGCAGGAGACCAGGGCATATTTCATCCCTTATCTTCAACTGCATAAGACAGACACTCCCAGAGCAGTTGTCAATAGACCTACTCCTGGGAATGCACTCCTTTCCCAGAGTTATCCCTTGCTGGGAGAAGAATTCAGCCATATTTTTCCCATTTGCTTTCCGCAAGAAGAGAAATATGACTCTGTTCTGCCCTGCCCTACAGGCAGTCAGACCTCCCTTGTTCCCTGAAAATCGCTGTTATCCTTTTCTTTTCTACGACGCCCAGATTTCATTTTGTTCAAACACACGTTTTACAAACAATTTGTGCAGTTAGTGCAATCATCACAGGGTCCCAAGGCGACATACATCCTCAGCTGACGAAGATGACAGGATTAAGCGATTAAAGACAGGCATAGGACATTATAAGAGTATTAGCTGGGGAAGTGATAAATTGTTCATGAAATCTTCACAATTTATGTTCTTTTGCTGTGGCTTCAGCCAGTACCTCTGTTTGAGGTCCCTGACTTCCCACTACAGGAAAGAAATGTTATAAAATATCTCAAGAAGAGGTGATGCCTCAATTAAGTCTTAAATAAGGAAAATAGAAGTTAGGAAGGCAGGGTCAGGAAGGCATCTCAAGGCATTCCAGAACATAACATGTGAGTACCTGAGTGATAGTACATGAAGCTGAAAAGTCATGAAGGATCCAGATCAGGGTATACTTTATCTTAAAAGCCATGTGGAGCTTTGAAATATTAGAGTCAGACAAGGGAATTCTCAATGGAACAGAGAATCACTATAAGGACATCATAGAGAGAGCTAACCCTTATTTTAATTAGAAAATTATTACTTATCTGCCAGGCACGATCCCAGCACTTTCAGAGGCCTGTAATCCCAGCACTTTCGGAGGCCGAAGCAGGTGGATCACCTGAGGTCAGGAGTTCGAGACCAGCTTGGCCAACATGGTAAAACCCTGTCTCTACTAAAAATACAAAAACTAGCCAGGCGTGGTGGCAGGTGCCTGTAATACCAGCTACTCAGGAGGCTGAGGCAGGAGAATTGAGGCAGAGGTTGCAGTGAGCTGAGATTGCACCACTGCACTCCAGCCCTGGCAACAGAGCAAGATTCCATGTCAAATAAAAAAAAAAAAGGAAAGTATTACTTATCATGAATGTTCTTTTCATTTAGGAATGCTGGCCCTCAAGAAAGGGAGAGCATTAAGCCAATAGGTTTTATTACTACAGTGTGTAATTATATTAGAAGAACACTGATCCTTAGTGGAATATGACAGTATCATAAGTGTGATGATCACTCTTGGTTATTTCTCATTCCTGTCCGTCTTCATAACATGAATGAATACATAGCTAAAATGAATGGATAATGGTCATCTTTTTCCTAAAGCTTCTCAGATCCAGGGGAGAAAAATCAGTAATACATCCTTAAAGTAACATGTTTTGCAGGGTGATGAGGCATACCTAGGGAAAAAAATAAGTTTCCATAGTCATTGGAAGAATTTTGGTAGTTCAAAATGTTACAACAACAGTATATCAGGATCACATGGCCTTCCAGGCTCTTTCTTTCCTGTTTGTTTGTGATTATATACTTCAACAACATCCTATGTTATTACTCCACCTATTCCCCCTGCTTTCCCATCATTTTAAACTTAACAGTCTTAAAGTGAAGAATATCTTAGCATAGCATCGTTCATTTTCACAGGAAATTAGGTGGAGACAACCCACATTTAGAGAAGCAGTAGGCAGGCATTAAAGGGCATTTGTCCCCTAGATTTATCTTTTACTCATGAATGACCTCATCATAGAAAGAAATTAGCATAATTTATATCAATAATTTGTTTCTGTGATGTGTGAAGAAGCTCACAATAAATTAAAGATATTTTATGACTGCATTTTATCAGCTTATTTACCCTTATTTATATTTAGAACTGCAAAGTCACATTAATAGAGTTATGAAAATGGCCCATGGGCTGAAGCCCTGGTTATTTTATAGTTCAATAGGAATGAAGCTGTCTTATCTGAGTGATTAGAAAGGCTTTGCTGAATTTGACTTGTTAATTATAACACTTGCCTCATTGCTGAAGGGCGACCTCTAACCCTCTGGCTTCCCAGGCTAAGAGGTCACCTAAGTAGAGTTGCTATCTTTGGTGTAAACTGGTCAATCACTTTGTCAAACAGATTCATTTGATTTCTCTTTTAAAGCAACCTTTTGACTTGTAATCATCCACATTCTCTTCATGCTTTATTTCACTTTATTTTACTGGAGTGCATTTTAGAATGTTTGTCATGAAAAGAGCTATATAAATATTAATGTATTGATAGTGTTATGGCTTTTCAATCCTATATTTCATTTCATGGGTTTTAAGAGCTACAAAATTTACTGACTTCACAGAAAATATAGGTATAATGGACTTACTGAAATGCCCCAAATGCGATAAAACATATGAATTATTAATCCCACGAAAGTCAGTATGATCCTGTTTAAATGCCAGATTTTCTGAACCAATCTTGGATTTTTTTTCACTAAGAGATAAAATTTCAGTTGACAGATAAATATAATGTGCCCTATAATTTTTGAATTTTAAAGTTAATTTGGAGGTATATATTATAAAGTAAACCAAAGCATAAATTAAGACACATCTAGATTGAAAAGGGTACTCTAACTTAAAGCTACATGGTCACACCTCAAATTTCCTGGCTGTGCTATGAACCCTACATGAAGTCATGAGGTCAAGAGTCAACAAAGTCAACAACTGCCTTACAGTTTGGAAATTTAACAATTTCCAACTAAATGTTTTGGATAAAAAAATAAAATGACTCTTAAGGAACATTCCATATAGCCAAAAAGGGATGAAAATAACTCACCCTGAGATATTCTTTACCTGTTGTGGCACAGGGAGAAATTTAAGGAAAGGGAGATTCTGAACAGCACAGATGCTATATAAAGCTACTGAATGTTCTGTCTTTAACTGTATGAAAAAAAAAAACTATATAAAAATGCCAATTTACTCAGTGCCTTATTATCATGTAGCTAGTGAGAGGGCAAAATGTGTGGGAAAGAAAGTGGCTGAACTGGGTATTCCTTCTTCCAGAAGCATTTGACAAATACTAACAATACAGACTGGATTGTACTAGGCACTTGAGGGATACAAAATGAGCATACAGAGTTTCTAGTCTTAAAGAACTCAAAATATTTTCAGGAAGAGAAAGCAAGCATGAAAACATACACCTAGATAATAGAAACAAATTAGAATTCTGCCAGGTAATACAAGCTGCATTGACAATGGTGAGTCATGAAGATTGCTGTGTGTAGGGATGTCTTGACTTTAATTTTGGTAGAAATGATTTTAGTGCATTAACAAAGAAGAGATTGGACAGTATGCTTAGCAGGAAAATGCAACATGAGGCAAGACAAAGAAATAGTGAGTGATATGTGAGATGCCAAGTGACCACTTTTAGTTAAATGAATAATTGAGTAAGGCTTTATTTTCATCTCACATGAAAAGAATATGCATTAGTCTTAGAGTAGTGATATGCCAATATTTCAATAGCACTTCCCTCCTCCACACTTTCATATTATAATAGTTTTTATAGAACCCTAATTATAGGTTATGTCTTATGCTAATAAAATAATATATACTATTCCAGGTAGAACCACATGAAATGTATGAAATAAGTTTTATAAATCCTTTTTTAGAAGATAAAGGAAGTGAAAATTTGTTAATTGCAAATTGTGCGACAAACAACATAGTATACTTCATCTAAATTTTCCAAATGTTTTCCTCAAAGTGTGTGTCATTGGCTCAATCACTTAAATTTTTAATTTCAGTGTTCTGTTTTGAAAAGTAAAAGCATCAAAGCAGATTTCCAAAGCTTTTCAGCTTTGATGGTTAAGAATCATTTAAGTTTCAATATCTCCCTCTCACTTTACCTTTCTCATCTCCTCTTCAAAACAACAACAAATGAACAAACAAAAAGAATAAAGGGGCAATGAACTTTTCTCTCTCTTGGACCAAATCCTCGGATAAGGAGGACAAAGTCAGTTGAACATCAACAGGATCAGTGTTTGTTCAGAAAACAACTGATATGGAAAATGAAAAATTAGAATGGAATAATGGAATAGGCAAAGATAGACTAGAATAAAATTTTCCAATAATCCAAATCACTAATTTAAAAAGGAATAAACAAAATTCCATACAACAGGAAAAAAATATACAAGATGATCACACAAGACATATTTCTGGGTTTCAATTTCAAGGAAAAAAATTTAAATTTTAAGGCAAAAAAAAAAAAATTCAGGAACTTAAAAAAGATGGGATGGAAAGAGGAAGAGGGAGGTTGCTATGATACACTAGCTCAAACTTCTTAACAACAGCATCAACAACATTCTGAAGGAAAAAAATAGCAGTAACTGAAACCTAATTTATACAGTTGGATATTCAAATTTAAGGGAAACATCTTTAAAAATGAAGATGTAATTAGAAATTATTATTCCTTTTTGAAAATAACATGACACCAAAATTTTGTCATAAATGATAGATGTAAAAGACAAAAGGAAGAAGAACAAGATTAAGAACAGGAGAAGCGGGCCGGGTGTGGTGGCTCACACCTGTAATCCCAGCACTTTGGGAGGCCAAGGCAGGCAGATCACGAGGTCAAGAGATTGAGACCACCTTGGCCAACATGGTGAAACCCCTTCTCTACTAAAAATACAAAAATTAGCTGGGCGTGGTGGCGCATGCCTGTAATCCCACCTACTCGGGAGGCTGAGGTAGGAGAACCACTTGAACCTGGGAGGCAAAGGTTGCAGTGAGCCAAGATCGTGTCATTGCACTCCAGCCTGGGCAACAAGAGTGAAACTCCATCAAAAAAAAAAAAAAAAAAAAAGAAAAGAAAAAAGAACAGGAGAAGCAGATTGAACACAGGAAAAAACGTATGTTTGTATATCTGAAGATGAATTTACATGGAAATAAAATTTTAATTGGCAAATGTTTGAAAACTTGATGCTGAAGCATAATCACATGGAAACCTGAAGGCAAAAAGGCATAAAACATCCTAACTTAATATAAAAAGATTTAAATTTGTTCCAAAATGTATAATTTGTCCTATATTGTATATAAAACATGTAAAGACAAAACTGCTTAAGAAAGACTAAAAGTAAAAGATGGACAGATTTACAGCAAGGGAATTAGTTTAAGAAAAAAGTTATAGAAATATTATTGATTTCAAAGAAAGTTTAATACAAAAAAGTTAATGAGGCCAAAAGAACATACGATGAGGTTACAACTCTAATAATAAATCTTTATCCAACAAATAACAAAGCATCACAGTACCTAAATAATGAAATGTAGAAAATACATTAAAATCAATAGAAAGCAGATATTAATTTACAACTAAAAGTGCTAGAAAACAAAACAACAAAAAATATGTAGCATTTCTAAATAAATATATGTATTTATATATAGTATGCTATATTTATATTCATTTATAGATTTATTTTATTTAAATATATGTATATTAATGTTCAAATCAAGTTCTACATCTCTCAAAGAGAGAAGCTATACTTTAGGACATAATGGAAATGTTCATATATTTCCCAAAATGTGGGTACTGCAGACACTTTCATTATGAAAATTCTTACAATTAATAACAAAAGTATAAACAAAAACAATCTGTCAAGATACATTTCAAGCAATCCCAAGGTTAAAGAAGAAATCAAAACCTAAATTGCAAAATTAGTAGAAATTAATTAAGCATATCGAAACCTATATAGTATAGCTAAAGCTATACCACAGAAGAAAATGCATTTCTGAACCAGACAAATTACAGTGAATCAATTCAGTGACTGAATCAAGAAGATAGCCTTAAAAATTACCTATAGAATGCATTTATAATTCTGTAGAAAGAAGTTGATGATAAATTTATAAATCTATTCATTAAGAAATAGAAAAAATAGCATTAAGAATAGGTCATTTTAAAATACTTTTAGTTTATTTTTTTTTATTAGAGATGGGGTCCTTCTATGTTGCCTAGGCTGGACTCGAACTCCTGGGATCAAGTAATCCTTCCAACTCAGTCTCCCAGTAGTTGGAACTAGAGGAAGAGTTACTTATTTGGAAAGAAAATATAATAGATTGTAAAAGATACTAATTAAGAATAAAGGGCAAAACAAAAAATTTCTAAATTAGAAATAATAGAATACTAATCATAGATCTTGAGAAAAGTTAAAAAATAACAATGGAACTATTTTAAAGCTCTGCATCAATTTTTAAACTGAATTTTATTATTTTCTGTGAAAATAAAAATAAACTACAATTAAACACTAAAACATATGCACAAAATTTCCAAATAAGTGGTTTAACACAAAAATTTCTTTGTAGTTTTACTTGATAAATAAATTTCACACTGTATTATGTTACAGTGAAAGAATTATATCTTTTATTTTGAAGTCAGGTAAACACTGATATAATATGTGACAAATACAACACAGATAATACTGACCAATCTTGCAAATGAATATTTATTTTTAATCCAACATTTTCAAATGGAAATATGGATGTCAGGGGTAGATGAAAACAATAGCTCCTTAGGATCATAGGAAGTTTATAACAAAAATATAAGAATTACTCAATAATAGGAAATCAATTAATGAAATACATAATTGATAAGTCTATATATATTATACATATAATATATGTGTGTGTATATATATATACACACACATATATATATGTCATCTTAAGTTAGCATGATTTTCATGATAAAATTTGAACTACTCTATTGGAGCCAAGAACCAAAACAATCAAAGAGCAGGGGGAGGGTGGTAGCTCATAACATCCCCTGTTAGCACATTTAGTTAACCTTGATCTGGAATGTAATAGTCACTTACCATTTTTGTCCTGAGCTCTGGCATCTGATTATGCAGAGCTCATCCCACTGGTAGAGCCAGTTTCTCACTTTCTGGTTCCTTAGGGCCTGTAGAAAAAGGTATATGATTTTGACTGAAGCTTTGCAATGCAAAGAAGTCAGGAGTGTTGAAAATCAAGGAAGGTGGGTGTGCAGGCAGTGGCAGCAAACTAGCCATGCCAGGCTCAGAGGTGCTTTATCAAGTGCTGGCAGGATAGGTGATGCTTGCCTTGGCATCTATGTAGAGGACTGGCAGCAAGGTTGTCACCAAAAAGATTGCATGACATGATTTTGCTTTGGTTTTTGCTGACAGTCTTCTGTTACTCTTCCAGGTATTTTATCATCTAAAATCATTTTCTGATTAAAGAAACCAGAATCAGGTACTATTGCTTCACTTAAAAATATCAATTGATATAACAAGCCAGCACAAATCGACAATAGAAAATATTAAAGTGATCAATATTGAATTGGGTGATCAAAACATATAAGATGATGTAACTGTCTACCTAGAAATCTCCAGTCAACCAAAAAGTGTTAGAAATAATAGAAGTCATTAAATGTAATCATATTCATGTAAAAAAAGGAAACATATATGGGGTGCAAGAGAAGAGAAAAATCCCATTTGCACTGCTATTCACACACAAAGTAATAATATGTTGAAATAAACATAACACTATTCAAGACATATATAGGGAAATCTACACAAAAATATATGAAATTATGTAAAATTATATTTAAGTAAATGCAAAAATAGAATGCATTCTTGGATAGGAAGTTTATAAATATTAATTCATTCCAAACTCATATGTATATGAAATGTGATTATAATTAAATAATAAAAGGCAGAATGTTATCAAGTCCCCATTTGAAAAGGAGATGGAAATATCTAAAACAATTCTGAGAAGATTGATGAAAAGGGAATAATCTGCCTAGATATTGAAATATCATACAAATTTCAAAACCTTTGACATATTAATATATTAAACTTACATTGTGTCAACATATTAAAGTACTTTGGAGCTGCACAAATAAAAAGTGGTTTAATGTTTAATGGAGCACAATGGAGGCCAAAATAAATGATAATAAATATGGGATTTTGATTTACTACAAGGATGCAAACCAGTGGGGAAAGAAGGTGATATAGCTAGACTTTATGTCCCCAACCAAATCTCATCTTGAATTGTAATTTCCAAGTGTTTAGGGACAGACCTGTTGGAAAGTGATTGGATTATTGGAGTAGTTTCCTCCATGCTGTTCTTGTGATATCGAGTGAATTCTCACAAGATCTGATGGTTTCATAAATTGTAGTTTTTCCTTAGCTGATACAAACTTGCTCTCTCTCATCTGCTGCCATGTAAGACATGCCTCTTCCTTTTCTACCATGATTGTAAGTTTCCTGAGGTCTTCCCAGCCATGCAGAACTATGAGTCAGTTAAACCTCTTTCCTTTAATTATTTTGTTTTATTTGTTTATTGTACTTTACGTTCTAGGGCATATGTGTACAAAGGGCAGGTTTGTTACATATATATATACATGTGCCATGTTGGTGTGCTGCACCCATTAACATGTCATTTATATTAGGGATATCTCCTAATGCTATCCCTCCCCCCTACCCCCAACCCCACAACAGACCCCAGTATGTGATGTTTCCCTTCCTGTGTCCAACTGTTCTCATTGTTCAATTCCCACCTGTGAGTGAGAACATGCGGTGTTTGGTTATTTGTCCTTGTGATAGTTTCCTGAGAATGGTAGTTTCCAGCTTCATCCATGTCCCTACAAAGGACATGAACTCATCCTTTTTATGGCTGCATAGTATTCCATAGTGTATGTGTGCCATATTTTCTTAATCCAGTCTGTCAGTGATGGACATTTGGGTTGGTTCCAAGTCTTTGCTATTGTGAATAGTGCTGCAATAAACATATGTGTGCATGTGTCTTTATAGCAGCATGATTTATAATCCTTTGGGTATATACCCAGTAATGGGATGGCTGGAACAAATGGTATTTCTACTTCTAGATCCTTGAGGAATCGCCACAATGTCTTCCACAATGGTTGAACTAGTTTATAGTCACACCAACAGTGTAAAAGTGTTCCTGTTTCTCCACATCCTCTCCAGCACCTGTTGTTTCCTGACTTTTTAATGATCGCCATTCTAACTGGTGTGAGATGGTATCTC
>NW_016805421.1:2523560-2527284 GCF_001698545.2 Rhinopithecus bieti
TTTTTTGATCTTTTTTGGTTTAAAGTCTGTTTTATCAGAGAATAGGATTGCACCCCCTTCCTTTTTTGTTTTCCATTTGCTTGGTAGATCTTCCTCCATCCCTTGTTTTTTGAGCCTATGTGTGTCTCTGCACATGAGATGGGTCTCCTGAATACAGCACACTGATGGGTCTTGACTCTTTATCCAATTTGCCAGTCTGTGTCTTTTAATTGGAGCATTTAGCCCATTTACATTTAAGGTTAATATTGTTATGTGTGAATTTGATCCTGTCCTTATTATGTTAGCTAGTTATTTTGCTCGTTAGTTGATGCAGTTTCTTCCTGGCATCGATGGTCTTTACATTTTGGCATGTTTTTGCAGTGGCTGGTACTGGTTGTTCCTTTCCATGTTTAGTGCTTCCTTCAGAAGCTCTCGTAGGGCAGGTCTGATAGTGACAAAGTCTCTCAGCATTTTCTTGTCTGTAAAGGATTTTATTTCTCCTTCACTTATGAAGTTTAATTTGGCTGGAAATGAAATTCTGGGTTGAAAATTTTTTTCTTTAAGAATGTTGCACATTGGCCTCCCACCCACTTCTGGCTTGTAGACTTTCTGCCGAGAGATCCATTGTTAGTCTGATGAGCATTAGTCTGATGGGCTTCCCTTTGTTGGTAACCCGACCTTTCTCTCTGGCTGCCCTTAACATTTTTTCCTTCTTTTCAACTTTGGTGAATCTGACAATTGTGTGTCTTGGGGTTGCTCTTCTTGAGGAGCATCTTTGTGGCATTCTCTGTATTTCCTGAATTTGAATGTTGGCCTGCCTTGTTAGGTTGGGGAAGTTATCCTGGATAATATCCTGCAGAGTGTTTTCCAACTTGGTTCCATTCTCCCCATCACTTTCACGTACACCAATCAGACGTAGATTTGGTCTTTTCACATAGTCCCATATTTCTTGGAGGCTACGTTCATTTCTTTTTACTCTTTTTTCTCTAAACTTCTCTTCTTGCTTCATTTCATTCATTTGATTTTCAATCACTGATACCCTTTCTTCCAATTGATCGAATCTGCTACTAAAGCTTGTGCATGCATCACGTAGTTCTCATGCCATGGTTTTCAGCTCCATTGGGTCATTTAAGGTCTTCTCTACACTGTTTATTCTAGTTAGCCATTCATCTGATCTTTTTTCGAGGTTTTTAGCTTCTTTGTAGTGGGTTCAGACATCCTCCTTTAGCTCTGAGAAGTGTGTTATTACCGACCGTCTGAAACCTTCTTCTCTCAGCTCATCAAAGTCATTCTCCATCACATTTGTTCCATTGCTGGCAAGGAGCTGCATTCCTCTGGAGGAAAAGAGGTGCTCTGATTTTTAGAATTTTCAGCTTTTCTGCTCTGGTTTCTCCCCATCTTTGTGGTTTTATCTATCTTTGGTATTTGATGATGGTGATATACAGATGGGGTTTTGGTGTGGTTGTCCTTTCTGTTTGTTAGTTTTCCTTCTAACAGTCGGGACCCTCAGCTGCAGGTCTGTTGGAGTTTGCTGGAGGTCTACTCCAGACCCTGTTTGCCCGGGTATCACCAGTGGAGGCTGCAGAACAGCAAATATTGCAGAACAGCAAATGTTGCTGCCTGATCCTTCCCTTGTGGAAGCTTCAACTCGGAGGGGCACCCAGTCCTATGAGGTGTCACTCGCCCCCTACTGGGAAGTGCCTTTCTGTTAGGCTACTCAGGAGTCAGGGATCCACTTGAGGAGGCAGTCTGTCCATTCTCAGATCCCAAACTCTGTGCTGGGAGGACCACTACTCTCTTCAAAGCTGTGAGACTGGGATGTTTAAGTCTGCAGAAGTTTCTGCTTTCTTTTTCTCAGCTATTCCCTGCCCCAAGAGGTGGAGTCTGCAGAGGCAGGCAGGCCTCCTTGAACTGCTGTGGGCTCCAACCAGTTTGAGATTTCCAGCCAGTTTTTTACCTACTCAAGCCTCAGCAATGGAGGATGCCCCTCCTCCAGCCTCACTGCCACCTTGCAGCTCGATCTCAGACTGCTGTGCTAGCAATGAGTGAGGCTTCGTGGGTGTTCTACCCTCTGAGCCAGGCATGGGATATAATCTCCTGGTGTGCCGTTTGCTAAGACCATTGGAAAAGCAAAGTATTAGGGTGAGAGTGTCCTGATTTTTCAGGCACCATCTGTCACGTCTTCCCTTGGCTATGAAAGGGAATTCCCTGACCCCTTGTGCTTCCCAGGTGAGGCGATGCCCCACCCTGCTTTGGCTCATGCTCCATGGGCTGCACCCACTGTCTGACAAGCCCCAGTGAGATGAAACCAGTACCTCAGTTGGAAATGCAGAAATCACCCATCTTCTGCATCACTCACACTGGGAGCTGTAGACTGGAGCTGTTCCTATTTGGCCATCTTGGAACTGCAGAACTAAACCTCTTTCCTTTATACATTACCCAGTCTCAGTGTTCCTTTATAGCAATGTGAAAATGGACTAATACAGAGGGACTGAAGGACTTATTCAGTGGATAGTATTTGTACAACAGGCTGCCATTTAGAATTGTGTAAACATAAACTTTTCCTTTTACACAACTGGTTCTGCCTTAGCTTGCTAGAGCTGCTGTAATACACACAAAATACTAGGTGGCTTAAATGACAGTGAATTATTTTCTTACAATTCTGGAGTCTAGAAGTCCAAGATTAAGATGTCAGCAGGGGTGGTTTCTTCTGCAGCTACTCTCAAAGGTTTGTGGATGGCTGTCTTCTGGTTTTTCCTTGTGGTCTTCCCCAATATCCTAACCTTTTCTCTTATCAGACAAGACATCAGCCATTTTAGGTTAGGGCCCACCCTAATGACTTCATTTTACCTTCATTGCCTCTTTAAAGGTTCTGTTTCCAAATACAGTCCCTCTCTGCATACTGGAGATTAGGACTTCAATATCTGAATTCTGACAGGACATATTAATCTCATTAGGAATTGGGCTGCCAGACCAACAGCAATCTTAAATCTCAACCTAGAATCAGAAACTCTGGGTGTGGAGCCCAATGATGTGTATCTCAACAAGTCCTCCAGGTGATTCTGAAGCATGTTAAAGTTTGAAAACTACTCCTTAAACAAAAATAATTTCCAAATTATTAAGTAAAAAAATAAAACTAAGAGTTAGCATTGGGTTGAATAGTGAGCCCCTAGAAATTCATGTCCACTCCGAAGCTTAGAATGTAACCTTATATGAAAATAAGGGATTTGCAGATATAATTAGCTTAATTAAAATATGGTTATCTTCAATTGGGATGGGTAATAATCCAATGACTAGTGCTCTTCAAGAAAAGCAAAGGAACATAGACAGACATGCAAAGAGAATGTGCATATAATGATGGAGGTAGAGATTAATGTATCCACCAGCAAAAAACATCAAAACTTGTGGGCAACTACCAGAAGCTGGGAGAAACAAGGAAGGATCCTCCCCTAGGGTAAGAACTTCACACAGGGCAGGACCCTGCCAACGCCATGATTTCAGATGTCTGCGCTCTAGAGTTGTGTGAAAATACATTTTTGTTGTTTTAGGGGACCAAGTTTGTGGTGCTTTGTTACAGCAGCCCTGCAAAACTAATACAGAGTATTAAAAAATGAACTTAATTATTTTTTCGTGGAGTGGACTTTTTATAAACAGAATGTAAAACTTAGAAAATAAAACCTCCACATAGTAAGAAAAGTGCAATGTCAAAAAAAAAAAAAAAAAAAAAAAAAGACAAAAAAATAAT
>NW_016805421.1:2527624-2536565 GCF_001698545.2 Rhinopithecus bieti
ACAAATGATAAACTGGAAAGGGTATTAGTAATACTTACAAGAGGTCACTTTTTTTTTTAATTTACAAAATGTTCATAAAAACAAATAAGAAAAGATGGTTAATAGGAATTAAATGTGAAAATGTGAGAGGACACTTTGAGGAAAAATGCCTAAATGCCAAAAAATGTGTTAAAACATGGTCAATGGCTTTATTACATTAATGTAACTTCAATCAACAAGACACAATTCTTTTCATCTATCAGAATAACACATTAAGTTATAATGTTTAATGGTGGTAAGTTTTAGAAATACAGGCAATCCCTTACATTCTTGGAGGAAAATAAATTTCACCCTTTTCATAAAGCAATTTGACCATATTGTAGGTTTTTAAATGCACACAGCAATGCGATGCCTGAAAATTTACATACAAAATTATTTCAAGACATATGTAAAATAATATTTCTGGCAGGATTTTTTTGCTACAAAAAAAAAAAAAAAAAACCCTACAAACAGTCTACATATCCACCTATGTGACATAAACCAATTTAATTATGAGATATCTGAATTAAGAAATAATGAGGCATTAATCAAATGGAATGAGATCATGTTCTTTGCAGGGACGTGGATGGAGCTGGAAGCCATTATCCTCGCAAACAAACATAGGAACAGAAAACCAAACACCGCATGTTCTCATTTGTAAGTGGAGCTGAGCAATGAGAACACATGGACACAGGGAGGGGAACATCACACTCTGGGGTCTGTCAGGGGGATGCAGGGGAAGGACAACATCAGAATAAATAGCTAATGGATGCTGAACTTAATACCTAGGTGATGGGCTGATAGTTGCAGCAAACCGCCATATGTTTACCCAAGTAACAAACCTGCACGTCCCACACATGTATCCTGGAACTTAAATAAAATTAAGTTTTTGAAAAAAGAAACAATAATGCATTAAAAGATTGAGGTAGATTTCTACGTATTAATACGGGAAAATATTTGATATGTTAAACAAAGATATTCAGGGGCAGAAAATTGAAGCTCGTTTAATTCTTTTTGTGTAAATAAAATAAGATGTTCTCACAAAAAATATATTTCTAGAAGCAATCACAAGGAATGATTAACAGTAGATATCTTTGATAAGGGATTTGAGGATATAAGAAAGGAGGCTCCTTTCTTCACATGTTGCTCATCTTTATGGTTTAACTACTCTAAGCATAACTATTTAGAGATACAGATAAGAAAACCTACATAAATATTGTGCCAATTCATTTTATCTGGATGTTGAGATTATGGACTATTTTAATGTTTTTTAATTATAATTTTATGTGCAAAACCTCTCATATTGTATAGTTGCAAAAGGCCTGAGATAACTTTCCACTTAATTGCTTTACAAACTAAAAATATATATATATATATGGACAAGCTTTCCATACTGTTTCCTAGTACTCATCAGCAATAAGCAAGTGTTTTAACTGAGAATCCTTTGAATAAGTCATTTGGTAAATCAAGGGACAAGAATGATGTTGCATGATATAAAGAAACAGCATAGCCACCAGCCTTTTCTTAGAATTTGAAGAGACCACTTTTGACATGCTGCTCTGTTGGCAGCCTATGACAGTAAACAATGATGGTGAACTTGGGTTTTTGATCTTTCAAGCAGAGACTGTCTTTATTGTCATTCACTCTAATACCTCTGCCAAGCAAGGAGAGAAAAGATGTTGGGAAGGAAGGATGTTTAGATAATTCAAGTAAATAATGTACTTCACATAATATATGATAAATGGTAGCTAAGATCTCAGGCTCTGGGTCAGGGGGCTTTGTCTTTACATTTCAGCTTCACTGTGACTCAATGTATTGCCTGAAGCAACTCAGCTTCTTGGTGTCTGTTTTCCCATCTGAAACACAGACAATAATCAGCTTATTCACATAGGGCGATTGTATTAAGTGAACAAATGAAGATACTCGGCACAGAACCTGAGAAGGAGCAGCATTTTAAAAAAAATTGCCACAAAAAGTGTTATCTTGGAAAAAGACATGGAATTCATGTATTTACAATTGCAGTTATAATAATACATGAAACAGATACCATAAACAAGTCAAAAGGATCATGCAAATAAATTGCATTGTAGCTGACTGCAGAATTGGAGCAAAACTGATTATGTTAAAAAGAGCAGACATGCACATTTAAATGATGTTAAAAATAAATTATGTTTCCTACATATCAGACCCATTTCCACTCCAATAACACATTTTAACTTTTGATTGAGAATAAGATTCATTTTAACTTTTTTATTCAAAACTGTTAGCAGCATGAATCCATGTGGGTCTGCACCAACTCAATTCTTCCTCAGAGGAAAGAATTCGTCCAATGGGCATATGGCAGAGTGAGAGACAGGGAAGTTTTAGATCTGGAGTCAAAGTTTATTAAAAAGTTTTAGAGTGGAATGAAAGAAGTAAAATATACTTGGAAGAAGGCCAAGTGGGAGAGTCGGGAGATTCAAGTACATGGTTTCACTTTGGTTTGGGGTTTTATATGTTGTCATGCTTCTGGGGTCTTGCCACTCTTCTCTCCTAATTCTTCCCCTGGGGTGGGCTGTCCCCATGAGCAGTAGCCAGTCAACCCTTAGGAGGGGCTGCATGCACAGTGTGTTTACTGAAATTGTGTGCATGTTCATTTGAGCCATTTCCCTTACTAGTCAAGTGTTCCTAGAGGAAGGTCATATACCAGTTAAACTGTCATTTTGCCTCTCAGTACACATGCCTGAGCCCACTCACGCAACTCCTGTGATCTTGTCGGAAAACTGCTGATCACCAGCTTCTGGTGTTTTTTTATCTATTGGGAGATTGTCTTTCCCTGGTGCTGGCTGCATCCTATTATTATTTTAGAGAGAGACAGTTTAACAACCACCTTACCATCACCTTACGGTCGCCTGACAATCATGGTGATGAGTGGGGGAAGGGTTCTGCCCTGCTCATGTCTGCCTAACTACCTGCTCTAACAAAACCAATGATACAGTTATTGAAGTAAAAATTAAACCTTTCCCCACATATCAACATGAAGTTGTGCATTTCATGTGTAACTAATACATAGTTACATATTAGGTGCTCCAGGAATCACCTACATTTTAGTGACAAGATAAAATATGTTTGGTTTTCATAGTGCCAGTTCATTTGCTTGTTTGCATGTTGTTTTGTGACCCTTGGTAAGTCTGCTGTCTTGAGGGAGGTGATGTATTGATAATCCACTTAATTTATAGTTATTCCTTTTTTGCAGAACCGATAACATACAGAACAACAACAACAAAAACATTCCTAAACTGAGTTGTCTTTTTCTTTTCTTTTCTTTTTTTGTGTATTGACAGATGTTTAAAACCAAATAATACTTACTTGTTTTAATATCTTCCTCAGACATTGTTTTTAATGTAAAGGAAACTATTGAGTTACTGGATGAAGCTGAGTGTTGCCATCTTCTCTGAGTAAAACTGCAATATGAGATGCTTTGTGCTCACTAAGAACAAGTAAACACTCATCATGAGTTCCCCAGAGCAGAGGATCTCAAAATGGGATCTACGAGATGGTTTTAGGGGTTGGTCATCCCCTTGAATTCCTATGTAATGTTTTATGTGTATATACATCACTTTCATTACATATTTAGACAAGTCTTTTATCTAAAAATTCTTCATTTCTACAGGGCAACAAACCCCAACATATTTTAGAACTTTCAACCAAATGAAGTTTGGTAGGCCTATCACTCAATTGCTGAGAGATTGAGAGAGAAGTAATGAATAAGGTCAGCTTGGAAGCATACTGTTTGTGATTAACAGGAATAATTTGGTGATCTACTTGGAGAGAGTAATAAAATCTACATTCTAAGTCAAGCTAACTGTGAGTCTATTTGTAGAATGCCAAGGTCTTGGTTTTTCCCTATTCACATAGTGTGTAAAACATGGTCACTGAATAAGCATATTCTAATTAAAGTTGAGTGTTGTTTTATAATTTTATTTGACCTATTTTCCTTTAGTTTAGTACACAGAAAATATTTTGTAAACCTAAGCTGTAAAGTATTTTCTACTGCTTTTTAGGAGAATCTAAATTGAGTTTTAAATAAGCGAAGGGAAATTGGAGTATAAATATCCTTGTGTTTATAATACCTTTGCCCTTGTAGTTGGATGTATATGTCTTTTACACATGGGGAGAATTGGGTTCAATATGTTTTTTAAAGCCAAACAAGTATCACAATCTAAAGTATAAGTCAACGTATTTATTTTGACCCAAATTATATTCATACTGATATATGATAGAAAAGACAATGAAAAAGTCAAACTTTCATTCCAATGTTGTAAAAGTGTATCATGAAGAAAGCATTTGTGGGTTGTCTCTAAGAAATTTGGGGGGTTATTGACAACTTTTTATTCTCTATAATAAGGACTTGGAATCATCATTCAAGTAGTTATGGGATTTGAGAGCGTATTCAGAACTTTTCTCTGAAGGTCTGTTATGGAACACAGTTAGAGAACTCCATCTAGTCAGGTTTAAATTATGAATGTTTTGACCCTATTTGGGGCATGTGAGACAAATTATACATCCTGGTCAGCACACTCCTTTTGGGATGGAGCTGCCTGTTTCTATAATCATTGATGCACTCATAAACAAAGGAAGATATCTTTTCCAATAAAAGATTTTAAGTATACAATTTGCAGCCCTGAGTGTAAAATGCCCCAAAATAATATGAATAGACAAAGCAGCTTAAATTCCCTTCCGATTAGAGGTCATAAAATATGAACATGCTGTTTAAATACAACTCAAGAAGAAAAATGAAAAACAGACTACATTTTCTTATGGTATAAACGCTCAGTCTTACACATATTTGCAGAGAAAAAAATTGAAAGCATGTATCTTGATACATGCTGTAATACAAATGCATGCTAGAACCAGGTTCTTGTGAATTATACCCTTTTCTCAGACACACATGCACAATCTTCCATTTCTTGGTTGTCTGTGGATTAGAAAGAGCACAAATCTGATTTTTCTTTCAATGGTATCTTTCTCTCTTTGTCTTGGCTTTATCTCAGTTGATTTTCCTCTTAGTGTTCATTTGACAAGCATTTTTTGTTGTCACCCACATGTCACCCATATATGTACATTCATATTCAATCCACTTAGCAAAGTAAGGTCAGAAATGGCTTAAAATAACCATCAGTATATTGATTACCTAGCTAGTAATTTGTGAGATAAAATTTAAGTTCACTGATATCAAAGCTCATAATATCCAAAAATGTCTTCTTTTTACCTTAAAGCTGGCATTTTTCTGTGGAGAGCTAGTAAGTTCTGGTTAAATAGTCACCTCTGCAGAATATGAGATGTAAAACATCCCTCCCACAAATAATCAACCTGAGTGCCAACAATAAAGAAGTATGAGTCACATCTAGAGAATTAACAAACAATAAGAACTCAACCAAAAGCCAGTTGCTTTTTATCACCATGAGCCAGACATTTAAATGCTATCAGTGATAAAGTATTTTCCTGAAAAAATATTTTATTGGCCAAATTCTAAACAGTTGCTTTGTTTACTGCTGAATTTCAATAATATTTAGTTGACCTTCAAAATAGCACATTTTTATCATTTACTTTATAGAAAAAAGTGTATTCCACAGGGATGTTAATTTGGACAATTACTCTTGTCTCATCAGGTCTGATACCATGACATCTGTGAACTCACTTACACATCTGCATTAGAACTAAGATTATAACAATTCAACATTGTTCAATTTTGTGTTGGCCACAGTACCTCCAACCTCTGTAGCACTACATATTCCTTTGTTTAAACAGTTGATTCTAAGTTAAAAATATTAGCACCGTTATTACTTGAGTTGCATCAATTCTATCATTCTTTGTAACCACCTAGAGTTTTTAATGACGTTTAAAATTTAAAACAGTGAACTAGAATATGAACTGTGAAGTGTAATATTTTGTTTGAGATGTGTAAATCTTAGTTTACACATTAAATCTTTCACTTAATTTGAAAGCCTTTAAAATTGATATTTATATCTTCTATAATTGTTATAAAATGTTTAATACATCCAGAAAACTATTATAATTATTAATGTTTTACATAATTATTATTGAAAATATTTTTTCATACAGAAGAGGGAAGTGTTGACATATATGTTAATTATGCCACTGACTGCAAGCTTAATCCCATATTAATTATAAAGTAGTATCTAATAAACTATTTGGTGACTCTTATGATTAATCTAATGTCATGTAAAATAGCTGTTAGTACCGCCAAAACTGTGTGTCTCTCAGAATTCGGGTGCCTAGACGTTTCTGATATACATAGCTCTTAGAGGCTGTCGAGTTCAGAGATAGAAACTTAACAAGAAATGAGACTGAGGGGGAACATCTGAAAATCTTACTCCCAAAGGCCGTTTACTCACGCTCAGGTGCACATGCACACACACAACCTCACACACACACACAAAACAAGTAGAATGACGCAGAGAAGTACATACTTCTCAGACTCACATGTTTTGAAGCTTTCACTCTTGTTTCTCTGGAACGTGTTTAATAAAAGAATTCAGTTTTGCCTCTCTGTTCGAATTCCCTTACACAGGACTTTTATCTCTCATCTCCAGGTAATCTCCATTTTTCTCCTGTCCTCCAACATATACATCCCCCATACCCTAAAAGTATCACAGTGGTTGGTAATTAATACTAGTTTGAATCTGAAAGCAGTTCACGCCTCATTTCAAAAAAGCCCATATGTAGACTACTCAGAAAACTGACTTTCAGAAAGAACTGTTTATTTTGAGCTGAAGAAGTTCTGTCTGTCTTTCTTCACTACAAGCAAGTGGCACAAAGGTCACTCTGCCCTGAAAAATGATTTAATCAGAGGTTGCATGCTTTTCTGAGTCCTGGTATCTTGATACCAGCAAGTGACCAGGTATCAAGTCCACTTGCATAACCTAGGAAATAAGAAAGAATAAATGTGTCCTAATTATAACCTGTATTAAGATTAGAACTTTTCTGATATGACAAGTCTGCACAGCATCCCAAGGAATTGTTATGCTTCCATCTAAACTATGTCTTATATATAATGTGTAATCTGCTGTTGGTAATGGCCTATATGACAAAAAGATATACTTTCTTTGATGGTATAGCTTATCACACCCATAAAAGGCCATGCATAATTATTCTCCTAAATATGCAGATATTTTCCTAAAATTTGGACTATTTAGCCAAAGCTATTTTAACACTGGGCATGGTCCATGCCCAAGTAAATAACTTAGAAGAGAATGCACAGCTTTTGGAATCTGTTAAAATGTCATTACCGCCAAGAATGTGACATATGGGGATAATTAGCTATTGTAGTCATCATGGACGCTATAGACTGTATTCCGGAATGTTACTGGACCAAGTCTTCTCAGCATATTTTACATAATTTGGCAGCCTTCTTTATGAGCAATTCTAAAAAGAGTGGGCCACAAATTAGCACAACAAAAATTATATTTAAAATAATTTATATCATTTTTCAATTTGTTCAGTCTCTGCCAGCTTTAGACCAGGATTTCTTTCTTAATGATCCTGAATAGAATACAACCTTGTTCTTCTCAAGAAATGGATTGGGGTTCACTCTCAGTGCTTGTGGATCTTCTCTGTTTTTATTTATCATTGATTTAGGAAACTGGCTCTGAGTGAACAAAATATACCTCATTGGATTCTGAGGCTATCATTTCAGAAAACTGTAGCATCTCTGTATGACTACATTATATCTTTATCTTTTTGTTGATTAAACCTCAAGTATTATCAAATAATCCTTCTAATAACACAAACATCATTTTTTTCTCGAAATTAAGGAACTGTTTTTGTTACCAATAATTTATTCTTTCAGACGTTCTTTAAACCAGCAGTTGGTAAATTACAACTCATTGGTCAACCTCACCCATATTTCCAAAGATTTCTTGAAACACAGATTTTCTCAATTGTTCATGCATTGTCTTTGGCTGTTTTCTCACTACAAAAGCAGAATTGAGTAACTATGACAAAGTCCAGGCATAACCTAAAATGTTTACAATATAAACTTTATAGAAAAAGTTTACCAACCTTAGGTTAAACAGATATTTATTGAACACATATTTTATATTAACCACTGTGCTGAGCATCAAAAATGTAATGATGATGAAAATTTCCAAAATTCTGTAGTTAAATCATGATGGATGTGGTAGCAGAAAATATGAGTAGGAAGAATAAGGACACAAACTAGACATATTATTCAAATAGATAATATAAGCTCTGAAGAGGAAGGTGTTCTCCATTAATTAAAATAATATTGAAGAAACTTATCATGTATTCTTGAATACAGTGAGAAAGAACACAAAAATTTTAACTACTCTCTAATGCTCATAACTCCTAATATTATTGTCTTCAAGGACAATATCAGGAGGAAGCTATCAATCAATATTCTACCAGAGGATTATATTTCAAAGTGAGATATCTGCAGATGGAGAAAAAAAATCAATTTTTGATTTTGGAGCAAGATGGCCGAATAGGAAGAGCTCCAGTCTCCAACTCCCAGTGTGAGCGACACAGAAGACCTGTGATTTCTGCATTTTCAACTGAGGTACTGGGGTCATCTCACTAGGGAGTGCCGGACAATCGGTGCTGGTCAGCTGCTGCAGCCTGATCAGCGACAGCTGAAGCAGGGCGAGGCATCACCTCACCTGGGAAGTGCAAGGGGGAAGGGAGTCCCTTTTCCTAACCAGGGGAACTGAGACACACAACACCTGGAAAATTGGGTGACTCCCACCCCAATACTGCACTTTGAGCAAACGGGCACACCAGGAGATTGTATCCCACACCTGACCGGGAGGGTCCCACGCCCACGGAGCCTCCCTCATTGCTAGCACAGCAGTCTGCGATCTAACCGCAAGGCAGCAGCGAGGCTGGGGGAGGGGCGCCCGCC
>NW_016805421.1:2540364-2576424 GCF_001698545.2 Rhinopithecus bieti
AAAAAAATAAAAAAATAAAAAATAAATCCATTTTATGTAATTTTAAACGTTTTCATTATACCTGATAATTATTTTATATATTTCTTCTCTCATGGGAAATCAGAATATCTTATTTTTTTTGTACTGTGAATGTTGAGCACATAGATAGTGATGACATTGTGGACACTTATGTACAATTTATTTTTGTTTGGTTTCTTTGAAGCAGCAACACTTAAGGTTTATATGACTGTGTCTATTTAACTTTATTCTATGACATTAAGCCAGTCATCTTCTAACTGGCCTGCCCTAAACACTTTAGACCTTGGCTTTGATGTGCCCCCCCATAGATAAATATAAAACACAAAACAAGTATCTTTCAATTAAGCTGTGAATGGCATTCTAATTTCAGAAATATAAATTTGAAATACATGTAAATGTCTTCAATGTGTCTAAAGGAACACCATGCATTCTAATTACTCTCCTTGACATTTTTCTTCTGACCTCTAATGTATTAAACAGATAGGCTTTCTTCTGAACCTGAAATCACTTTCCTCTGTGCTATAGAAAATTATATGGGCATTCTTCAACGCAAAGGTAAACTTAACTTTGTTCATCTTAATAAGGCTGCATTTTTGTTTTATTGTTTATTTCTTTTATGTATTTGTTTATTTATTTATTTTGAGACATATATATTATTTATGTATTTATTCTGAGACAGAGTCTCAATCTGTCGCCCAGGCTGGCATACTGTGGCACCATCTTGGCTTGAACCTCTGCCTCCTGGGTTCAAATGATTCTCCTGCCTAGCCCCCCGAGTAGATGGGAATACAGTAATGTGCCACCACATCTGGCTAATTTTTTTTTTTTTTTTTTTTGTATTTTTAGTAGAGGCAGGGTTTCACTGTGTTGACCAGGCTGGTCTCGGACTTCTGACCTCAGGTGATCCACCCACCTCAGCCTCCCAAAATGCTGGTATTACAGGCGTGAGCCACCTCACCTGGCCTATTGTTTATTTCTTTAATCATGACTCAGGTATTAAATTGAAGTTTTGAGAACAGCCTTCCAAGGGGTCCATAGATCTACTGTTTAAAATATGTGTCAGTGATTTTTATGCGAATCAGAATCATTAAACAAAATTTCAGTTATAACTTTGTTATGCTCTCCCTTCCTTCAAAACTGTTGTGAAGTAACTTATAATAAAAACATGGCTACAAGATGTCTGCAAACAATTAATGGAAGACTAAAAGCAGGGATTCATAAATAATGTGGAAGAGATGGAGATAGCTAATGACTGCAAATCTAGTTACACTTTGGTGAGTAAGTGCAACAGAAGAAATACATGGAAATATAAATTCAGATGTATTGAAGTGATGTCATTTCTATAATAAAAGTTATTTATAATTATTTTAGAATAAGATTTGTGATTGAGTTTATAATACAATACCCAGCATACTGTGGGTACTTACATATTTGTCAAATAAAAGGACAGATTGGTTTAATCTAGTTTTGATAGAGTTTATAGTAGAAGTTAAACACTAGTTGACTTGTATGTGGGTCACTAGGTGAGAACATAATTTTGATAAAGCAATCTTGTATGGATTTTAGTCCATACTAGGTTCAATTGTCTTTTACTCATTATCATAGCATTATAGCATTTATCTTCCATTTTCTTATCCCACTTTGATAATAATATCATAGGAAGTATTTAAGAGGGTTAGTTTGCTCAACATCAAAGAACTAAAGTTACTGTAACTGTAAAAATGATGACCTCATGTTTAAGGAAATTGTGGAGGTATCCTTATCCATCTGGACTTTTTGGGTCCCACTCCTTCCATAGTATTCTAACTTTAAATAAGATATACTGCACGGTTGAGGAGTCAGTTTACATTGTAATTCAGCCATTTGTAGCAACAGACTTTGTGTTAAAATTTTTTGAAATCTCAAATCCACAAGAAAACGGTTTCTTTCAGGGAACTCATATGTGTTATATTCAATTTAGTACCTACTTTTGTCTGGTTTTACACTTGATGCTAATGGACTCACACAATATGTATTCTGTTTTTGTTTTTATTATTTCTGAGGTGGAGTCTCGCTCTGTCACCCAGGCTGGGGTGCAGTGGCGTTATCTCGGCTCACTGCCAGCTCCATTTCCCGGGTTCACACCATTCTCCTGCCTCAGCCTCCCGTGTAGCTGGGACTACAGGCACCCGCCACCATGCCCGGCTAATTTTTTTGCATTTTTTGGTCGAGAAGGGGTTTCACCGCATTAGCCAGGATGGTCTCGATCTCCTGACCTCGGGATCCGCCTGCCTCAGCCTCCCAAAGTGCTGAGATTACAGGCGTGAGCCACCGCACCCGTCCACAATATGTATTCTATTATAATTTGCTTTTTTAGCTCAATATAACTCTAGCATTTTCATATGACTATATTTTTATCTTTTTCTTGATTAAACCTCAAGTATTATAAAATAATCCTCCTAATAACATAAACATTATTTTTTCTTTCTCGAGATTAAGGAACTGTTTTTGTTACCAACAATTTATTCATTCAGATATTCTTTAAACCAGTAGTTGGTAAATTACAACTCATGGGTCAACCCAGCCCATATCTATATTACATTTTAAGATTCATTCTTATTGACGTGTGCAATGATAGTTATACCATTTTGATTGATTTATAATAGTCCGTTTTATAAATACCTCACATTTATTTATACACGTGCTTATTGACTGACATATTGATTTTTTGCATATTTTTGTTAATTTGAAAGATGGTGCTAATAGTAATTTGCACATCTATTGTTTTTTGTAAAAGTTTCTCTATGGCAGAGTTATTCAAAATGAGATTTGAGAACCATTAGTGGAATATGATATCAACTTAGCCATACTTAACCACAATTTTATTAAAATGTGAAGGAATAGAATTAAACATATTGAAAACATTAGGCATAATAAGAGTAATGATTGCTTTATGATATTTTATCTCCATGTATGTGTATGTGTGTGCCTAGTCACAATGTAAAGTTAGTGGAAAGATTTTAAGCAGCTCTACTTAGGATATATAGCTAGGAATGTAATTCTACACATTCAGATTTTGCAAAGTGAATATATTGGTGTATACTTTCAGTAGTAGTATATACTGGTTTCCATTCTTTTTGTATCATTACCAGCACTTGTCAGAATTAAACTTTGGTATCAAGATTATATTGGTCTTATAGAATAAACAGGGTGTACGCCCTCTGTTAATACTTGTAGAAAAATTGCTATAAGATTGCTTGCTGAGAATTTTACAAACTTGTTCTTAAAATATTTAGATCCTTGGTTTCCTTATGGGAAATTTTTTAATAAGTCATGCAGAATTTTTAGTTATTTTACAATTAGCTTTGATAAGTTATATTCTCCTAGAAATATATTAATCTCATTTGGGTTTTCAAATTTCTTGTCATAAAGGCATTAATAATTTTCATTCATTTTCTTTATGATTTCAGTGTCATCTATACCTATGGGTTTTATCATTCTTAATTTTATTTATAAATTCTCTTTTCTTTGGTTAATATTTCTGGGGCTATGTCTATTTTATTAGGAGTTTTAATAACCAGTTTTTACTTAATTCATCATCTCTATTGCATTATTGATTTATGTTTTATTAGTGTTTTTGTATTTTATTGTCTGATGGTTAATTCTCTGTCCATGCCAACTTTATGGCTCGGTGACTGTGACAACATTCTGCTCATAATGAGCAGCTCAGGTCACATAATAAGGTGAAGGTAGTTAGAAGGTAAAGTAGATAGTAAAAACAGCTATTCTAATGATAAGGAGCCAAAAAGCAGAAGAAATATTAAAAATAGGGGCATGTGTAAGATAAGGTTAAATGTATAAGATCTCAAAGAAAATTGAATAAGTTGAGACACACTTTTTCTAAAGCTACACACTAATATTGGTTGAATACATGCACTATATTTTGCTTCATGAAACAGGGAATGGTCATACAGAGCAAACAGCTCCGATCTTCAATTAAGTTTTAGTTTAATTTGAAACTACATCTTCTGTTAATAGAAGTCTATTAAATTGGGAGGACTTACCCACTAAGGACAACTGTAATGGTTGAGCACTATTAAAAATAATTTCTTTGAGGTTTCAGGAAGCTACCAAGATTGCAAAGAATTGCTGGCCCAGAACTGGGAGAGAATTTCTGCCAAAAAACATGAGCCATGTTTTCAAGGTTACTTTTCCCCCTGCTTTACTAAGATACTAGATGTCACTTTTGAGAGTCACAGCTAAATAGAGCTGACAGAAAAGGTCTATAGTCTAGAGCCAATTAGGAATAACAGACTACTAAACCTTCTCTATAAGGTGGGAACCAAAAGTACTCTTTTCAGGAGTAAGAGTAAACCAAAAGCAGACAGGTTCACACAAACAATGCAGCTCAGCTCAAAAAATGTCGGTCTCTAAATTTTATTCAGGTAACCCCAATACGTTAGGACTCCCAGTTAACTGGCAGAAACAAATGAAAATTATTCCTATTGGAAGATAATATTGTCCTAAGCTCAAATTATTTCTACAAACAACTTTGAAAATAAAATATTAAGAATAAAAGGACATAAGAAAATATGGAAAAAAGAAAAACCCAGAAAACATAGCAGACAATAGACAAAGACTTACAGAGAGAAACGTGTATGAATTATCTGACAGTATTTTAGTTTACTTGCTCTATGCAGGAAGAGAAAAGACAATATTGAAAATTCTTTGAAAAAAACCCTTAAAAATGCAGTAGAATTGACAGATGCAGTATCTGAAATTACAAAGCCATTAGATGAGTTTAAGAGTGGGTTAGACATAGTTGCAGAGAGTATTAAGACATTGGAAAATTGGTCAGAAGAAACTATCTAGAATGACGAATAAAGAGCTAAAGTGATGAAAACTGCATTAGAAAGTAAAAGACAAATAATACAGTAAAAACATTTAAAAATATTTATAATTTAGCTTCTTAAAGAATGGGAGAGAATGTAGCAGGAGTTCTCTTTCAAGAGATACTGACCGAGAACTTTCAAAACTAGTGAACAATCTGTCTACACATTCAAGAGGCCTCATGAACTCCAAATACCCAGGAACATCCTAGCATAACTACAAAAACATGAAAGAAAAAAATCCTTAAAATGTCCAGAGTAGAAAAAAAAAGTGAAATTTCAAAGATCTTGACTGGGCACAGTGGCTCACATCTGTATTCTCAGCACTTTGGGAGGCCAAGGTGGGTGGATCACTTGAGGCCAGGAGTTTGAGACCAGCCTGGCCAGCATGACAAATCCTCATCTCTACTAAAATGATGAAAATTAGTCAGGCATGGTGGTGCATGCCTGTAATCCCAGCTACTTGGGAGGCTGAGACATGAGAATAGCTTGAATCCAGAAGGCGGAGGTTGCAGTGAGCCAAGATCATGCCCCTCCACTACAGCCTGGGCAACAGAGTGAGAATTTGTCTTTGTCTCAAAAAAAAAAAAAAAGAAAGAAAAAAAAAAGAAAAGAAAGAAAGATAAAGAAAAACGAAAACAACAACAAAGAAGTGATCTCCAATTGGGACAACAAATATCCTACTTTTCAACAGAAACGATGAAAGCCAGAGGACAATGAAAGAATAGCTTTAAATTGAAGCAAGAAAATTACTGTTCATCTAGAATATTTTTTTCCCAAGATAATACCTTTCAGCAATGAAGATACAATAACATTATAAGACCAAGATCATATGACAGAATTCTTTAAATAAAATATTGAGAGATGATTTTCAAGGAAAATGAAAATAATCGTAGAATTTTGGAGAAGTATTAAGAAACAAAAAAATGCTAAGTATAGATTTTGAAATGAGTCATTACTGAGATACCTGGTGAATAACAAAAGTATTGCTATTTGGATGATTGTTTATAGAGTAAGTATACATTTGGTTCTTCATGACTATTATGGAGCATGCTGACTCTTGGCTAGTTATTATCACACTTTTGACTTCCCCTTTTTGTCCCTCTGACTTTTGTATGAGAACTGCTCAATTTCATGTTGTGGGCGCAAGAGCCAAATCTCACATAGTTCAGCTCTAAGTAGCCTACAGGTAGTCCTTGAGCAGTTTAGAATCAAAATTTCCAAATAGCCTGCATACTCCATAGGGTAAAAGCATTCATTAAGTGCAAACTAAGAAGATCTGAAACATGAGAATAAAAAGAATTAGCATCCATCCTTTTCCTGCTGATTCAGAAACTATAGAATGGTAACTCGATTTTATTTATTTAAAGGCTATTGTGTAATTTGTTTAGAGATAGTCTCTGGTCACAGGCCAGAATTTGTGTCTCTAGGATTCAGAGTCACCAGCTATTCTCTAAAAGTGCTTTGTTGTCAATATCCACATTCTGGATAAAGGAGCCATTAGCAGGCTGCATTTATTTATGCTATATGGGGCAATCAATATTTTCCTGAATCACCAATGATGCAGTTGGCTTAGTTCAGGCCCTGTAGGACTAGTGATGGATGGCAAGTTCTACTCCCAAACCACCCACAAGCATTCCATGTAGCAAAGATAGGATTGGGAAAGGGAATTGTAGAAGTCACTTGGGATAAAAAGAGAAAAGGATGTAAAAGTAACCAGGATAGTTCAGCATAGAGAAATTTCACTTACTGGAGTGAATTAGTAGTACTATGATTTAAATTATAAAATGTGAAACATTTAAAATATAAAATATGTTTTAGAGAAATGGCCTTACTATTTTCTAAATATACAGTAAAATAAGCTGCCAGTCAGAGACGTGACACATCACTTGAAGATAATGAATAAATCATTTGTCATTAGCATATGAAATAAAGATGGTTGATTTGTCCTGAGTCCTGAAAATAATTGTACTTTATCTATTTTCCCTAAAATTGTTTATATGATAAGTTATTAGCAAACTGTTTTATATTTTTAGTAAAAATTTAAAACGTTATCTTATTTCTTTTCGATAAAAATAATATCTCATTATCAGTAAGCTATAAATAAATGGATTTTACTATAATTTTAAAGTTGTTTTAAATGTATCTCTATGTCTGATAGATGCTATGTTTAAACTATAATGTCCTTAAGTTTAGTAGTCGAATATTTTAAGTAAGTTATTTGTATAACATTATGAATAAAAATATAGCAAAATCCAATGAGGATCAGATATTCTAGTATAAGATGTCTTATTTTATTTTTAGAAATATATTTTTTCTGATGGCTTGCTCTTTACATTGCAGGACAATTCCATCCCCTAGAATATTCCATATTTTTTCAATGACTCTCTAGGCAAATGACCAAACTGCTTTGGAAAAAATACTATTTATTCCTGGCCAATTTCTCTCTATAGCATTGCTCACAGCTAACATTCACAAAGGAGAAACACTGCCAAATATTTCCAACTTTGGAGGACATCTGAAACTTATTGTTCAGTGCGTTCTTGGAACACCTTTATGAATACTTGATTCCATTGTAAGACACACTGCTTGCAGTGTCTGAGTTGCAAACAAAGAATGATTGCCCACTGCCCAAACTTGAAAGAGATTTTTATTCTCATTTACTCAGCAAAATTGTCATGGAGGTACTCAGAAAGGAATCTGGGAGTATTTTATGCATCAGAGCCAGCAAACATCAAAATATTCCTCATTTATTATCCTCCTGAAATTGTTGTCATAATGCAATTATGTAAATGAGGACCTGCAATCACACTGAGTATTTGTTCCGGTTTTGAGGCAAATACTTATTAGATCAGAGCAGTTTAAAGAAAACAAGAACTCACCACCAACAGAATTCAGGGAACGTGAAGGAGCATGAGAAATTCTCATTGGAACTGTTCCCAACGTGTTGCATAAATAAAGGTAGGGTTTGTTGAAGCTCCCCTCCCACCCTCTTCATTTTTTGAAAAAGAAGCATGCTTAGCTGGAGGAATGAAGCATGGCTCAGGCAGTCATCACAGCTCTTCTGTCCTGAGTTCTGGTGTATAAGGATTTTTTTTTCCTCTCTCTTTTATATCCACCAGCTTTCTCTAGCTTTCTCCCACTCCTCATACCCTCCACAAAGGATTTCCAGCAGAGAGCAGCTGGTGCCCCATATTGGCTGCTTTCCCCAGACTCGGGGGGCTTTCACAGGAAATCAATGGCTGCTTATTTTCCCCTGCACTGCAGTTTTATGTGTGGACTGACATGGCCCCAACCATGCCGATCCATTCTGCAGAGCTATTTCCATTCAGATGTGCCTCTTTACAAATAGCGGAAATTAGTGGAGGGCCAGTGTCAAACTGCTTGTCACATCTTGTTTTCAATCTGTTGAAATCAGGTTTACAGTGTCCTATTCAGAAGTCTGGGCTCCTTTTGAGTTGCACAATACATTTCAGGAGTTTCATCAGGCAATAAATGCAGAACTTCACATTGCTATTAAAAAATGATCAAAATGATTAGCCTTTTGAATTTTTTGAAGGAACTTACTTGCATGGAATAGTTTGTTTTAAATGCCCAGCGTCTTTTATTTCTGGGTATTCATCTCTCTTATGTGTAAAAAGTATTCCTCCTTAATTTGTCAGTATTAGAGCTGCAATATGTGACTATGTTCTGGTGATTTAGTTGCACAGAATGAATGACTAACCAAGTATTGTGAATAGGAATACAGTCAATACCATAGCATACCATGCTAGTATTCCTCAAACCTTGAAATAATAATTGCTATTTATTGACCGGGTGTGGTGGCTCACGTCTGTAATCCCAGCACTTTGGGAGGCCGAGGTGGGCAGATCACCTGAGGTCGGGAGTTCGAGTCCAGCCTGACCAACATGGAGAAACCCCATCTCTACTAAAAATACAAAATTAGCTGGGTGTGGTGGCACATGCCTGTAATTCCAGCTACTCAGGAGGATAAGGCAGGAGAATTGCTTGAACCCTGGAGGCGGAGGTTGTGGTGAGCTGAGATCACACTATTGCACTCCAGCCTGGGCAACGAGAGCGAAACTCTGTCTCAAAATAAATAAATAAATAGTATTTATTGAATGCATATCATACACCAAGACCATCACTAAATGCTCTATAACTAATTTCATTCTCACAACAACCCTTTGAGTTGTTCTTATGATCCCTATTTTGCAAATGGTTAACTGAGGTTTAAAGTGATTAAATAACTTACTCAAAGTGTCATCATGTTTGAGAGACTAAGCCAAACAGTCTAACTCCTGAATTCACAAGGTAACCCCTATGCAATACTAACTCTTTGTAAACCATAGGTGTGCAAATGTACTCAGAAAGCTAAGCAAAACCTAGATTTGAGCCTGGTTCTAGAACTGATATAGTCTGTGGATAGAAATGTAAAGTGAAACATGCATTTCACTATCCCTTTAGGTGCTGCAGTTCAAGGAATACCATGAGAAAATGACAGGTTTAGGAGGGTTCTAAACTCTAACGAGGAGAGGAGAAGGTCAGGCTTAAAATAAAAAGATAATGAGATACAAAAGACATATTCTCTACAATAAGGGAAACAGAAGTACTTGGGAACAAACCAGGTATGGTCCAGGGTGCCAATTCAGAGATTTCATGCCTTCTCCATGCAGTATTTCTAATGAATGTGATTGACAGTTAATGCGAACTGATGCTTCCAGATAAAATATCTATCCACTGGAACACTCACGTGATAGAATGGAGAGGGCTGACTTCTCTGTAATTTGAGGCTGGCCCTTGCATCAAATGTGAAGCAATTTTTCCATTTTTTAAATTAAAAAAAACCTAAAGAATACTCACTCAAAAAGTAATGTACAGACAAAACATCAGCTAAAGATTCCTTTTGTTGTTTTGGAGGAGTAGAGAACAAAACATTACAGACAAAATCAAAATCTCCTATGCTCTCCTCCCTTACTTCCCAGAGACAACCACTAGTATAAGTAATGTAAATAACTGGTATATTTTTTATACTTTCACTACCAACATTTGTATACAGGAACATTATACAAACTTATGTGTTTTTTAAAATTTACAAGTAATGTCATATTATATGTAAAATGCACTTTACTTGTTGTATTCTATTTTATATTTTGGAAATCCAGATTGACTATTATTTATCTATTCTAGAATATTTATCTTAACTGCTATATATGCGGTCCCATTAATGAATATACTATTATTTATTATTTTGTTTGCAGATAGATATTTGTGTCATTTCCAAGTTTTCTCTATTACAGATAATGCTAGACTGTAGTGGTCTGCACATCTCCTTCCACAAATGTATGGGAATTTCTTTGAGTAATGTACTTAGAAATGGTGATACTGGGTCATGAGGTGTGTACAGTTTCCATTTCAGTACATTTTGTCATAGTGCTTTATTAAATAGCTGCAGCAATTTATAAAACGTCTAATAGTTATTGAGTTCTTATTTTCCAATGGCTTCTTCAACATACAGTTTTGTAATTTTCATTATTTTGCCAATATAATACAAAAATATATATGTTTCATTATTTTAACCTCTGAATTGTGGGTGATGTTATAGATATTTTACCCGGATTGTAGTCCTTCGGGTTCAACTTCTTTGTCCATCTTTTTAAATCAGCATATTATGTTGCTTTATTTATTTGTGAAATTCTTCATACTAATTTATTGTTATTTCTACCCATGACTAATACATTCTTCCAATCAGTTGCTTGGCCGTTTTCTGTATTTTCTCTTAATTATATAGTGATTTCCAATTAAAGTATTGTCTATTTTATGAAATTTTCCATTTTTGATGTTTTTCCTATGTCTCATTTAAGAATGTTTGTTTAATCAAAATTATGACAATCTCCTCTAATGCACTGAGCAACTCAGTAGTCATTCATCATTATTACTACATTTGTACTTCAATGTAGTGATTGGTGAGAGGCACATAATTCTGAAAGTCTAATATAGGGAAAAAAAATTTTAAGCCATCCCAATAAAAACCACCAAATCAATATTTACAAAAGCCTCGCCAGAGAAGTGAGTTTCATTCTAGCCTTGGAATTCATAAAGGCACCTAAGTGTACTCTAAGATGACCAGCACAAATCTTATGTTCTCTGTAAAGCTTTTTCCAACTCTAGAATCCAGTCCCATCATGCCTTATTTAGTCTCCCATCACTGTCAAAAGCTGAGCATTACTTTCCCATGTTATTACCTCATGTGAGTAAATTACTTTTTCCTCTCTCTCTTCACTGGTGTGGGGTTGGGATAGCAACAAAATTGTAATAAAACAGTGAATTGATAGCAAATAATGGTTCTAGTACAAATGCTTCCACTGACAAGCTATTTAACCTTGGGCAAGTCAATTAACCTCTTTGAAAAAGTCATAGATGTACTTTGCCCTGACTGACTAGCAAACTTACAGTAGGAACAAAATAAATCTTTTAAAAGTCTAGGCCAAAAGTAAGGTAATAATATTAATAATTTATTCTAGTAATCAGTACCTTTTATTAATCATTCTCATACCATGACTGATTCTAACTACCACGTATATGTACATGTACATATATAAAAGTAGGTTTTCTCAATTGTTCTGCCATGAATAAAGATTATAGAACATATTACAATCTGCTTACTACTCTGACCATTAACATTTATTTCTCCATAGTGTACTTAGGCTTTCTGACTTCCTACCTCATTTTTTTCGACTGAATATCATCAACATTTCTTTCATTTTATTTTTTTAGTAGCCCACACATATACCAACTGAAAATGGATCTATTTGACTTTCTCTTTTTAAATTACTCCCAGTCACAAAATAGTAAAGACTCATTTTCTCTGGCCAACTGTGAATTTTCAATGCATATAATTGGAAAAAGTTCTATTTGCCTAGATTTTATTCTTCATTTCCTTACTTAGAATAATAAAGGACATAAAAGAAAGATGTTCAGGCAGAACAAAATGACCTAGCAAAATAAATTATTTGGTTTCTTTCACTTAGAATTATCAGATATATCCGAATAGCTTCCTGAAATGGTATAGTATAATCTTGACTGAAAAAAACAGAATAAATCAGATGACCATCTTATGTCGTAAACCCCGTAACTTTGATTATAAAAGGGTTTATTTTAATTCCATTCCTATCAAGTTCACTTATCAACATCCATTTTTCCCTGAACAGAGAGAAATTTTCGTTGTAGAGAACTTATGGAAGAACCATTTCCCCTCCTTCTGCAGAAGCTGAAATATTTTATGTACCGGGTAATTTCATGGAATTCTATTTGCACAGACCATGGAAATACAGAACAAAAACCAAAGATATCTAATAATTCCTCAGGAGTCAATAGAGTTTCTCAGTGAGCTTAACAATTGACATGTCCTACGCTGGTTTCAGAATTCATTGTAGACTTAACAAGATAATTTACTAGAAAGACAAGAAAAGCATATCTTTGGTCTTTCCTTATCAATAGAATCGCATTAACTACTATGACAACTACCAAATGAGAGGGCTTGCCAAATGAGTAAGTATTGAGATTGGATATAATTTGATCCATTGGAAAAGAAATGCATAGGAATACTAGAACTGGGGGCAGGGCGGCAGGCATCAGCAAGATTAGATGTTAGAATAAAACACAATGAAAATGTTAAATTCTAATAGAAATGTTTGGATCTAGAATCCCATTTTTACTCTAATATTTAACCAAGTATGAGGAAAAAATTACTTCACATACAGAAACTCAGAAAACTTACCACTCCAAAATCCTTCATAAAATAATTTCATGACAATAGTTTGCAGAAAGTGAAAAAGGAATACAAAGAGGAGGAAGAAATAGAATAGGTTTTAAAATTAAAATAAAGAAGACACTCTCACGAATAAAAGAAAGTAATCTTAGGATGTGAGTCACACACCATGCCAGTAAATAATAATTTAGAATAGAAAATCATAGATTATCTAGAATAACATTAAGACAGATAACCCCATAAATTTATATTAACTATATTCTACATTAGTAGAAACAGGTCAATGACAAAGGAATATGTGTCCAGCACTTTAAGGCATTCACATACTTCTACAATTAATATTTATATGATCATAATATTATAAATGTTGATTATTGGCTTCAATTTTAGACCCAAACTATAAGCAAAGCTTGGAAGACTAAAGTGTGCGTGTCTGCGTGTATATGCATATTTTATAATTATAGATTATTATTATTATTATTATTATTTTAAGACAGGGTCTCACTCTGTCACCCGGGTTGGAATGCAATGACATGATTATAACTCACTGTAACCTCGACCTCCCAAGCTCACACAACACTCCCACCACAGCCTCACAAGTAGCTAGGGCTACAGGTAGACATCACCATGTCTAGCTGTTTTTTAAAAAATTTTTATAGAGATAGGATCTTGCTTTGTTGTCCGTTGGTCTCAAACTCCTGGCCTCAAGTGATCCTCCTGCTTTGGCCTCCCAAAGCCCTGGGTTTCCTAATTGTAGATTATTTAAAATAATCATATGGCGGATTAATTTGGAAAAGTATTGAGAGGAGAGGAGGTGAGGAAAATGGAGGGGCATATGTTTTCTTATCATAAAGTAGGTAGATAATAACATCTTAAGTAATCAAAATGATTATTGCATTAGAATATTATGTTACTTTATAATGACTACCAGTAGAAGGGAAAATTAAAAAATGGATCTGGCAGGCCTGGGAAGTAATTATAGAGAAATGTTTAAGTGTGTACCAAATGTGTAATATTCTATGTCAGGGAGTTTATAAATACCAACTGAAATTGACAGATCAAGAAATATATGTACAAGTGGATCATGTAGAATTATGGAGGTTGCTGACCCCACCAGAGGTATTAAAAACAAATGATAATAGAGTAGAGGCAAGAGGATTTGCTTTCTATTATATCAGTTAGTACTGTTTTAGTTTTCATCATTCTATTATTTAACTTTATAGTAAAAATATGGACACAGAGAAAATAGATGTATGTAATATTTATGCTTTGAGAAACTCAGATCTACACAAAAGTGTTTGTGTTTAGTGCTATCCAACAGAATTTCTGAAATATTCTGTCTCTGCATTGCTCAATATAATCACCACAAGCCACATGTGACTTTTGAGTATTTGGAATTTGGCTAGCATAACTGAGAAACAGAATTTTTTAATTTGCTGATTGTAATTAATTTCAATGAATATACCAACACATGTCTCATGACTACCACATTGGTCATTACAGCTCTAGATAAATAGTTTCTAATCTTTTACTATCAAAAACACTTTTTTACTTTTTTTCTCCCAGAAATCTTTATGCTTAAAGGATTTTTCCAATCACATTTCAATAACAGTGTACTTGTTTACTGATCTTAGTCGGAGACATACGACTTAATCAAAGACATACAAATAGGGCTTTCATGAGCCACAAACATGTCACCTTACTAAGCCTAACCAAAATCAAAGCAACTAGATGCTTTGGAGAAGAGGGGCTCATTTAGAATTTGGGCACAATTTTATTAGTCTTTTGAAGTAGCAAAGTGATTCAAAGACCCTCTGCTTGTGATGTAAGAATCCCAAAAAATCTGGAAGTTTCTGTTGGATTTCAAGATTCTTCTAAAATCTTGTCACTCTGTTCCCTTTCAAGCACCTCATGAAATTGTGAAGGATATTGAATCATAATAAACCTTCTCAACCTCTTTCTAGCTGTAAATTCTCTGCTTCTCCTTCGAGGGCTCAGTTGTTCTTTGGCGTTCCAGAAATCAATGAAGTCTGCTAAGGTATTGGGAGTTTATCCTTCTTGAGGCATGCTGGTCATTAGCAGGTCCTAGAAGCCACACCCAGCAAGCAGTTAAGACACTGGAGGCATCATTGTTACCCCTTGCCCCAGACCCACCCCAAAGCACCATTTCCAATGTTCAGTTCCACTAGGAAGGGAAAAACTACTAGGCTTTCTTTTTTTGTTGCTGTCGCTGAGAGAAAAAAGGCGTTCTCTGGAGCAAAGTTCTGGCACTGTTCCATTTACATTCTGCGCCACAGAGGCATCAAGAGGTCACTCAGTGAAACTAATCATCAGTGCAGAGCAAACACAGGTAACACTCTTGCACAGCTTTTCAGTCTCCTGGGGAAGCTGAATTCAGCAGGCCAAGGATTCAAAGGCTGGATTTTAAGCTGACGACATCATTTTATGGTTGATATTATTAATGATCACCACATAATGCAAAAGTCAAGGGCATTGTCCACCCTTTCACTGTTACACGCAGGAGTTGAAGAGCTCCTCTCTTTTCAAGCAAAGTCTATAGGGCGAGTACTTTTAAGAACAGGTTTACATTAAAGGAGAATGGGCCACTTGACAATCACCTACACCTCCTCAGTGGTGACAGCAGCTTGTGGAAAGAGCATGCATGCACTTACTTGTGAATTAATTATTTAAAATAATTGATTTTACTCGGAAAAGGGGATTATTTGCTGTGATTTGACATGTTAAACAATGCTTTTGTTGTCAAGTCAGAAGAGGGAAAAAAAATAGACACTCTTCTCAACTCTGGTTATGATGCACTACATCCTTGCCTGTTACCACTTTGAAATAGCTGGAATCTTATCAGCTTATTCTTTGGAGTCAGATATGGCAAAGTCCTAACGCATAGCTCTGAAGGAAGAAAATAGCAAAAAATAATTGACAATTAGGAACCTGTATTTGGCACCTAAATTCTAAGTCACATGAGAGGTGGAGGAGAAGGGGTTATTACCTTGATTCTTACCTCTCTATTCCACAAGAAGAAATTTAGGAATTGTGCCCTCTAATTTTTACATTACTAGCACTTACTTCGGTTAGCAGCATCAAGTAAATTCTTATAAATTCATTTGAATATTTATTGAAAGAATTAACTAATGAATAACCATGGTCCTTATCCTAAAAAAGCTTCAAATCATACTGAAAAATGTAATTTTATTTTCGTATTTTATTCCAAACTAATACTAAGATATTACCTTCCTCTTTCATGACTGGTTTCACTGCTGTCTCCATTGAGCCCCACATTCTATAGATTCTGTCCCTGAATAGCATTTTCTACTCTCCTTTTGTTTCTAATCTCATTGCCGCTAGTTTCATACAGTTCATTCCATCTCATGGGGGTCATGTTAAGAATTTTTGGCTGGGAGCAGTGGCTGATGCCTGTGATTCCAACACTCTGGAGTCCAAGACATGGAAATAACTTTGTTTATGAGAGCAACACCTAATTCATGAGCCCAGGAGTTTAACACCAGCCTAAGCAACATAGTGAGAGACCTTGTCTCTACAAAAAACGAATAATAATTAGCCAGGGCATCCAGTTCCTTGGGAGGCTGAGGTGGAGGTCGAGGATGCAGTGACCCATATTTGTGCCACTGCACTCCAGCCTGGGTGAGAGAGCAAGACCCGATTTATTATATTTTTTAAAAATTGGACTGATTTCTATCACCAAATTTTCATTCATCTGTCTCTCAACGCAACCTGTGCACTGTGACCAGATGAGTGTTTCTGGTCACTGATCAGGACAGAGCTGACAATGCATCTCAGTGATGCAAACAATAATGCAGTTCATTCTTAGAGCAAATTGAGGAAATCTTGTCACCATTTTAATACTCTTACTTATTTTTAAAATACTGAGTATAAAAAAGGAGAAAGTGCAAAACTAAATCATTAAATATGAAAATATTACATTATTACCAAAAGCATAAGAATTTCTTCAAAGAATGTTATGATATCACTTCTGAGGTAATATAAACATATTTGTCTCATCATTTGAGGTTATTAAATTTTCTGACCCTAAATTCATTGTAAGATTATTGAATTTTCTGACCCTAAATTCATTGTAAGATTATCTCATGCTTATTTGGTTCATTTATTGTGCCTGGTCAATATTAGATGTTTACTCTATATGAGATTATTTATTATTGTACAGAAAAGAATGGCAATTCAAAAGATAAAGCTAGCAGAAAAAACACTTTATTGTGGCCATTGTTTAATCTGGAATACTAGAGGTTTCGTAGACCTAAGATCAATGAAGGCATTTTTCCCCCCAAGTTAAAGACTGTGGACAATATTTTAAAAGCATCTGTTGGTAGTCATAAGAGTAACTTTATTTTGTGATAACCACAGTTAATTCGTTCTACTTGTTAACATGACTAGAGCCAAATCAACAATCAATATTTGTCGGAAATGTTAAGGGAGTCTGCAAAAGTCGGAAGGAAAGCTGATTTTTATTTAGTATTTCCTCACAGAACATAAATAATTCCCTATTTGACTCCCAAGTCGATGAGGTAAAGAAAAAAAAGGAAGAAGCAGCGTATTTGAGTGGAAAGTGGGGGAGTGAAGAATATTGAGCTCAGTTTCCTTCTTGCTAAATCGCTGTTGAAATAGACGATTTTTCCATGGAACTGTTGTCATAGATAAATCTGCACATGAACCAGCATGTTGAAGCAGCTTTAAAATACTGAGAAGCAAACCAAGTTTCGACTTCTAAATCAGTATGGCTATGTTCGCATTTTTGAAATTACTTTTTTATTATTTTATTTGTATATGATTTAAATATTAAAATAATATAAAATGGCACAAGATAAAAATGTTGATTCTCATTCTTGTAGCCATCTGCTCATTACTCATCTCCATCACATGTAATCTCTTCCCTTAATCTTAAAAGAATTCTTCCAGAGCTTCTTTATCCAAATGCCTAAAAACAAAAACACGTATTTTAATTTTTTCCCTTTCTTACAAAATGGAAGTATTGTTAGTTAAATTAAGTTTGGCCTACAGCTGCCTCCCTATGTAGTGAACAGCAACCTTATTTAGTATGTAAACAAACTGCAACCTAACTTAAGATTGTGTTCTTGTATCAAGCAGCTGAGTCTCCTTGGACAATTAGAGAAGCTGAGTTGTCATCCAATTACAGGCTGCAAACTGTTCAAACATACCTAAATAAGGCAAATGCTGAGCTTTAACTAATCAGGCTACTTATGGAAGTCACTTCCTTTTTCTATCTATTAATGTTGCCTGCCCACATTGCTGCATGGAGTTCTCTGAACTTTTACTAGTTCAGGGTGCTGCCCAATTCATAAATCATTTCTTTTCTCAAACTCCACTAAATTTAATTTGTCTAAAGTTATTCTTTTAACAATGCACCATTCTGCATTTTTTTCATTTAACAATTTTTTTTGAAATATTTTCACATCAGTACATAAATAGTTGCTTCAGTATTTTTTTCTAGCAACAAAGTAGTCCATTGCATATGCATATACACAAATTATTTAACCAATCCTTATCAGGGAACATCTGGGACATTTTAAACATTTTCATATTGCAAAGATGATAAATAATCTGAAATATGCCTTGTTTTGCACATATGCAGGAAGCAATGTGGGAAAATTTCAAAGCATATACATGAGAAATATGAAGCATTGACAAAGGATAAAAATTGAGACAGCTCTCAAGTTTGTATACAGCAACTGTCACTGGCAGGAGAGAGTGCGAATTGTCTCATCAGCCGAGATCATTACACCCAAACGTGTTCAAGCCAGGCAGCAGGCAGAAAACCTCAAATGTATACAACTCAAACATATGTAACCTTGAACCCTTCCTGAAATGATCATTTCAAAACTAAATGCAATCATCAATTCAGGAACAGATTTTAAAAAACACTTTAGAAATTATAGTGGTGAGATTTTAATATCTTAAAATATGAAACTATTAGAAATAATAAATGTTATATGATTTGTGTTTAACACAACAAAATATAAATACTGATTATGTGAAAATAATTGTAAAACTAACAAAATAAGAATATAGAAGAAAGTGGAGAGGTATTTTGTATTCTAATGTTTACATTTGCAGAGCAAGAACTCAGTCAGAATTATCTAAAATTAATGTGTAAAGAGTTTTAAAAATATTCTAATTTTAATGTTTCTTTCACAGTTTCCTTTCATAGAATTGTCTTTTTAGGAAATAAATTCATGTGGTAAACACTTACCTAAAATTTAGTAACTCTTAATTTGGGAAAAGGGAGATGAAAAAAAAAATTAGTAACCCACTTTCTCTTAGAGTTTTCCAATAACTAAAATAAGAAAATTTTAATGTAATTATTTTATTACACATTAGTTGTAAATACTAAATTGCTATATAATAAAATCAAATAATCTAATATAATAAAAATAGAAATTTATAGATCTACCTATATTTCTATTTATATTATGAACAAAAGTAGAACATGATAATATCTGGCATTGAAGTCTCATAAATGATGGTTACTAATGAGTAGTGGCATGTCATTGTTTTGTTGTTATTGTTTTGTTTGTTAGCATATTTCTTATAAATTCTATATCATTCTTGAGCTATTTAAATTGATAACAAAAGGCAAGTATTCTACAAAAAGTACAATGTTAAAATAAAAATAATTATATATTTATATTTATATATATATAGTTTTTTGAGACAGAGTCTCACTCTGCTGCCCAGGCTGGAGTGAAGTGGTGTGATCTCAGCTCACTGCAACCTCTGCTCCCCGGGTTCAAGCAATTCTCCTGCCTCAGCCTCCTGAGTAGCTGGGACTACAGGGACGCCACCACGTCTGGCTAATTTTTTTGTATTTCAGTAAAGACAGTGTTTCACTGTGTTGCCCAGACTGGTCTCGAACTACTGAGCTCCAGCAATTCACCCACCTTGGTTTCCCAAAGTAGTAGGATTACAGGCGTGAGCCACTGCGACTGGCCTAATAAATATTTTAAATAAAATAAGGTATATATATTCAGTGTAGCTTTTTCAATTATTATCATACTAAGAACCAGTGAATAGCCCAATAATTAGGAGATGATTACATAAATAAAGCATCATCAAGCAAATTGAATGCTATGCAAAACTTAAATGGTAATTTGGAAGCCCATGGGCCAGCAAGGAACAATATTTATTATATGATATTAAATGAAAAAAGTCAGAAAAAAAAGTTCTTTGTGAAATGATTTAAAATATCAATTGATATTTATGCAACAGGCAGAAAATCAGTTGATTCATAGAACTAGAATGCAATGAATTAAATTTGTTTGAACCACGGTGGTGGTAATGTGGATGACTATTTTCTTCTTTCTAATGTTTTGGTAATGTTGCAAGTAGGCATGTTGGTTCTTTAACAGTTCAGGAGAGTTTATATTAGTATGCAAATACCTGAACTAACCCATATTCATGCATGGCTTTCACGGAATTCATGTTGTGAATTTATATGTCTACTTCTGATAGAACAGTTCTGATATAAATAGATGCAAAAAGCATCTCTGAAATCATTTACAGTAGGTTGAGTATTGGCTCAAAGGAATCTACTCAGCCAATATGCTGTTTTTACTTCTTTATTTAACTTATAAACATATCACCCTACAGAGTGATAAGACCACATTAAAAATCATGGTCAAGCACAGCGGCTCACACCTGTACTCCCTACACTTTGTGAGGCTGAGGTGGGTGGATCATGAGGTCAGGAGTTTAAGGCCAGCCTAAACAACATGGTGAAATCTCGTCTCTACTAAGCATACAAAAATTAGCCAGGCGTGGTAGCGCACACCTGTAGTCCCAGCTATTAGGGAGGCTGAGGCAAGAGAATTGCCTGATTTGCAGATTGTAATCAGTGAGAAGGAGAGGTAGAAATCTAAGAATTTCTATCACCTGCACAATGCTTGCACAAAAACACATAACTGCATAGCAAGTTATTATCTACTCAGCCTTGAATCGTGAATTCTGTTTTGTTAAAGTTGAATAAAACCTATTATTTTCCATAGAACAGTGAAGCTGTTAGCTACATACTATACTTGATTTTTTTGTTTAATCTCTTGTGTGTGGGCTCTCTTTCACCAGCAAAAACAATGCAACCAATGGTGCCATGTGAACAATGGAAGCTATTGACTTCGCTCTTCTACTGTGGGTTACTGTATATTAAAGGGTTGCTGAGACATTGACTCTGTCCTCTGAATACCCCACAAGGAAATGTGTTGAAATCTGTCACAATTTTTCAGGCTTTCTAGGTGGGCAGCTTGATACCTATGCAGACCATAGGCTTACAACTTGAAAGGTAAGAGAGTAAAAGTGGGACTGAAAGTGACTGCTTTGCATCCATTGTATTTACCTTTAGAGGGAAGCAAAGAAGGAAACTAAGCCACTGGCTAAAAGTTTTATCAACACTAGCACATCCATGTTGGTGTCCCTTATAGGCCTTGTTATTGCACAATCCTGGCAGAAGTGAGAAATGCATCCGCATTAGATGTTTTTCTTTAGTCAATTGCCTCTAGGCTATATTCCTATAGAATTTAGCAAATCAAAAATAGCATTTTTCAGCAAGTCCTTTGTATATCACTTCCCTGCTTCACAAAGATAGTATTGATAAATCACACCAGCACAAGAGAAAGGGGGGAGAAGAGGGAATGGGTGTGAACTCTTATAGTTCATATTTAAAAGAAAACTTCTTAGTGTACAGCCTATTTAGGTCATTGTTTTATTTTTTAAAAAATTAACAAGCATGGGGTGGTAGATACAAATTTTTTATATCATGTGATCTAATTATTGTCTTCCCACAGAAGAAAGAACAGAACTCGTGCAAACAATTTCCCCAGGATGAAGCACAACCATGCAGCAAGAAGGAATCGAAGACTATTTTATATAATAGGGAAAGGAGGTTTTCAGTGAAGTGATAATTTCATGCCTGTTTTCCCCAAATTTTATTAAAACAGGAAACTCTGACTCATAGTTAACCTATTACTAAGAAGTATTCTGAGCAATAGGAGAGTCTCCTGAATAATGCAGAGTAACTCTTTAATTAATTTTAGAAATGAAAAAGAATGCTTCGTAAACTGGCCTTGAGTATCCAAATACTCAAGGTACATTTAAAACACTAGTTTTGTCTTAGAACAGAAAATCCCCTTAGACCAGATCCAAAGTAACAGAAAACCCAATGAATCAGGATTTCACACACATGCACACACAGAATTTCACTTTTTACTAAAAACAAATACATAAAGACATAGTAGGCTTAAATAAATCAGAGAAACCAACAAAAATATTACCACAACTTTATGAGTAAGATAGGCAGCAAAGTGTAGTACCACAGTTGAAATCATTTTACTCAGAGCTTGGAGACATGGTTTCAGCCCGTAGCTCTGTCATTAATACATGGGGTGGTTTTGGGTAAATAATTAATTTCAGGGTCAGACAATATTCATCTTTAAAAAATGTGGGAGATCACAAAATTTTCTTGCCACCCTAACAGCGTGCTTCTCTAGCCTAGAGCCAAGTCACACTGAGCATAACCCCTACCCAGCATATGTAAAGTAGGTGACTTGTTCTACTTCGCCAGGATAATGTGCTTAAAAAATTATTTCTTTGAAACTGTGATCCTTATATTAGCAGGTTGGCTGCACCTGGGAGCTTGCTAAAAATGCAGAATCCTAGGCTCTATCCCAGAACTACTGAATCAGCATCTAAAACTTGAACAAGATCAGCAGGTGACTTCTGTGCACTGAACAGTTTGAGAAGTGGTGATACATTTGATTGGAGGTCTTACTACTTTCCACCCATCACATTAATTTACCTGCATGGCCCAAACAGGCATTCCAGTTTTTATATCCTACATCTTTTAGTGTGTAAAGATTAAAAGTAGGCTTTGAAATCAATCAGACCTGGGGTAGGAACCTAGCTCTGACACTAAGGCACTGTGTCATTGGCAATTTACATAGCCTGACTGAACTTTTTGTCTAGAAAATGGGAATGAAAACCACCTGCCATGGCTAATGTGGGAAATACATTGAATTATTCATTTAGAAAATGTACATAGAGCCTGGCATATAGAAGGTCTTCAGTAAGTAGTAGATGACCATCATCACTATCACCATCATCTTCATCCTTATTATTATGATTGCCATACAGTGATAGCCAGAGACAACAGCATCAAATGTATAACATGTTCCCCATCATCAAACAAGTGGTATTTACTTTACTTCTCCAAAATATTCCTGGTACAGTCTAGAGGAACAAGTTGTAATAGCATTTGGATTCATACTGAGAAACCATTGGACTAACATATTTTTACTCATCTCTCTCAGACACGACGGAGATTTGTAAGTGAGGTGATACATGACAGCATCTTCTAATAGAACCCAATTGTTGGAGAATCTATTTAAGAACCAATCAAATGGTTCTTTGTCAAGGGCAGGGCAGCAAGTTTGGAAAAAGTGACATCTCCACCAGATTCATCCGGAAAATGGCTTTTGGTCATAAAGGCAAAACTCCAAAATCAGAGAAACCCCCAATAAATTAGTCACTGAAGAAAAATTCCTCTATGAGGAATGATTTCAGCTAGTAATTCTGGAAAAAAAATGACAATAAGGTTCTTGATACACAGTATGATATCATTAGCTACAGTTAGCTGATAGACTGTTGATTACTTCAGTGAAATCATATACAATAACTTTGCCTCCTAAAAGATGTAAATGAAAAACAGACATGTATTTTCAAAGAATTCATTCAACTGTACCTATTGAGGCTGCTTTAGAGCAATTAGTTTACTCATGAGAATTCAAAGGTAAATGAGCCATATAAAGCAGGCATCTCTGTTTCAGATTTTAGAACGTGATGGAGATCACAGGATGTCATTCCAGACACTAATGCCCATGAATGTCCATATTAATTAAATGTCCTTTTAAAATTAATCATGATCAGTGCCCTAGTTCATCCTTCTCATGTGATACACCATTGGCTTGTTTAGCAGAAGATCCTGTGTTACATCTGTTATTGTCATTTGCAATCCTAACCAATTGTGAACCAGCTATGAGAAGCTCATAAATACTTCACAATCAGATTCCGCAAACACAGGAGGCTCCAGGCTGGGTGGGAGTAAGTCTTAAAGATCAACAAATCAATCAATTGAATGCTCTGAAGTTGCCCAAACCCTTCCTATTAAGCCTCAGGCAAACAGCAGCTCAGGAAAGAAAGAAAACTAAAGGGAGAGATCAGAGACAATACATATCAACAAGAGAGAAGAGGCTGAGGCAGCTAAAATGCCTGTCCCTGCTGCAGATGGTCCAGGTCTGAAACCCTTAACTAACATGGGAAACTCTGGGTTCTCTTTGACAGCAAATGTTTCTGGTTCTTAATATGCTCTGTGCCTTCTGAATGCCTGCTGTTGCACACTAGAGGAAAGTCCTTTATCGAATCCACAAATATATCCACCCAAAATCCCGAAAAGTTTCCTCATCCTTTCTGTATTTTATCTTGAGTATAAATTCCTTAGGCCATTTTTTTCTGCTTAATTCATGTTACCTTAGAATTTGAGTACATTGAACATAAAACACTCTTTTCCACATTCACCCTACTACATGAAGACCATTAATGAAAAAGTTATTATGCCAATTCCTCTTTCTTTAAGTAAGAGCCTCACACACCTGAACAATCATAATGGTCCTTTATTTCACATGGTGCAGAAATCACAAATATAACTTAATAGAAACCATTTAAGTTCAAGGGTACAGTGCTGCAGTTTTGAAAGGAGACCACCCTTATAGAGGTCCTTTTTACACTCCAATGGGTTCATTGTAAAATTATATAACAGGATAAAAGTTGGATTGAAAGGGAGGATCAGTGTTGGGGAGGAGTGGGAGGAAGTACAGCAGGACTTTTCAGTTTATAACAATCAAAATACTACCAAATACGAAATTATCTCATTTTCTTCCAGATCCTGTGAATAGCTTTTCTATAGAAAGCTCCCAATGGTCTGCAGGTTCCAGTCCCTTATAGGTGGCAAGGTTTAGAAAAGAATGCACAAAATAATGGAATTCATATGCCAAGCAGCTGTTGTCACAGCAGTTTTGCAAACTGACTCCTCCCCATCTCCTCCTTCTTTCTCTCCAGTAAGCTTTCTCAGTTCTTTCTTGCAGTGCCTTGCTTCCCTCCCTACAAAGCCCAGACACAACACAACTCCTTGAGTCTGCTCCTGTCCACCCTCATCAAGCCCCCTCTCCAAAATAAGTCTTTGAAATACTTTGAGGTGAGGGAAAAGCTGGAATGGTAATTTAAAGAGCATATCTTAAGACAGTTTCCTTTCTCTAAATACAATTGTTATAACTGCACTCTGTTTCTCATACTTTTATTGCTCTAAGACGGAATGAAACACAAGCTTTAAACAGCATAGTCATTGTAAGACCTTTTGCCAGCCACACTACAGTTTGCATTTTCATCAGCTTGGCAATCTTTAGATTTTTTACATTGATTTATTGGACTTAACCATTTTCTTAGGAATTTCTTTTTCTCTTCTCCCTTTCCCTTCACTTTTCCTCCTCCTCCTGTCCCCCACCTTTCTCCTCCTCCTTCTTTGTCTTCTTGCCAATTCTGACACAGTCCTTCATCTTTGACAGTTTGCACAGTGCTTGCTATAACGCTTGTTTTCTGAATTATGTCTTGATATTAAATTTGGCTGGCAAAAGAGGTGTGTCCACATTCTTTTGCTCCCTTGCTCCAAATTAGATTTTTTACTAATTGAAAGAGTAGGGAAAAATAATCACCTCTTTCCATATTTATAATGCATTTTACCCATTCCCTAGTTAGAGAATTATACAATCAGTTCTTCTTATTTGTAGTAGTTATGATCTGTAAAGTCGCCTCACTGAATCAGCAAGGTTTAAAACATTGCTCCTAGCAGAAATACATGGTTAGGTTCCTGCAAGCCTCTGGTCATAACATTTTTTGTCATCTGATCAATGTATAACCTTGTTTTATGTGTGTTTCTGTTTATAGGCACCTCATTTAATATATGTTGTTGATTCATTAGCATTGAATTCATGGTCAACAGCAATATAATTCATGCCCGAATGAAGCTCGTCTACCACACATATTTTCCCCCTAAGGCATATCACAGCTTTCTTGAGCCCAGAAACACTAGGCAGCACTTCAGTACTATGTGTGAAGACCATTTTAAATAGTGAAATCACCAATAAAGAAAAGTGAAAAAATGTCTCATTACATAGATCATTAAAAAGGACACTTGTTTATAGCATGAGAGCCAAAACAAAGAGGTAGTGTCACCTTGTTTTACCCTAACTTGAGAACATATGAGTCAGGTAACTCAAATTTTTTGCCACCTTGCTCATGTCCACAAATAATGGCAAAAGCAGTGGGATTATTGATTCTGGGGTTACAGATACGTTTAGGCAAGTAATGAACTCTCAAATACAGAATACAGGAATAATGAGAAACAACCATAGTGACTTCTGGACAACAGAGTATACACCTTATACAGACACATTGCTATTTCTGTGTCACTGGAAATTTTGGTTCATTCGATTATGAATCAGCATTGACTTGGGGTAAGTAATTGAATTACTACTTGAGTTTCATTTTCTTAGTTAAAGGCTCCTCATGAAAAAGTAAGAGGTATTTTAGCCTATTGTTGCAAAATGGTAGCTGCCATTTTGTACTGTATAGAGCTATTTGTTGTTGTTGCTACTACAACTGTCACTGTTGCTTTTCTCCCAAAGGAGGAAGGAGAAGCAAAGAGTTTGTTTCAAAATGTGGGCTACTGGAAGCAGAATTAGGAGTCTTGAGACCCAAAGTACCAAAAGTTTTGGGTCCAGTGAGCCCCTGAGGCATGTGGAACACAATACCTTAGGAATATTTGTTACATGGTAGGAGAGCAGATGAATGAGTTCAAACAGGCGTGAAGGAGTACTCGGGGAGCATGAATAAGTCCAGACTGAACTGACTGAATTAAAGGAGAATAAGCTATCAAATATAGTAAATAAAATCATTATAGTGGGGCCGAGGAATAGAAAATTTTGAGCTAGGCAAAGACAGTAAACCAGAAGTTTCTGCAGAAATTTTAGGGAGGCCCATATGCCGAGCATGATGTTAAGAAATATTTTGCCTTGTAGGCCTGTATTAGTCCATTCTCACATTGTTATAAAGAAATATCTGGAACTGGGTAATTTATTTTAAAAAAAAGAGTTTTAACTGGCTCATGGTTCTATAGGTTGTACATAGCAGCATCTGCTTCTGGGGCAGCCTCAGGAAACTTCCAATCATAGCAGGAGATGAAGAGGGAGCAGGCACAGCACATGGCGAAAGCAGGAGCAAGAGAGTGAGGGGAGGTGCTACATACTTCTAAATGATCAGATCTCATGAGAAATCACTCGATATCATGAGGACAGTACCAATGAGAATGCTGTTAAACCATTCGTGAGAAAACAACCCTCATGATCCAATTACCTCCCATCAGGCCCCACCTAAGCCACTGGGGCTTACATTCAATATGAGATTTGGGCAGAAACACATATTCAAACTATATCGTTCTACCCTTCCCCTTCCGAAATCTCATGTCCTCTCACATTTCAAAATACAATCATGCCTTCCCAATAATCCCCAAACTCTTAACTCATTCCAGTATTAGCTCAAAAGTCCAAAGGCCAAAATTTCTTAAGAAACAAGGCTAGGAGTCCCTTCCACCTATTAGCCTGTAAAATCAAAAGCAAGTTAGTTATTTCCAAGATACAATGAGGCTATTACTGGGAAGTGCAGTCATCCTCAATTCTTTGTCTTACTTGGAGAAGATATTCTTCCAAGTGACTGATTTAGCTAAAAAGAGAGCATATGGAAGGAAACTAGAGAGCAAAGAATTAGGTAAAGGGAGAGTATGCTCTGCACAGGTGAGGCAGAGTGGGCTGCTGAAGAGAGTGAGCCACCAGCAGCTTGAGAGTTCTGCGTTTGGGGTTTTCAGTATGTCAGACTGTTTCTTGAAGTTGCTGCCTCTGTCGTAAGTCTCCACCTTTTTTCTTTGTCTGGTGTTTCTACTCCCTCCTTAGGTCTCTGCCTTGTTCCCACCTAGTTTCTACCATGGGGTGGTGAAATCAGCAATAAAAAAAAGATAAACATGTTAGAGATGGACATGGGGTGGAAGCTAGGTGGGGACGAGGTGGGACTAGGTGAGGAACTGTAGTTTACCTAATAGTTATGACCCTCCCTTACTATTAGTTGGTGGCATGCTCTGGCCCAGTACCAGATACAAATCCTACCTAATGGCTACATTGCTCATAACTGCAACCCCAAGAAGGTCATAGGGGCTACATTTGTACTTTTTATGCCTGTGCATATCTCATTAATTTCTCCTTTTCTCTCTTTATCAGCATGTAACTACATTCTGATAGGTTAACTGCAGTGAGCAATTACTGGACATATTAAGGGGGAATCCTTTCTGCTTAGGTATTTCCCCTCCTCTCAGCTTATATCTAGCATGTAAGTTTTTGGTGGTCCCTGGGGAAACCTCCGTTTTCTCATAGGCTCTCCTCACCTGCTCATGTCTAGGGACTACAGGCCTCATGCAAGTTTGAAATCAAGCAGGGCAGTCATTAAATCGTAAAGCCCCACAATAATCTCCTTTGATTTCATGTCCCTAATCCAAGACACACTGGTGCAAAAGGTGGATGCCCAAGGCCTTGGGCCTCTTTGCCCCGTGGCTTTGCAGGGTTCAGTCCCTGCAGTTGCTCTCACCAGCTAGGGTTGAATGTCTGCAGCTTTTCCAGGTGCAAGGTGCAAGCTGTTGGTGGATCTACCATTCCAGGAACTAGAGGATGGTAGCCCTCTTCTCATAACTCCACTAAGCACTGTTCCAGTGGGGACTCTGTATGGGGGTGTGAACCCCCCATTTCCCCTCCACACCACCCTAGTAGAGATTCTCTATGAGGGTTCCACCTTTGCAGCAGGGACACTGCTGGGTTTTTCAGACAACCTCTAAAATCTAGGCAGAGGTTCCTAAGCCTCAATTTTTTCATGCTGTGCACTTGCAGGCTTAACACCATGTGAAAGCCACCAAGCCTTACTGTTTGCACCCTCTGAAGCAGTGGCTTGAGCTGTAGCTGGGCCCATTTGAGGTTGCTGGAGCTGGAGTGGCCAGGATGCAGGGAGCAGTCTCCCAAGGATACACGGGCCAGCAAGGCCCTAGGTCTAGCCCAGGAACCCATTCTCCACTCGCAGGCCTCTGGGCCTATGATGGGAGGGGCTGCCTCTTAGATCACTGAAGTGTGTTCGAGGCCTGTTTCCCATTGTCTTGGCTATCAGCACTTGCATCCATTTTATGTATGCAAAGTTCCATAGCCTGCTTGAATTCCTCCCCTACATGGCTAGGCTGCAAATTTTGCTAATTTTTATACTTTACTTCCTTTTAAATCCATGTTCCAACTTATTTCTTTGCTCTCACATCTGAGCTAGGCTGCTAGAAGTAGCCATGCCATTATGTTGAACACTTTGTTGCTTAGAAATTTATTCCACTAGATACTCAAAGTCATCACTCTCATATTCAAACTTCCACATATGCCTAGGGCATGGACACAATTTGCTCCAATTTCAAATAAATTCCTCATTTCCACTTCAGACCTCTTTAGCCTGGATTTCATCATTAATATTACTATCAGCATATTGGGTACAAACACTTAACCAGTCTCTAAGAAGTTCCAAACTTTCCCTCATCTTCCTGTATTCTTCTGAGCCCTCCAAAATCTTCCAATCTCTATTCATTACCCAGTTTCATAGCCATTTCCACATTTTCAGGTATCTTTATAGCAATGCCCCACTCCTTGTTATCAATTTTCTTTCTTAGTCCCTTCTTGCACTGCTATAAATAAATATCTAAGACTGGATAATTTATAAGAAAAGAGATTTAACTTGCTGATGGTTCTGCAAGCTGTCCATAGCAGCCTTTGCTTCTGGAGAGGCTGCAGGAAGCTTCTAACCACTGAAGGCAAAGAGGGACCAGGCACATTACATGGCAAAAGGAAGAGCCATCGAGCTGGAGGAGATGGGCCACACGCACATAAACGACCAGATCTCACAAGAACTCACTCACTATTATGAGGACAGTACCAAACGGGATGGTGCTACATCGTCATGAGAAATCCTCTGCCGTGATCCAGTAACTTCCCACCAGGCCCACCTCCGAACATTAGAGATCACATTTCCATATGAGACTTGGATGGGGACACACATCCAAACTGTATCAAGGCCTCATGGGTTAATGTGGGAAAGACTGGGACTAGAGCAGACTACCAGAAGCCTACAGCAGTAATGTAGAAAAAATAAAAATGAAGAAAAATAATATAGAAGTGCAAGCTGCAAAGGCTGTTTGGGGAATTAATAAGTATTTTTAAATGACTACGCTAGGCATGGTGGTTCACACCTGTAATCCCAGCACTTTGGGAAGCCAAGGCAGGTGGAAAACTTGAGGAGTTTGAGACCAGCCTGGCCAACATGGTGAAACCCTGCCTCTACTAAAAATACAAAAAATTAGCCAGGCATGGTGGCAGGTGCCTGTAATCCCAGCTACTCAGGAGGCTGAGGCGGGAGAATCGCTTGAACCTGGGAAGTGGTGGTTGCAGTGAGCTGAGATCACGCCATTGCACTCCAGCCTGAGCAACGAGAGTGAAACTCTGTCTCAAAAAAAATAAACAAGTTACTATAAGAGGTAGATAAAAATGGATTAATTGAAAATTATTTTTAGATCTGGAGTTAGTTGATAAGGAAAATGGCCATGCTCTTGAAAGAACCAGGGAAAATTGAGAGGCAGTTTGAGTGGCAAATGATTCTAGAAGGAATCTAGTTCAGTACAACATCTACCAGAGATGATTTATTATCTAATTTTAGTAACATTAAACTTTTTTCACAAAACAATGTGTTTTATAGTTAGATTAGAGAGGCTTAGTTATTATTCAGTACTTCCTTATGCAAATATTCTCTTTTGAACGTTCTACCCATTTTTCTATCACTGTCACTTGGAGCACAGTGAGAAATCTTCCTTCTCTGCCAGTACTGGAATGTATATAAATATTAGAAGTCAGTTATTAAGCATATCCTTAGTCTTCTTTTCCCAAAATAAATATTCCTAGCTTCCATTCCTCTCATCAAATCCTTTCCAAATCCTTCAGCACTGTGATCGTCTTCTCTGGAGGTATCCAAGTTTAGCAGTGTTGCCATCAATATATGATGCTCAGAATTTGACATAGGCTTAAAGATGCTCTGTAATGAGTATGGAGTACAATGGGGTTGCTGCAATTTTGAAAGAGTGATTTTTGATACCTAAGATGTTCAGACATGCATCAACAGAGGAACTAATTCCAAGCCCAAGTACACCCACCCTGTGCTTGTGTAATTACTCTTTAGGACCTAAATCTAGAACTTTACATTGCAGAGGACCAGAAACCATGCAGTAAAAATATCTGATGGCAACAGATATTTTTATTAGGGCAACAAAAGATGTGGGACACAGTAGCTGTATAGAAAAGGTAGAACAAGCAATACAAATGGGAAGCTGATGAAGAGAAACGCAGGAGAGGCAGGACAGTAAAGGATCAAAAAATTAAGTGAAAAGAGTTTCAAAATGAAAGACAGTATTAGGAACATTAAAATGTAAACACAGATTTTAAAAATATGAAGACTGAAGAGATGCTTTTATATTTGGCAATAAAATGATCTGTCCTTGAGGAAAGCCATTTCGGGACTATGATATGAAGGGAATTACATTTTAGAGGCTAGGAAGGAGTTAGCAATGAAATTCAGAAAAGGCCTGAAATAATGCAACACAAAAATCAAATAGAAAAATCCAACAGTAGCTAGAAGCATTACATGTTTTCACTTAAGTCATGTCCTCTAACTTGATTTCATTTGTAAATCCCTCAGAGATTTTCAGATTCTACATTTCCAACACAGATAGATCAAAAATAAAAATTTTACTCAGGTAACAATATAATTACATCTCCACACAAAAGCAAAACATCATTAATTGTGTTTGAAACAATGAGCAATAGGACACAAAGTTTTCCCCCAAATTACCTAGTGAGTTCATAATAAACTGTGGTTTCAAGAATAAAACAACCCTATTCCTGGAACTGCTTAAAATGTTGCAGAGATACCATCATTCATTTGTGTCAGTTGTTTTAAAATTTCTTCTTAAAATGTACTGGGGCTATTTCATAATACAATAATATCAGGGTTTGTTTGCATTTTTCAAAGATAAATTAAGGAAAAGTACTTATTTTTATACGTTGTTTCCAATTCAATGTCAGCTTCAGTACTTTCACAGTCTGAGAACATTTGAATATCAAATGTACAAATTCCCAGTAACCACAAAAAGCTTACATCAATACCGTCAGCACCATGTTCATTCTCTTTAAACGTAACTCTAAAATTAAACTGGCCAAGTCTTCCTTTGCCCTATCAGTTACTCAAGATGGAAGATAATAAGATTTTTAATGGGAACCTTTACGTACTTCTGTTAAGAATAAAACTGGTAAAATTGTATTGGGGAGCAATTTGGTAAAACATAGGACAATTGTGTTTGTACTGTATTTACCCTCTATTTTAACATTCCACTCCTGAATCCACAACTGAGGAAAATAATCTCAGTTCCATAAGCAATACGCATGAATGTTTTTGCTTCAGAGTTACTGCAGTTGCAGGGAATCAGAAGCAACCTAGGGGAATACAGCTCTGGGAGGCTGCTGAAATAAAATGAGGTGGATATATCCAATGTGGAATACCATGGAGCAGTAAGAAGTAAAGACATAACTATATTTATTAATCTGAATATATTTTAGAAAATTATATTCAGTAAAAGAAACAGCAAAAGAATAAGGTCTATACTTCAGCATCATCTAAGGAAATAGAACACATACACACACAAATTATTACGGGGTATCTCTCAGGGCTACATAGATAGGGTAGAGAAAATAGACGTAAGGATGGGAGATGAAACTGGTTAAAATTCTAGAAGTTTATAAGTCACAGTGGGGTACAAAATGTTTTCTAGAATCTTAACCAGTTGGACAGTTAATCACATTTTTTACTTCATTGTCCTTGTTTTTCTGATATTGTTAGTATTCTTCTTTCCTCTTCCCATATATATTAGTTTTAATAGTTTATAAAATACTGAAAGTCACTTTTAGGAACACAGAAACATTATATATTTTTTATAGAATAAGTTATGCATAACCAAATATATACATATTAATTCAAATGATCTTTGGCACACAGTAAAAAATCTGACCGTCTTCTTTATTAGTGGGTTATGTATATGTTGTAAACTGTCTAAGGTAAGACAAAGTGCCTTTGCAGAACCCCAATTTGTGGACCTAGACCAAATACCTGAAAATGTAATGATGGCTGACATGCACTTGTGTGCAAGAGCAGCATTACTGTGACTTCTTAGATCCAGTAATTTTGGTACATCCGATCAGGATTGGCAACATTCTTTTAATTTGTTAGAAAAATCTCTTGACATACATTCTTCTTGAATTTCAAGGGAAACAATCAGCTTTGCATTTCAAGTCGCCGACTATTTTTTGGTTATAGCTGATTATGCCAGTTATAATGATTAAACCCCAGGAACCAAACACATAACACAATTCATGTTGAACACTAGGCTTGGTCGCATTGAGTAGCATTTGCTCAGTACCTACCATGAGGGAGCCTAGGGTTTATAATCTTACTTGATCATCATGATAACCCTATACAGTAGTTACCATTTGAAACAAATTTAAAGGAAAAGAGTATGGGCTAGGGACATAAAAAAGGATGAGTTTATGTCCTTGGCAGGGAAATGGATGAAGCTGGAAACCATCATTCTCAGTAAACTATCTATCACAAGGACAGAAAACCAAACACCTCATGTTCTCACTCATAGGTTGGAATTGAACAATGAGAACATATGGACACAAGAAGGGGCACATCACACACTGGGGCCTGCCTGGGGGTGGAGGGATGGGGGAGCGATAGCATTAGGAGAAATACCTAATGTAAATGACGATTTGATGGGTGCAGCAAATCAACATGACCTATGTATCAAACCTGCCCATTGTGTACATGTGCCCTAGAACTTAAAGTATATATATATATACACACTTTATATATATATATAAATGTAAATATATATAAAGTATATATATATTATATAAACTGTGTATTATAATCATATTAGTTTTTAAAAAAAATCCCCAGAGGTAAAAAAAAAAAAGATGGGCTAGGGAGGTAGAGTAGATTCCAATTGAAACACAGCTAAAAAATGTCAAACTAGCCCTCAAACCCTGATAGGTAAGAGCTTCCACCACATTCCACTGCCCTTGTGATTGATTTCTTCAATATTGATTCATTTCCTTTTGATTCCTTATCATTCTGTTCCTTAATTCAATGGTCATTGAGCCCAACTCCCTTTGCCCTCACAGAACACTCCCCTCCATTAAAATAATACTCTTAGAACAACTCAGTATCTCAAATATTTTCAACAGAGAAAACATGCTCGCTAGCAAAGTTTAACTTGCTGATAGCTACTTGATGTTCTTAACAAACACAAACTTCTAAAACATAGCAGCATTGCATTATGGCCAAGACCAAGCTAACAGTAGAGTTAAATTACTAAAACACATTTCATTAGCAGGGATATAAAATACGTCACCAAGATTTACACAGGCTCTTTCTCAGCAATCAGGAAATTGCACTTCCTTGCTTAGTACAGCTACAGCAACTGATAAGATTTTTTTGCTCACTGTGTTACTCCTGCTTTGCTGTTCACATTCAATTAGCTGGAATCGAGTAAATCCATTTGAGATCAGGGCCAGGGAGAATATAACTGAGGTTGCTATCACTTTTTCTGTCAACTTGTAAGTGTGCTATGAATTACCTCTAGACCTATCTTTGCTTTTCAATAGCTTTGGGAATGAGTGCATTTTTTTAATGCTACATGTTATATCTTTCTGACATTGGTTTGGTCCTTTTATAGATTAAAGAAGATTGCACCATTACAATGTCTATAACATAAGCTGACTCTGAGCAGGGCAGTACACTCTGCTTTAGGATTAGAACCACATTCTGGGAAAATCCTGGGCAGCAGATGGCAATCAAATGAAAATGATCTTCCAAAATGAAGTTTTTGTATTAGTTCAAGTGAAAGAGAGCTGGTCATCTGGGTACATCATCCAGCTTTCCAATGAAAGGAATGGGAGAAATAGTCAATAATAAGACAATTGTCAGGGAATTTTCCTCACCAAGTCTAGATGCTGTTTGGAGAATCCTTTGAAGGCCTTTTTGTGTATGTCTTCATTTATTTTATTAGGCTTTTCTTTTACTTCTTCTCTAATTTCTTGCAACTTAAGGCTATCTTTTCAGGATCTTGGAAGCACCTTTGGAAATCAAGATAAGTATTTTCTAAACAGCTTTATAACTAGTGCTGGATCAGAGGCTGTAAAAATGCAGAAGATACATGAAATGCTGAGCCCACAGAGCTTTCTTGGCCAAAACCAGATGCAAAATTAGGCACAAAACAATCCATGTCGAGGCCTCTTCCACAATCTCCATTAAAGAAAGACAGTTTTTTCACAAATAAAATTTAGTGCCATTAACTTATTTCAGAGCAAATATAGCAACATGGACAAATATAACACCTTTTAATCTTCATTTTCTAGCTAATACACTGGCATTAAAATTTACAGCAAAACGATAATATGAAGAATCAGGAAATCTCACTTGTTTAATATATAAAAGCAATTTGCCTTAGGAAAATCAATCAAGAACAACCAAACCTAACATTTGTAGGAGCCAGTATGTCTAAATCTATTTTTGTTAATATAAAACACATAGAAATTTATCTAGATATTGACTAAACATCTTAATTTAGTAGTGATTAATATTTTGGTACTACAATTTTGTATTGAAAAAGAGAGCTTGATATTTATAAATAGATTGCAAAGCTGAGCCCTCTTTGCTTGTGTGAAGAATTAAGGGTTTAGAAAAACTAAAAGTCAATCTGGCAAACACAGGGATTAACTGATTATAAACTTTAAGGTCTGCAATAATGCCATACAACAAGCTTTTCCAACCTGCAGCCCATGGGCGGCATGTTTTCCGACCACAGGCCCAGGACGGCTCTGAATGCAGCCTAACATAAATTCATAAAGTTTTGTGAAACATTATGAGATTTTTTTTTGCAGTTATTTTCCTTTTATAGAAATCATTTTATTTTATTTTATTTTTATTATAATACTTTAAGTTCTAGGGTACATGTGCATAACGTGCAGGTTTGTTACATATGTATACTTGTGCCATGTTGGTGTGCTG
>NW_016805421.1:2580795-2641722 GCF_001698545.2 Rhinopithecus bieti
CGGTTAGATCGCAGACTGCTGTGCTAGCAATGAGGGAGGCTCCGTGGCCGTGGGACCCTCCCGGCCAGGTGTGGGTATAATCTCCTGGTGTGCCCGTTTGCTTAAAGTGCAGTATTGGGGTGGGAATTACCCGATTTTCCAGGTGTTGTGTGTCTCAGTTCCCCTGGCTAGGAAAAGGGATTCCCTTCCCCCTTGCGCTTCCCAGATGAGGCAATGCCTCGCCCCGCTTCAGCTCTCGCTGGTCGGGCTGCAGCAGCTGACCACCACCAATTGTCCGGCACTCCCCAGTGAGATGACCCCAGTACCTCAGTTGAAAATGCAGAAATCACCAGTCTTCTGTGTCGCTCGCGCTGCGAGTTGGAGACTGGAGCTGTTCCTATTCAGCCATCTTGCTCCGACCTTTTTTTTGCAGTTTTTAGTTTTTTTTTTTTTTGTTTTAGCTCATCAGATATCATTAGTGTTAGTGCATTTTATGTGTGACCCAAGACAATTCTTCTTCTTCCGATGTGGCCCAGGGAAGAAAAAAAGTTTGGACACCACTGCTATAGAAGTTTAGCAAATATTTTAGTAGACAAACTTGGTAGCAATAGATTTTTTTCCATTTATGACGAATAAGTTCTTATGTTCATTTTTTTCTTTAAAAGTTACTGATTATTTTGACTGAAAAATCATACTTGTCATACTGATATCCTTAGAAAATGATTTTAAAATAATTTAACCAAGAGGCTCACTTAGAGTAAGATATACATATATGTGTGTGTCTGTATGTGTGTATACATATACATATATATATGCCCAGTTACGACTCATAGAGCATAGAAAACCAGTTTCCTCTACTATCTTTCTTCTATTTTGCCTTTATTAATAGAATCCAAACATTTTAGCAAGCATACAACTACTCCAATAAATGTATTGTTCAACCTCCTTTATGGCTTGTTGTTGCCATGACTAAGTTTTGGCCAAGAGGGTGGAAGTGGCATTAGTGTGGAGGCAGTGTGTTCCATATCTAGATGCTGTCACCGAGGAAGAGAGTATACTCTTTTCACCTTCTCCTTGAGTCTGCCAAGTGAGCTGTGGACAGGACAGTGCTCTAGCTGCAGCTAGAGCAAACATCTATGCACATCAAAGAGAAATGGTAGATATGTATATCCCAATGTTAGCATGATAAAAATATGGGGTTCAGGGCTAGTGTGCTGGCCATGGTCCATAATGTACTCAATAACCCAGGGCCCTTCTATCTTAAGCTACTGGTATTTTGGTTTTTCTTTCTACTTGTAACCAGATTAAAACTCCTTACTGAAACAATATGCTCGTGTAAGTCATTTGGAAGAAATCAGAATTCTGGCAAATCTGTACTTTAGATGATAGGAAATAATTAAGGGTCTATGATGAGGTATTGTCCCAGAGTCTACAAAGCTGTCACTTCCACCTGGAAGGATTTAATCACTCCAAAGTCTCCGAGTGTCACTATGTAGGCAAAATAAAAATACTAACACATGTTGCCTAGCGTCCTCCCCACGTCCTCCACTCGTCTCATCATCCCTGTACTCAGGGCCCTGATCCTCAAATCCTCTCCCTCCTTAATCCATGTGTTAGGTAAAATTATCATTAAATGGCTGTTGTATATTGTTTTTGCCATTTTAAATTACTGGAAGCATATGACACAGCTCTAGCTCGGGGATTCTTTGCTTGATCCCTGGTTCTATTAAACTTTTTCACATTTTCCACTCTTTCCTTTCATAATCAGAAATAGTAGAGCTAGAAGGATTCACAGAGAGTCACAGGCCAACACTAATTTACAGATAAAGTAGATCTAGAAATGTCAAGGTAGCCAAAACTATAAAGTAAATATTTGCCAGCACTTGGTTTCAAATACTGCTCTCTTAAACACTAAACCACTGTTTTCTTCTCCCTACCAAATAACTGCCTATTTTCCATCTATGTCCTGTCCAGTCCTCCATGCTATCCTTTCCTCTCTATGTTCTTTGACATTTCTGTTCTTTGATAAATATATAGAAAAAGAGAAGGGGTAGAAAGAAAATAGGAAGTATATGTGAGCCAGTTGCCTATCTGTAAAATATCCTATGAGATGTTTTTTTTTCCTTTTTGTAATTTTAGTATTATCCTTTTAAATGAAACTCTTCAGATAATCAGACTTCCATTTTGAGTGAGTGGCTTTTGTTAGCACATTTTCCAGAATCCTAAAAAGTGCTACCACAGTAGATCTCTGTCTTTCCCAACCACACTCCAAGCCTGTATTCCCAGTCTCAGGAACGGGTAGCATATGCAAGAGAGAAATCTAAGCATCATCGTTCACTTCTCTCTGTGTCTTACCTTCTATTCAATTCATCAATAACTGCAGTCAATTATACCTTAGTAACATTTCCTGAATCACTCTGTTATCTCCCTCACCACTGATACTTACTTAGTTCTTATTTGGACTAGGAAAGTAACTTTCTAACTGGCCCTCAGTCTCCAGTTCTATTCTGATCTAATCTTTCCTCTAACTTTCAGCTAGAGAGACCTTTTTAAAATGCAAATCTGTCCATTTGCATTTGTCTTAGACTTTAGAATATTGATCTTCATTAGGATATACAAGGTCCATTTAGTCCTACCCTATTCACTTCTCCATTTCCATCTCTTACAGCATCTCTCCACCATTCTACCCTGCAGCCTTCTGTGCCTCTTCTAGGTCATTAAAATTTGGCATGCATTTTTTGGATATATATTGTTACCTCTGGGTTTAATATCAGCTGTAATCATCTCTTTTAGAATTATCTCTGTGAGTTTCCAGTTTAAGCCTGTGCTCATTCCTTGTACTCTGAGAGCATCTTGCTCATGTTTTTATGTCAACATCAACATAATGTAATGTATGAAATGCAAGTGTTCAAATACTTGTCTTCTCCATTAGAAATGTCTTTAATAAATCATGTATTCATCTTTCTAGTACAAATGTCTAGAACAGAGATGGTTCAGGGTAAGTATTCAACAGGAGTTGGTTGAATTAATAAACAAATAAATACATCGACACAGGCTATGATCTGTGAGATATCAATCTACTACTGAATATCTTTTTCAGCTTTGGCCTTGCTTTCAACTAACAATTTCAGGTTAAGCTGTCTGTTAATAGCTCACTTATCCCACACCATACTCCCCCAACACACGCACACAAACACACACACATGCACACACACACACAAGACACACACACATGCGTGATGAGACACACACATATATGATGAAAGTAAAACCAAACTCTGACATCTTGCCCAGAGCTTTCCTTCCCTCAGTTAATATCACAGACTTTTGTTCTCATCAAATAATAGTTACAAGTGAACCAGTTACTCTATCATTAAATTTCTGTGTCCTATTTTCTAGCTTAGAGAGCTAATCTCTAGTCCTACCAAGAGCCTAATGAATTAACACACAACAAAAAATAATAATAATAAAGTGACTGCCCAAATAGATTTTGGCCTCAAACAGTAGCTAAGAGATCACCTCATTCCACTTCATATCTAATTTAAAGGGAAGAAAATAAGTAGGAATGGAGGGATAGGACACAGTTGGGTGTTTTCTCTAGTTGGCATCTGGGCACAGCATTACTATAACTATAGTAAATATAAAGTCCAATTATATCAAAATATGTCTAGTTGCAAGATAAAAATTAGAGTAAAGTGTTTGCAATGAGAATGAAAAATTTTATGCTGATAATTGAATTACAGAGGAGTTCTGAGTTTCATTATAGCAATAGAATGCTATCGAGAAAGGTTCATTTTTTTCTATACCTCAGCTGCTGAAATGCATGCATACCAGTTACACTTTTGAAATTGCTTCGTATAGATGCCTCAGCTACCTATTAATCTAAAATGAAAAGAAACATTAAAAATGACAAAAATTGCTTAAGAATTTCAGTTTTCTTCTTTCTGCCTAGAGCACTTTTATAATGTGCTAATAACTGTTCTAAAATATGTATAGTAAACAACTAAAGCTAGAAATAAACTGCCTTCTTTTGGTAATTGTTTATTTCAAAGAAGTTTGTGTTGCCAGTCCAAGTTGCTGGTTGATATGGTTTGGCTTTGTCCCCACCGAAATCTCACCTTCAATTGGATTAGGTTGGTGCAAAAGGAATTGCCATTAAAATAATGGCACAAACCACAATTACTTTTGCACCAATCAAATAGTTCCCATAACCCCATGAACCATGGGAGAGACCAGGTGAAAATAATTGAATCACGGGGGTGGTTTTTCCCATCCTGTTCTCATAATGGTAAGTAAGCTTTCACAAGATCTCATGGGTTTATAAGGGGCTTCCCCCTTCACTGGGCACTCATTTCTGTCTCCTGCCACCATGTGAGGAAGGATGTTTTCACCACGGCTGAGGATTTCGTGAGACCTCCCAAGCCCTGTGGAACTATGAGTCGATTAAATCTCTTTCCCTTATAAATTACCTAGTCTCATGTATGTCCTTACAGCAGCAGGAGAACGGACTAATACATTGTTTGTTGTCATGACATTGCAGTGTGTCTTAAAATAATAGTAATAAAAAACAAGCAATATTGTTTTCATCATGGTGAGTGATGTTTATATCTAACTTCACTGACTCCAGTCTAAGTTATACTTGATTAGAGTTTTATGAATGAGAACCATCATTATTATTAGCAGTAGTGTGTCAGTCTGTCAATTGATTTCCTTTGCCTAAGCATGAACTGTACACACATTATCTCTGTAGGTTAATGAATACATACTTTCTACTTTGCAGAATTTATTATTATTATCTTTTCTGAGATGGAGTCTTGCTCCGTCACTCAGGCTGGAGTGCAGTGGCGCAATCTCAGCTCATTGCAACCTCCTCCTCCTGGTTTCAAGCAATTCTCCTGCCTCAGTTTCCCGAGTAGCTGGGACTAGAGGTACATGCCACCATGCCCTGATATTTTTTTTGTATTTTTAGTAGAGATGGGGTTTTACCATGTTAGCCCAGATGGTCTCAATCTCCTGACCTTGTGATCCACCCACCTCAGTCTCCCAAAGTGCTGGGATTACAGGTGTGAGCCACCACTCCAGGCCTGCAGAATATATTTTTTAACACATTACTAGGTACTAGAACTGTAGGAGATATCATGGAGGTCCTTAAATGCCGGAAAAGGATTGCAAGTCATAGAGATATAGTTATTTGACCTCACATGGATAATTAGGAAGGATAATTGCAATATTAATTATGACAGGTGAGACAATTTTTTTCATGGGACAATCAGAATTCTGTAGAAAGATAAAGAGCCAGAGGAACCTATCACCATTGACCTAATGAAACTCAATGACCTTTCATTAGACTGACTTCCTGAGGACTTTTACTCCAGTGTCTGTACCATTTCATGAATGTATGATGCTTAAACATCTCCCTATTAATGACGACTAATGAATCACTAATATACTACTCATTTAACAGCTTTTCAATAGTGTGGCCATTTAAAGCAATTAGAGTTTCATAAGCAGGTAATTTAGCTAGTCACAAAACAAAATAAGAATAGAGTGATGTATTTTACATGATTAAAAGTATTACTTAATAAAAATCAAATGAAAATCTAACTTAATCAAACCATTTCTTGTTCCCTAACATTTTTATGGGCATAGCTAAAGCTGACCTTTAAAATCATGTTACTGTTAAGATCAAATATGGCACTGTACTGAAATTGATGGTCATAGTTTTAATACAATGTGAAATAGAATATGGAATCTACCTAAATTTGCCCTTTACCTAAAGCATTACAGCATTTGGACATTGATCAGATCTGTAGGCATGACATCCAGTCATAGGCTACCATTAAATATAATTCATTCAAATCAAATATTTCATACTTGTAACCACTTTAAATAATGGACACAGGTATCTTTTTTTTCTTGCATTCTCTGAAAAGATCAATTTTATTATCCTTGATATATCAATAACAGCTATTTTATGAAGTATAGAAAAAATAATATATTTTGGTTATTAAGTTTTTCCTGATCTAATTATGCCATCTTTTTTCTTTCTTTCTTTCTTTTTGGTTAATATGAAGGCACTGATTTGGCATCTGCATTTTTTTTTTTTTTTTTTTTTTTTTTTTTTTTTTTTTTTTTTTTTTTTTTTTTTTTTTTTTTTTTTTTTTTTTTTTTTTTGAGATGGAGTCTTACTCTATCACCCAGGCTGGAGTGCCGTGGCACAATCTTGGCTCACCGCAACCTCCACCTGAACTCACTGAACCTCCCATGTTCAAGCAATTCTCCTGCCTCAGCCTCCTGAGAAGCTGGGACTACAGGTGTGTGCCACCACAACCTGCTAATTTTTTATTTTTAGTAGAGACGGGGTTTTGCCATGTTGGCCAGGCTGGTCTCGGACTCCTGACCTCAGATGATCTGCCCGCCTTGACTTCCCAAAGTGCTGGGATTACAGGCATGAGCCACCGCGCCCAGCCTGCATCTGCATTTTTACAACCCAATTACATGACTTTGAATTCTTAAACAAAGTTACTCTAGTATGTCATGGGTATCAAAAGACCAGAGACAAGTAAATGCAAATTGGTGAGGTTAACAAAGAGCTTTTACAAACCTAATATTCTTTATTAATTATAAAACGTCATAATTTTTAACAAGTTTTAGTAGTTGAAAAGTATTTTCTGGAATTCATTACTAAATACTAATTGCGGCCTCAATGATTCTTACTAAACTCAGAATGCATAAAGTAGGTATACATAGTTGACTTTTTGTGAACACAGAAATTTAGCAATTATAATTAGAGTTGATGGGCAATATAACCTAATAAAAGCATTTCAACAAACAATAACATCCTATATTGACTTGGAGTAATTTACTTTTTGAATCTTTGAGCATTATCTATAAATTATAATATTAACTGTCTTTTTAGCTAGCAGAGTAGATATCAAAAATATATGTCTATCCAGTACCACCACCTTAAGAATTGATATCGGGGAAAATATCAGAATGGTTATTCATAAATTATTGATGGGTAAATCATTACTATAAATTTAATATAAAAAAAACCTAAAGTATGATGCCAAAAAATATCTGAATAAATTCCAATGTAAAATGTAATAGTATTTATTTTCAAAATAAATTTATAAAGCATTTTATTAATCTGAAAGAACATTCTACTTTGTGTTTCTTAAAATTTGTACGGAGGTCATAAAAGATGAAGTTCCACCTGAACACTTGACTGTTTATCCTCCTTTCCAAAGCTTACATAAAATGTCAAGGGGTTTATAGATACACTGATGCTCATACAAAGCCTAGATTCTGAAACACTCTTGTATAGGAAACCAAGCTTTCAAATACACGTGAAGTCTTTATTTGTTTGCATTGGGTAAGATTGATATATTTCATTGTGGTAAATTGAAAGCAAACCACTTGATTGATTTTGACAAATACATATCACCTAAGTGGATCCAATTCTTACCATAATATCAATTATTACTATCATCCCCGAAATTTCCTTCATGTCTCTTCCAAGTAAATACCTGCCTCTCTCTCTCCAAACTCACACCAGAGTCAACCATAGCTCTGATTCTTTTTTCACCATGATTGGTTTTGCCTACAACATAACTTAATATAAATGGAACCATACAGTATGTTCTCTTTTGTGTAAATTTTTCTCTCAGTATATTTTTGAGAGTCACCCAGATTTTTCTCTGTATCAATTGTTCACTTTTCTTTATTGCTGAGCTGTGTTCAATTGATTGTATGACTATACTAGGCTTGATGAACCTCTGAGCTGTTTACATATTTTGGCTGTTATGAATAAAACTGCTAGGAGCACTCTTGGAGAAATTGCTGTGTGGGCATATACTTTCATTTCTTTTGAGAAAACACTTGAGAGTAGAATTGATGGACAATAAGGTTGATGTATACTTCGTTTTATGGGATACTGTCAGGTCATTTTGCAAAGTAATTGTATCATTTTACACTTGCTTAAATAACATATAGATCCCATTTGCTTCACATCCTCTCCAATATTTGGTACAGTTGGTCTTTTTAATTTTAGCTATTTGCATGGGTATGTAATGGTATCTCATCATGGTTTTAATTTGCATTTCCCTAAAAATTAGTTAAGATAAGTGAAGATCAATGTTTTATCATTTATTAGTCATCTGTACACATTATTTAGTAAAGTATCTGTTCAGCTCTTTTGTCCATATTTTATTGGGTTATCTTCCTATCGTTAAATTGTCAGTATTTTTAGTGTACCTGAACTCTAGTCATTTTCAGCATGACATGTCTTACAAATATTTCCTTCTTGTCTGCAGGTTGTCAATTCTTTTTCTAAATTGTATATTTTGATAAACAAAAGTTTTAAATTTTGGTGGATTCTCATTTATCAATTTTTTTGTGGTTATTGCTTCCTTGTGTTGTCTAGGAAATTTTAACTATACATAATTCATAAGATATTCTTTATTCTGGCTTTACATTTTTTGCTTTTTTGGTTAGTCCTATCCTGTCCATTTAATTGATCCTTCTTCAATTATTTTTTTGGGTAAGTAGGGGTTAAGACTCCTTTATTTTCATATTCACATCAGTTGTTCTAACACAACTTGTTGAGAAGACTTTTCTTTCTACATTGAATTACTTTGATGACTTCATTAAAAGTTGACCAGATCAGTGGAGGTCTATTTCTGAGTTCTTTATTCCATTCTGTTCTATTTATCTATATATCCTTCTTCATGTCTGGACCACATCTTCCAACAACTGCAGTTTTATAATAATCTTAAATTAAGGTAGTATTAATCCTCAAACTTTGGGTTTTTTTGCAAGATTGTTTTACATATTCTAGTAAATATTTCTTAGTGTTTTCACATATATTTTAGAATTAGCTTCTCGATTTCTACCAAAAAAGACCCTCGTTGAAATATTTTGGAATTGTGTCAAATCTACAGATCAATTTAGAAAATGTCACAATTATTTCACCAATATGTCTGCCTAACTGTTGAAACATTAGTCATTTTAAATGCCATTACAACAAAGTCCCAGCCAGCATCAACCTGAATGGCCACTTTGATTCAGTCTGGATTCCACCTTGGTCTCTCTTCCTCCCACCTTTCATAGCTTCTCTCATGCATTGCTTTTTACTACATAGCATCGGGAAGGAGATCAAGCTTAAGACGAATGTCAAACCTAGTTCTGGGGTTGCTTATGGTTGAGGTTCCCACATAGTATTTTGAAATAACCAATGACCTAAGGCTGTATTCTTACCCCAAAATGTTTACTTCCTCTTGAATATATTATCTCAGTAAAGAGACATGATCAACATTTTAAAATTTCTGACTATTTTTCACAGTTTTATTCACAAGTTTATGTTTTTTATACCTGAGATATTAATTGCTGTTGCTCTTTCCTGTACAATTCTTAAGGAAGATTAGCAGTTAATAATACTGAAGATGAAATCAACTAAACTTTCTATTTCACTTAAAGAAACAAACAGTTCATTCCCATTTAATTCAAATAAAAGCCTTACTATGTGACCTACCCCATATCTGTGAACAATAACTCATATTCAAACTTTAAAAAAAAATTATGAGTGCTGTAAGAAAGACACAACTTACTTTGCAAACAGACTGCCTTAGAACTGTCTTATTTACTTATATTAGAGGTAAGAGAACATAAATTTTTTTGCTTCTTGATGATCAGAACCTCTCTTAATAAATACCAAAACCAAAATAAATTGATTTAACAATTCAGAGACACATTTGAAGCTAACTTCTAGTTCAATATTACCTGGTAGAAAGGGACAAGGAATGTAACTGCTGCCTTTGTATCATGTGATGAGGGTAATACAAGGATTTTCAACATGCACTTTCCATTCCCCTCTGCCATGCTTTTAAATGACATAACACTCTTTCTGAAATCATCAGGTTACCCAAAAGACAACTTTACACACATAGAAGTCATTCATTCATTCATTCATTCAGTCAGTCAGTCATCAAATTTCAAAGTTATTAGAGTATCTAATCCATATCAGACACTATGCTAGGCCTTGAGGTTAAAAAAAAATTAAAAAGCCCTGCTCATTGTCCTTATGGAGTCTGTATTATTCAGAAAGGGACATATATTAAACAAGTAAGTAAACAAAAACAATCATTTCAGTAAGTGCTTTGAACGAAATGATGAGTGGCAGTGGTAGAGAAAAAATTAAAAAAAAAAAACAGTGAGATGACTTTAGATAGATTGATCAGAGAAGGAATATATAGGGGGGAAATGACATGCAAGCTAGTCTTGAAGACTGATAAAGATCTGGCCATAAGGGTATTTTGAAAAAAGGAATGATTATATTACTTACTTTTGTTATCTTCAGTAAATGTTTCAGGAGTCTGCTTTGAAGATCCTCAAGATTCCTGATAGTAGTTAAGGCTGTAAAAATGAGACACAGGGTGAGGACAGGAAAAATTTTTACTTAAAGCTATGAAGCCTTACAGTCTTTCTTTCAGCCTCAATCATCAATACCTCCTGTGGTAAACACACTGTGCATGGTTAATGTAAAAGAAGGTTGGTCATTTTTGTCCACCTAAAGTCAGAGAGACTTGGTCAGAGATAGCAAGACTTGGTCTTGATGTGGTCTTAGATATTTGAGGATTCTACAAATTGACTTCTGCTAGCAACCCAGATTAGTTTCAAGAATCTTATTTTGTTGGTGTTTCTAAGTGGCTTGTGCAATGCAGAAATAGAAACATTGAGCAGAAAAAAACAAGCAGATGATAAATCCCATTGTGCTCTTCCAAAGAATGATGCAAATCAAAATGCAGAGTCACTGATCTGACATAGGAGTACAAAGAGATGCACTCATTTAAAAGTGATAAATTTAATAACAACCCATAGTAATGTATTTTTATGCTTAATATATTACCAGGCTTTCATATTTTATGGAGAAATAAACTGGAGAATAATTTTCTTTGCATTTTTATTTATTTATCTCAGAATAATGAATTTTTATGTGTCTGAACGCCTGCCTGGACATATATAAATTTCAGTCATATTATCATCTTGTTACAAAATTCAAGAAGGCAAGATACTGAAAACAAGGAGCAGATGCAGAGATTTCAAAGCATCGTAAATATATGTGCACATTCTAGTTTATATTTAATATAGTTATAGTCTGCAATGTCTGTTTTCCCTTTAATCACTTTAGATGTTAGATTTATCTTAATCTTAAGTCAATCCTAACTCAGGTGGTTTTTTTTTTTTTAATTATGACATGATCACAATAATAATAAACTTCATATACTTCAGTCATTTATAAACTCAAGACACAATTCCATGCAGAGTTTAATATACTCATAATTAATTACTCACTTGGTAATACTTTTGCAATAGGAAAGAGAAAAGGGGAACATATGATTCATTAATATAACCATTTATTCTATATATATGTATAAATCTTTTTGTCTTTTGGCTCTTTCAAGGGATATAATAGTGTTAAAAACATTTAAACTTGAACTGCCAATTCAAAAGATAGTTCTTACTTCAGAGGAATAAAACGAGAGTTTTTAAAAGACATCCAAGAGTTTCACAGATGACTTCTTATGCCCTGACTGACATTCCTATGTCCCTGAAAAGCTGGGAAAGTATGTGGTGAGGATGAAGAGAACTAAGTAGAAGAGGTGAGAGCCTTGACCCAGTTTCCATTAAAAGACAAATAATTTTTTAAGCTAGAAGAAACTTTCTCATACATAAATTATCCACAGCAGTTCTACACAAATTGTTGGCTCCAGAACTGTTGGTACCAGTCCCTTATATTATCAGTAGCATGTGCCAGAAAGTAAGTCAACTACAGTAGTCCCCACTTATCCATGGGTGATATGTTCCAAGAATATCAGTGGATGCCTGAAGCCACTGACGGTACCAAACCCTATATATACTAGATGCAACAGTTGATCTGATAGTGAGAGAGCTACTGCATGACCAACGGGCAGGGAGTGTGTACAGTGTGGATACACTGTACAAAGGGATGATTCATGTCCAGGGTGGGATGGAGCTGGACGGTGCTCGCGAGATTTCATCACACTATTTAGAACGGTGCACAATTTAAAATATACACATTGTTTACTTCTAGAATTTTTCATTTAATATTTTTGTACCTCAGTTGGTCACCGGTAACTGAAACTGCAGAAAGCAAAACTATGAATAAGAGAGGACTACTGCACGGATCTTTTAATTCAGTTCGGCTGTTTTTTTTCTTTTTCTTCTTTTTCTTTTTCTTTTTTTTTTTTTTTTTTTTGTCCCTGAACGGAGTCTCTCTCTCTCGCCCAGGCTGGAGTGCAGGTGGCCGGATCTCAGTCACTGCAAGCTCCGCCTCCCGGTCCACGCCATTCTCCTGCCTCAGCCTCCTGAGTAGCTGGGACTACAGGCACCCGCCACCACCCGGGCTAAATTTTTTTGCTTATTTTTTAGAAGACAGGGTTCACGTGTAGCCAAGATGGTCTCGAGTTCCTACCCTCGTGATCCGACCGCCTCAGCCTCCCAAAGTGGCTGGGTATTACAGAAGTGAGCCACTGCACCCAGCCAGCTGATTTTTTTTTAACAGCAAAACTTATTTGATGAAGGAAGCAGGGCGCTGATTTACATTCTGATGTAAGATTCTCATCTCATTATTAAATAGTAATATTCAGTTGGCAGATCAGAATCTATCCACAGATGACATTTTTAATTGCACTGGTCTAGAGGAAAATTCAAAATCATGTGATTTTGGCTAGTGGCTGCGACTCATAAAGCTTATAAATCAGGAAGAATGTCACATATGGACTCCACCTGCTCTTAGTCATTAGGCTAGTGACTGTATTTGGAGACCTGAAAATATCAAATGTAAATCCCAATAAAGAGAAATAAAAATGTTATAACAGTGAAGGACATGTTTTACATACATACAACCATTGAGAAGTACAAGCACAGCTACATACCAAGAGGCCTGAAGAGATGAACTACTCTTTCTATCAAGAGTCACATGCAGCAGAATAACAACAACAACAAACAAACAAAAACAAACAAACAAAAAAACCTACATTGAGGAATATGCATTGTTGGTGGGGTCATCAGGTGAGGTTCTGGGCTGCACCTTTTTAATATGAAGAGATCCACAGTACAACAGCATAGCGCAGCTCTGGTGGCAGGGGTCCTGGGCTCTAGTCTGTGTCCTCTCTGGAGAAGGCAAAAGCATTCCTAAGAACCACATTTAACCATGGTCCAGGGCAGAGGAAGGGATTCTAAGCCAAAGAGAACACAGAGGGATGAGGTGAGACTGATCCCCAGAGCCAATGTACAGTTAGATTTGATGAGTACTTTTGAGGAAAGCAGAAACTCACTAGGAAGAAAAGCAGAGTTTTTGCTCACTAGAGGGAAGACAGCAGGAGTTTTATAAAGAACCCCAAACATCAGGCACTTAGGAAAGGAGGATGTATTTTTCTGTTTTCACACTGTTAATAAAGACATACCCAAGACTGGATAATTTATAAAGAAAAGGAGGTTTAATGGACTCACAGTTCCACATGGCTGGGGAGGCATCACAATCATGGAAGGCAAAGAAGGAGCAAAGGCATATCTTAACATGGTGTCAGGCAAGAAAACGTGTGTAGGGGAACTGTTCTTTAAAAAAACCATCAGTTCTCATGAGACTTACTACCACTAGGACAGCATGACTCAATTACCTTCCACAGGGTCCCTCCCAAGACACATGGAGATTATAGAAGCTACAATTCAAGATAAGATTTGGGTAGGGAAACAGCCAAACCATATCAGAGGAGTGGAGGAAAGAGTTGGGTGTCACTGTAAAGATTAGAAATGCAAAAGTAGGACAGAGGCTCAACTGTGGCTGCACAGTCTTCAGCTTATAACCTCAGGTTTTTCAATAGCGTTTTCAAATAATCTAACATTGTTAAAAAGAGATATATATTTAGTTTAGGACCAATCACAGGAGGAAGCAATTTTGACCTCTCATTTTGTTTCTCAAATGTGATCGAACGATGTCTGATGACTTGCCTAGTTTACACTGTACACGTTCCTAGATAAATTTCTCTCTTCCCTGGGCTACCCTTTGAAGTTCTGATTATGTTTACTATCAAAGGGGAATCAAAAAAGAGACCTAAAAAAGTTTGATTTAAGTAATCAACTTCATAAGATTGTTTTGACTTTATTATAAACAATGGCTTCTGGGAATGAGATGAGTCTGACTTGGAGGGAAAAAGTGAGAATGCTCACCTCAAATATGATTTTGTCTTACAAAATAGGATTATGGAAGTTATAATTTACCTCAAGGATGTAAAATTCCCAGTTATCCTATTGCTGGTATTAATTTATTACATGTTTTTAAAAGAAATTAGGTTAAAAAATTATATTTAAGTTCTTTTTGTCCTCATTTGCCTCTCTCTTATCTACCTCCTCCCAACAATAAAAGCAAGAGGAATGAATTCAATACACCCTGAGCTGATCATGTTCCAGTTGGTTCTTTCACACTGACCTTAATACTTTCCCTTTTTATGAAAGACCTGACAAAAATTACTCTGACAATTACCCTGATGAGAGGGACAGCTTCTGATGAAGCACCAGGGGAGGAAATATATCTCATAAACAACCTCACTCTGGCCTCAAACTCATACCATTAGCTCTGAAGGATGAGGCAACTAATTATACAAAAGGCTGTTGCCAGAATTTCCAACATGCTATAAAACCTTTAAATATAGGGACTGACAAAATGAATAATAAATTCTTTCTCTACTTCACATATGGCCTGTGATCATGCGGCTGAATATTTCAAAACAATGGTGCAATAAAAACTAAAATAGAGCAGTATCCTCTCGGGTCTCCAGGGTGAGGGATGCTGAGGATTCTACAGATATTGAATGACCAGGTGGGTAGTGCTCCATCTCCCAGTGTGCTCCAGGGCCATGGAGAGAGTTGTGCTAACTCAATGTTATAATTGGAGGAGGCCTTAGCATGACACCATGTCTGCAGGGGCAGTCAAGCATGCAGTTTTGTCCATACACCTCACCATATTGTTTTTCATTTTTGATCAATTTGAACACCAAGGCTAAATAAATGAGGATTGAAGTACATCTATTTCCCACATATCAACTAATTTTACAAATTTGTCTTTTACCGTGTTTTGTTTTGTTTTATAAAGTTTGAACAAAAATTATATAATTTACTGTAAAAGCAGAGTTGAACTCCTGACTTTTCTAAATAAGCAAACAAACAAACTAACAAAGATACTGAGGCCTACAAACATTCTTCAAAGATCTTATCAAAAGAGTAAATGAATAATCATAAAAAGTGTGCATTGTACTCAGGGTTACTGTTTCTTTGAACAAAGTATTTTCGGTGGGGGACTCCTATTACTATAGTTCATAAATAAGAATTAGCAACTTGACAATAAAATATTAGTTGTTTTCTCAAAAAAGACCCAGATATTGGAAAAAAAGAATGATAAGAACATATTTGAGGGAACTGGAATATTATTTTAACTAAATTCCAAAATATTAAGATGAGCCAAAGTAATTATTACCAAAGGTGAATCACCATTTTTGAAAACAGTGAATGGGCCTTATCAGTAATAGAATATTTCCACTCCCATCCAGCAGCTGTGCTGTTCCCTGTAGTGTCAGAGAGCTGGGGCCCTATTATCGTTAGTCAAGCGGATAGCGTAGCCCTAGGGGAAATTATCACAGAAGTAAAAGTGATTCTATACTCATCCAGGTTTGATCTGGCTTTAGCTGAGATGGACAGATTTATGCCTAATATTTGGGCCTTATCAAATTCTGAGGCTAAAAGGAAAATGGGAGGTATTTAATCCAACTCCCCAACTGATGTTTTATTTCCCTTTACAATATCATGGCCAGTAGGTAGCCATGCACAATGGAACTTTTTTGAAAGCCTTAAGTAACAGAGAACTAAATATCTTACAAGGCCACCTTGCCTCAGTCAATCATCGCTTAAGTTGTCTCTAAATTAAATACACACAGAGAATAGACGCAAAATCCCCTTGTTCTCTCTTGTTTATTATCTAAGTGGGCATGGGGATATAATTTTCCCCTTAAAAACTTTATTTAATAAAATTTGTATTTTAATACTGAAATCATCCCTTTTTCTTACTACAATTCAGATTAGTGGTAAAGAAAAGCCCTAGGAAGTCATTTTGTTTCTGGTTAGAGGTTGAGCATTTGTGTATAAAATTAATTAGGCTCATTGTAACCCAGCTAGATGGGTTGAAAAATACAATTCTCAGCAGGCAGCATTGTAGGAATAAAGACTCTCTCAGTGACTGGATTATAGATACCCTGGCTCTTATTATTTCCTGTTATAAAAGACTATCAGTTTGATTTTTTGTTGTTGTTGTTCAATGACTGCTACTTAAAATACCATCTAGAAAGGTAATCCCCAGAACGGTGATTTTATTGTTTGAAACTCAGGAAAACAGCAATATGATCTTTCAGCCTGTGTGTGTCGCAAAAGCTAGGTCACCTTCTTGGGCCTGAAGGTCAGTTTCTCTTCATGTTAAATTCCTGTCTTTAAATGAAGAAGAAAGGCATGGAAAGGAAGCCGAAGCTTTGGCCCATGGAGAAAACCTCTGCGGTTAACCAGTGGACCAAGCTCTGGTTTAAACTGAGTAGCCAGACATCACATTTTGCTCCTTTTCTAAAAGATTCTTAAACACAAAGAGAACGCGAGGAGGGAAAGGTAACAGTAGATGCAGCAACAAAGATATGCACAGACACAAGCAGCTTGGTAGGGCAGGCTTCTGGAAGCTGATTTGCTCTCTTACCCTACAGGGAGCAAGGTTGCCTGTCTAAAGGACACAAAAAGAACCATGTAGGAGAAATGAGAGACATCTGCCACAACATTCAGAATGAAGATGAGAATACAAAAAGTGGATGGAGAAAAGGCTGATTGAAGAGAGGGGGAGAATACAATCAACACATATTTTGCAAAGGACAAATGCCAACTTCAGAGTAGAAAATTTGGAAATATTTTGTTAATGGGATCATCATGGTCTACTGCATTGAGGATGTTCATCTCAGCCAATATTAATTTGGAGAGCTACATCATGAGTTTAGTTCAGAAACATTAGCATGCCTACTATGTACCGGTCACTGTTTGTCATGCTGGAAATACAAAGGAAACGAATGCGTAGTCACTACCCTAGAGGAAATTGCATTCTGGAGATGATCAGACCATATACAGTTAATTTCAATTTAATGTGTTAAATGCTGTAACAGCACCAGAATGGGAATTCAGGCCAGACCAAGGGATCAAGGAAGATTTTCTAGAGGAGATAATGCTTGAACTGTCTTTCATCTAGATCAAAGCTCAACACTATTTAGCTCTGTGCTATAGGGCAACTGGCATAATCCCTCTGAGCGTGCTTCCTCATTAATTAAAAATGGATGCGATAATACCAATCTCACAAGTTTGTTATGAGGATTAAAAGCTTAAACACAAGAAGTGCCTTGCACTCTACTTTGTATGTTATACTGGAAATGTTTGATAACCCTTTTTCTTCCTGCTCCCTATAAAATGTTAGTGCTGGAAGGGGCTTGAGGTATGAATGACCTGTGCTGTCCTTTTATAAATGAGGAAGGCATGGGCATAGATCTTGGGTGATTTGCCCAAGGTCGTACCAGTTAGCTGCAGAGCCAGGTCGTCTCACTCCTAGCTTAGCACCAACTCACAATACCTACTGTTTCATTTCCGTATATTGGTATGATGATTAATGATGGGAATCACTCCAGAGGAAAACATATGCATCATAAATATGGAGACACTGGAAAAAAAGAGAGATGGCCGATAAAAGTAAAATCTGTGCAATAGTTGAGCAATAGATTTTAAAACTAATCTAAAAAGGAGCTTAAGTCAGAAAAAAAAATCAAATGAACCTAAAGTCATGCACTAAAATAACATAACCAAACAATATTTAAGATTTAATTGAGTCATTTTTAAACAGCTTTGGATATGGATGGAACTAGTGTCAGTGGGCAAATAACACGGTAAAGTTAAAATTCGACGTTTATTTTTAAGATTCCTTAATTGTTTAGATATAAAGCTGATATTAAAATTTTCATCTGTGGAAACCTTATGAAAACTGTAAAATCATTGAGTCCAATTTTTCAAAGTGTTTAGAGTTCATCTAGTTCGGGGTTTCTCAGCTTTGACATTGTTTATATTTTGGACTGACAGTTTTGTTTTTTGTTATCGTCGTTGTGTTTGGTTTTGAGACGGACTCTCGCTCTGTCTCCCAGGCTGGAGTGCGGTGGTGCGATCTCAGCTCACTGCAATCTCTGCCTTCTGGATTCAAGCAATTCTCTGCCTCAGCCTCCCAAGTAGTTGGGATTACAGGTGCATGCCACCACGCCTGACTAATTTTTGTATTTTAGTAGAGACGGAGTTGCACCATCTTGACCAGGCTGGTCTTGAACTCCTGACCTCGTGATCCACCCACCTCGGCCTCCCAAAGTGCTGGATTACAGGTGTGAGCCACCGCGCCCGGCCTGGACTGACAGGTTTTTTTAACGTCTTTATTGGGAGACTGTCACGTGAGATTATGGATGCAGCGGCACCCATGGACTCCACTCAGAAATGTCAATAGCAACCTACCCACCCCTAGGCTGTGACAACTGAAAATGTTTTCAAGCATTTCCAGATGTCCCCTGCGGGAGAAAAGCACTCCAACTGAAAACCACTGATCCAGCTGAATGCTCTATCCACTGTAGGAATTCATCATTTTTCAATGTTTTCTGAAAGAAACTCAAGTTCTGACCATTTCCAGGATTAGAAAAAGCCTCTGCATTTTGAGGCATTCAATCTCATATCTGAACAGCCCTAACCATTTGAAACATTATATTCAGCTAAAATCTGCTTTTATATATTTTATACCAACCATATACATTTTCCCTCTGCAGAAACATGCAGAACATTCCATCCCTTTTCTTCTTTAAAATATGTGAAGGCAGTCATCGTGTTTCCTTTAATTTTCTCCACCCTAAACTTTTTTCCAATTTCTTTAACCCATACTCTTGTCAAATGCTTTCTGGATTTCTTGTTATTTTTGTCTTCATCTTCTGGGTGCTTTATATTTTCCAGTACTCCTCACACCAGTGTTAGTCTCTTTACCCTTTTCTTGCAGGTAAGACAATTATGAACGACAGTGGTTATTTGATTTGCTCAAGTGCACATCAATAGTTAGTAAGGGCTGGGACTAAGGCCGGGCCTCCCAATTCTCGGTTGAGGACTTTTGACTGTACAGGTAGCCACTTGTACTCAAACAGGCTAGCAGGTAAGGGCTGCTGAGAAGAGAAGGAGTTGTTCCTCGTTCTAAGCATTGGTTCACCCTGGACCAGAAGTTACTCGAAAATCAACGTGAAAGTGGCAGTGAAGGAGTAGCACATACCCTCCCTTAATATTCTCTCAGAATGTTTAACACCTCCCATGGGAGTCACGTTGCTTCAAGAAATTACATAAACGAAGTCACCTTCATCTCTGCTTAATTTCTTCATCTCTAAATTAGATATGATAGTGGCACCTGTTTCTTGGTGTGGTGGTGAAAAGTAAATAAGATAAATGTTAAGTAAATGTTGTTATTTTTCTCCCAGCAACTACGCTGTGTGCCATGGGCATACTGAATAAAGAATCAGTGTGATGGAAAACACAAGACTGAAGAAACAGCCAAAAGAAGGAGAAAAGGAGGTGTAAGTACAAAGTAAAAAAGTATATTTCAGTAAGTCCAGGCTTGAGAGATGCCCATTTCCCTGGTTAGCATATCCTGGGTATATTCTGCTCTTATACACTTGTCAAGGAAAAGCAAGGAATTCAGAAAATTTAAAAATTATAATGGAAGTCACACATTAGTAAATAGCCATTTTTATTGCTGTTATTTTCTTGAACCCTATTGCTGTTGTCATTTTGTTTTGTGGGTTTTTTTTTTTTTTTTGAGTAAGTTTTCTTTGGTGGGTGGCAGGGGGACAATTTCCCTTACCAACATAAGAAAAGAAAGACAAATAGCCCTTGTCAGAACCAGTTCATTTTATCTCTGACTTGGGAAACTTTGTGCAACTGTTTGGATTTGCAAAGTGTGGTTCTAATCCTGAGGATCATTGATTACTGTATTTAAGCTGGTTTGCTCCATTTCAAGTGTTAACATATTTATGTGGAAGGTTCTCCAGAGTGAGTCTTCTATTCTTCTCATCATAGGAAAATATTTTTGTTCTTCAGTGAGATTAATTTGGCCTTTGTGTGCATCTCTTAAGACAACCTGGACCCAACTGCCTCTAGAAGTTTTCTTTAGGGGGACCTCTTTGCTTTTGCACACTGCCTTATTTTAAAGCCTCCATTCTGTTATTAATGCAACTCTTGATTACTCCACCTCAATAGGCTATTTCTCTGTGTCACCTTCTACACAGGAGGTCTGCATGAAAGCCAGGCATAGCTTCAGGAAGGAATGTACAAGAATTATCTGGCACCAAGTCATTATTTTTCACACTGTGCCATGCTGTTGAGGAACAGACCTTTGCCACTTAACCCCAGGCCCTGGTGGTTCTTAATTAGGTTGCCCAATTCACTTCTAGTACTGGAGGCCTTTGAAGTTACTGACAGCATGCTCTCTGATGCACTTGGAAGGTAGCACTGGTGAGATATGGCTTGTTTGACAGACTGGGTTCCTACATACTGGAACTATAATAACACATGTGTCTGTACATATTGAGCACAAGTCAAACGATAGAGAGGTATATCAAAGTACTAGGTATGTATACAATTTTAGCTGCCCATTATAAAACTTCCTTATGATCCTGGGGGAATCCCACATTACTGGAGTCTTGGCAGGAGACAGGGTCCTGTCCCCTGGCACTGACAGGGCACAGATATATGGCCTAGACTCAACCAATGAGGTGTTCCTACTCAGGACTTAGAACCTGGAAAATACACCACAAATATACAAATTGTTCATAGCAAAGGCAACAGAGTGGAAAAATCAGCCACAGGGATGCACAATGTTCTAGGGCAGCAAAGTCCACTGTGACACTTTAGATCTTTCCAGTGGTCTGAACTTGACTGGGTTTTTCTGTTGCCTAGAATAACTCAACTATGCTTCCAACCTCCTTCTCTAGTCTTCTATCAATTTTGTGAATGATTCAGTACTCTTCCAATAAAAACCCAGCATAGTCCCACACTTGACTCTCTATGTGACCTTGGACAAGTCATTCAGCCACTGTCCACTGGGAGATGGGGAAATAGTACTCACCTCTAAGTTCAGTTGAAAGAATTAAATGAGAAACAGTAAATTGCTTACATGATGGCTGAGGCATAGTAAATGCCAAACAAATGTTACCTCTCCTACTTTTTTATTACTAAATCTCTGAATTTGTATTTATATATGAGTTTATTTCATCAATATACCTAAACTAAAGACTCTTTAGAAATAGGGTCATACATCTCTTAAATTTATTTATGCATTCAGTTAGCCAACGAACATTTATTTGAGGAATTATCAGGCACTTTGCAAGGAAATAAAAGGTAAGCAAAAAAATCCACATAGTTCATTTCTCAAGGCAAAATAGATATCAGTTCAAAAAAACTTCACATATCAATGCAGGGCTACGAAGCAAGGAATGTAATGTCTGAGAGTGCAAAGCAGAAGGATTTAAAATCAAACATTCTCAAGGCAGAGGGGGAACACTGACCTGGAATCTGAAACATGAGTAAGAGTTGACTAGCAAAGACTGGCAAAATGAGCATTCCATGCCAAAATAACCACATGACTAAAGGCCCTGTGGTAAAACAAAACGTGGCATGTTCAAGGACAAGGGACAAAGGACTGTCAAGGACTTAGAGGAGAGCAGTGCAGCATGGTGGGGTGGGGTGCTGGCCCTGCAGATGACATCAGTGTATTTGAAATATCTTAAGAATGATGGGAAAGTATTAAAAAATCCAAGAAGGGTCATTACCAAAGCAAAAATCCATTAGACTGTAGACTTTTAGGAGTTGGTGCTGGAACAAATTAAGACGTTTGGAAACTATTGGGATGGAATGATTGCATTTTATATGTGAGAAGAAGGATGTGTGATTTAAAAGATCAAAGATGGACCGCTATACTATAAATATTTGTTGCCCACAAACCTCATGTCGAAATTTGATCCCCAATATTGTAGGTGAGACCAAATTAAAGGTATTTGGGCCATAAGGGTAGATCCCTTAGGAGTGGTTTGGTACCGTCCCCATGGTAACGAGTAAGTACTTGTTCTGTTAGTTCCTGTGAGAGCTGGTTGTAAAAAGAGCCTGCTGCCTACCACCCCTACCTTGCCTCTTCTCTCACCATGTGAGCTCTGGGCACATTGGCTCTTCGTCGCCTTCCACAATGAGTGGAAGCAGCCTGAAGCCCTCACCTGAAGCAGATACTGGCACCATGTTTCTTGTGCAGCCTGCAGAACTGTGAGCCAAATTAATCTCTTTTTTTAATAAGTTACCCAGCCTCAGGTATTCCTTTACAGCAAAACAAATGAACTAAGACAGTCATCCAAATAGTTTTGCTTTATGAAATGTTTACTCTGCCTATAGTTTGAGGAATGGATGGAAAGAAACAACAAACAGTTACAGGGAAACTACTTAGGAGGCTCCTACAGGAGTCCAGATGTAAGACACTGGTTGATTGAATTAGGTACTAGTGACAGGGATGGGGAGAATTGGGTAAATTGAGGTATTTAGGATGTAAATTTGACCAGACTTTGGGTGGGTTGGTTATTGTAGTAAAGAAGTAGGTGGAGTACAACCCTCATTTCCCCAAAAATTCCTTCCCAGTCTTCTAAATGGAGGACCAGTGTGCTTGCATAGAAACCTAGTACATTTCATGCTCAGATAATTCTCATACAAAATACAAAAATACTCCTAAGACATTCATCTGCAGAGTGCTTTAACATTTACAAAGTATGCTCATATTCACTTTTTTACTTCATTCTCACTGAGGCAAAAGAGAGGGAAATAATGCTTTGTTTCTAGATGGCAAATCTAATATGTCAGGGAACTGGGATCAGGGCCCACATTCTCTGCCTCTTGGTCCAGTGTATATTTCCTTCCACACAGTAGAATTTTTTTCCTATCCAAGTAACTAAGAGAATGGCAGCAGACTTCTCAGACAGGTTTTCTTTCACAAATACACGGCCTTTCATTCAATATCACATTTCATGGACATCTGTGTTTTCTGTGATTCACCAAATTTCCTGATATCAGAGAGAGACTCACTAGCTTGAATTCTTGCATTGTCTCTGCAAAGTTAAGGGAAAATAAGTAACCTGAAATGGCAGTTTCTTCAATGAAACATAGCCAGTTGTGTTCCTTTTTATGCAAGAAATTAGAACAAAAGTTATCCTAAGGGGCAATAAATAACAGAACAACTTTGGAATCATAAAAATCTAGGAGAATTTTAGTTCTGCCAATTAGTAGTAGCCAAATGATGTAGAGCAATTCTCTGAGCCTCTTTTTAAAATTTGCAAAATGATAACTTATATAGCCAACTCTTAAGAGTATTTCAAAATCATAAGTTGGATTACATAGCTACAGTTTGCTACAGTGGCTGGAGAAGACTAAGCTCTCAATAAATGGTAGATGAAATGAGAGCTGACATCTCTTGTGGGAACCACTGTGTAATTAGAAAGTTAGTATCACATAATCAAAGGGCAAGTAAAGGATGAGAGACTTAGCCTATCACACTGTCATTTCTGAGGAATTTGGGGGGTTTCAGGGTCAGCTTATGAATCTGAGAAAGAGGCCTAGATGTTCCTGAGGGAACTAGAGTTACTGATTTATACTTTCCTTTCTTTATGTGTTAATTATTAATTAGTACTATATTGGAGACACAGAGCCAGAATCCCCAGTCCACCTAAGATAATTTTTATCACCACAAATTAACCTCTAAACTGAATAGTCCACACAGAGATCAAGAGATCATCTAGGGTAAGTCTGGCTCTTTTATAGTGACACGGTGTTGACATAGACTTCTATGTCTGTGAGGAAGTAAAATGGCCTCAGAATTAAAAACAAAACAACAAAACAAACAAACAAATAAAAAAACACAGGGAATCCAATTCATTTCAAGACGTTTTTATCATTTTGAGATCCTGGTGATTACTAATTTTTAAGACTCCGACACAACAATCTATCCTGTCGTTGTTAATTGTAATAAATCAAAGTATAAGTAAAAACCTAGAATCACTGCCTCTCTTATTCATTATCTAGGCAGTGTAGGGAGACAGCAGCACATAAAACAAGAATGTTAAATTTTCTTATATTACTCAGAATCCAAGACTGTGAGATGTATTCACAAATTTATTTCCACAAAATATTGAATGAGTATGTAATATACCAAAAATTGTGCCAAACATTCTAGATATATATAAATTAATAAGACACTATCTTTACCATCCAGGAGTTCCTGGCTTAGGGGGTGAAATAGAGACATGGGAGAAAATTTTGCAAACTGTGCATCTGACAAGTTCTAGTATCCAGCATCTACAAGGAACTTAAACAAATTTACAAGAAAAACACAAACAACCTTGTTAATAAGTGGGCAAATGACATAAAGAGACAATTTTCAAAAGAAGACATACATGTGTCCAACAATTACATGAAAAAAGGCTCAATATCACTGATCATTAGAGAAATACAAGTCAAAACTACAATGAGATACTATCTCACACCAGTCAGAATGGTTAAAAAAAGTCAAAAAATAACAGATGCTGGTCAGGTTGAAGAGAAAAAGGAATGCTTATACACTGTTGGTGGGAGTGTAAATTAGTTCAACCATTGTGAAAACTGGTGTGGTAATCCTCAAAGACCTAAAGACAGAAATACCATTCGACCCAGCAATCTCATTACTTGGTATATACCTAAAGGAATACAAATCGTTCTATTCCAATAACACACGTACATGTATGTTCATTGCAGCACTATTCACAATAGCAAAGCTGTGGAATCAACCTAAATGCCCATCAACATTAGACTGGATAAAGAAAATGTGGTACGTATACACCATGGAATACTATGCAGCTGCAAAATAGAAAGAGGTCATATCCTTTGCAGGAAACATGGATGGATCTGGGGGTCATTATCCTTGGCAAACTAACACAGGAACAGAAAACAGAGAATACCCCATGTTCTCACGTATAAGTTGAAGCTAAAAAATGAACACATGTACACACTGCGGGGAACAACACACACTGGGGCCCACTGGAGAGTGGAGGGTAGGAGGAAGAAGATGATCAGGGAAAACAACTAATGGGTACTAGGCTTAATACCTGGATGATGAAATATCTGTACAACAAACCTCCACGATACATGTTTATCTATGTAGCAAACCTACACATCTACCCTGGAACTTAAATAAACTTTTTTAAAAAAGAAACGGTTAATTATAATACAATGCATTTGATGTTTTCATAGAAGCAATTATCTAGCCTAGAAACAATGTGAGACCAGAAAACAGCTCTTATTTTATTTCTCCAAAGTTCAACAGAGTACAACCCGTATAGCAGGTACTCAACAAAAGTTTGTTGAATGAATGCATGCATGCATGAAAAAATCAATTGCAATGATTGAGGCATTGGTGAAAAAAGTGTACAATGGCTCACTATTTCAGGACCACATACTGTGCGTGGTCCCTGAAGTTGTATCTCGAGTTAGAGCTCACAGGTTAGTTACTAGATTATCTCTAATAAGTTGCCTTACTGACGCCTTTCATGGTGTTGGCAAAAATACCTTTTCTTCCTCTCCCTCTCTAGATGATGAGAGTCCCGGTTTGCAATAGCTGGGCGGTAGCATGTGATCAACAGCTTGGTGGGGTGCATCTTGTTATCTGGTGCCTCATGTCTCAGGAAACTGATTGATAGAGAAATACCTGTGGAAACTGAACAAAACCTATTATATTCAAGAATTGTCCTTTAATGTTAGATAATTTCTCTATATCATAAAAAATGCATTTTGTTCATATTTAGCAAAACCTACCATTCCAGCTTGAAGAGAAAATAAGATGGTTATATTTTCATATTGAGAGGCAGACAGCAAATGGAAGATCCAACTGGAGACATTGTCCTTTTTACCAGTTATGTTACTGGTGACATGTAAGAGATCCATGTATATAATTTGAATGAAAGATTAAATAAATACATGAATGAGGAATGAATGAATGAATGAACTCTAACTTGGCGTGGGAGGACACTCTCACATAGAAGGCCAGTTGTACATTGCACACGAGAAAATCTTTTTTTTTTTCCATGAGGCTTATATTTACTTGAAAAATTGGGAAATTTGCAGATACATTTTGTCCTGAGGTTATAATGCCTACCTTAAAATAAGTGGAAACCCTTATACCCAATCCTGAAGATTGAAGTCAGTTTATTTGTTAGAGGAAGGATATTTCTCAAATAGTTCTTAAAATTGGCTACCTGTTTGGCCTTCCCACTGCTAAGTGACTCCTGGGGTTGTTTATTTATTAGTGACCAAACATAAGTATATCTCTTCTGACTAGTATGTCTCTCTTTACTTTTATATATATATATATACTTTAAGTTCTAGGGTAGATGTGCACAACGTGCAGGTTTGTTACATATGTATACATGTGCCATGTTGGTGTGCTGCACCCATTAACTCACCATTTATATTAGGTATATCTCCTAATGCTATACCTTCCCCCTCCCCCCGCCCCATGACAGGCCCTGGTGTGTGATGTTCCCCACCCTATGTTCAGGTGTTCTCATTGTTCAATTCCAACCTGTGAGTGAGAACATGCGGTGTTTGCTTTTCTGTCCTTGCAATAGTTTGCTCAGAATGATGGTGTCCAGCTTCATCCATGTCCCTATAAAGGACATGAACTGCACACGATAAAATCTNCCTTCCCCTCCCCCGCCCCATGACAGGCCCTGGTGTGTGATGTTCCCCACCCTATGTTCAGGTGTTCTCATTGTTCAATTCCAACCTGTGAGTGAGAACATGCGGTGTTTGCTTTTCTGTCCTTGCAATAGTTTGCTCAGAATGATGGTGTCCAGCTTCATCCATGTCCCTATAAAGGACATGAACTGCACACGATAAAATCTTAATTCCTGATACTACCAGTCTAAAATAATAGCAGATTCTTTCCACATGTCTTATAATTTTCTGTCTTAAAGAAATTAGGCGGCCGGGCGCGGTGGCTCGAGCCTGTAATCCCAGCACTTTGGGAGGCCGAGACGGGTGGATCACGAGGTCAGGAGATCGAGACCATCCTGGCTAACATGGTGAAACCCCGTCTCTACTAAAATACAAAAAACTAGCCGGGCGACCTGGCAGGCGCCTGTAGTCCCAGTTACTCGGGAGGCTGAGGCAGGAGAATGGCGTGAACCCGGGAGGCGGAGCTTGCAGTGAGCTGAGATCTGGCCACTGCACTCCAGCCTGGGCGACAGAGCAAGACTCCGTCTCAAAAAAAAAAAAAAGAAAAAAAAAAAAAAGAAATTAGGCATAAAACCACAATTAATAGATACATTTCTGTTCAAAGGGGTCACCTGTACTAGTTGCTAAATTTTCCTGATAGCAGAGGGGCCTGAAGCCAACTTTGATTTTCAAGCCCAGTGGCAAATACAAGTAAATTTGCCTTGTGGTTCTGTCCCTTTTGGTCCCAGATGAAACAAATTTTACCTACTCTAGTTACATCAGATAGAGATGTCATTATTCTTAACCCAGGCTGCACAGAATAATCACCAAGTAAAGTTTTTAAAAATATGCTATTATAAGCCCCATCCCAGACCAATTAAATTAGATTCTCATGGGATAGGACCTAGCCATGTGTATTTTTAAAATGTTTCCCAGGGGCTTCTAATATGTGGTCTAGACTAAGAAATACTGAATAGACTCATTTACACCTCCTGCAGGTGCTAACTAATGCTTCCCAAACTTCAAGGTGCACACAGGTCACTCAGGGACCTTACAAAAATGCAGATTCTGATTTAGTAGGACTGGGGTAGGGTCTGAGATTCTGTCTTGCCAAGAAACTCCAGATGAGGCTAAGATGTTGCTGAGCCATATACTACACTGCAAGTAGCAAGGTGCTAAATCACTCATGAATGGGGACTTCCTACAAGTATTTGAGGAAGAAATGTGTTTTCACACTGCTGATAAAGACATACCCAAGACTGAGCAATTTACAAACAAAAGCAGTTTATTGGACTTACAGTTTCACATGGCTGGGGAGGCCTCACAATCTTGGCAGAAGATGAAAGGCATGTCTCACATGGTGGCAGACAAGATAAGAAGAGCTTGTGCAGGGAAACTCCCTTTTTAAAACCATCATATCTCATGAGACTCATTCACTATCATGAGAACAGCGCAGGAAAGACCCGCTCCCACAATTCAGTCACCTCCCACCAGGTTCCTGGCACGACATGTGGGAATTGTGGTAGTTACAATTCAAGATGAGATTTGGGTAGAGACACACCTGAACCATATCAAAATGGATCTCTGGAGAGACAGCCTCCCGAGGGGTAACATGCATCAGGCACACACTCAGATCCTGCATAAACATTTTTGCTGTTGAATAATGAAAGACTTAGAAATTGGTGAATGACCACAGCTATGAGCTCCCCAACCAGCTAGCCTGGGCCATCTCCCAGTTAGCCACACAGGCCACAATCAATTCAGCAATTCAAGTGTTAATGCCTGCCATGTCAGGGAACCTCTAGGACTCTGCCTCAGCCCTAATGACTTATTGTTTGTTTTGATTTGTCAGTCTTCGCTGAATTGGCTATTAAATCTGGTAAAAATCACTCTTTAGCACCATACCAAGCTATGACCGCTGGATGAGTCAGACCTAGAAAACTGTCAGATCGCTGTCTTGAGGTTGTGCTATGTTGAAAGATGATACATTTATTCACCAATATAGGTGATTTTGATGAATAAAAAACATGAGATCAGCAAGGTCTCATGATAATAGACAAATTAGGTAAAAAGACATGAGTTAAGGAAAAAGTTTGATCTAACAAAATGATTAAATAACAGAAATTTAATATGCAAGTTCACCACAAACAGGCAGATTAAATGAGAGGAAACCCTTGGTTTAATAAAAAAACTAGAGACTCTATGCAACTGAAAATAATTAGAAATTTGCCCTATTGTCATCAACAGAAATCACAGGCCTAGCTAAAAAAAAAAAAAGACAGTTTATCTGTACAAGTAATTGCCATGTATCATATGTATTACAAAAATCAGTTATTATAAAGTGGAATATTTAGTTTTAAAAACATATTTTACGTTGATATTTACTCATGCGTAATTATTTACTTATTTTAAAATCAATTTTCCAGATTAGTAGTTTTAACTACATCTCTAAATGTGTAAAGAATTTTAAGAAAAACAAGAAGAAATTGTAGATCTTTACCGTCTGCATATTTCTTCCAAAATAGTCTAACCAAGAAACAAACAATAACAATAACAAGAAAAACCAGAACCAGCTGAAGATGTGAGCCTTGGGCTCTTCTAAGACACATCCGAGAAAAAAATTCCGAGCGTCCTTGTCAACTCCACAACACCTGTTGCATAGAACAAACCAGGATAGATTCTCTGTCCTAATGCCACAGTATTTTTATTAGTTTCACCTCTCTAGTGTACCTAATTGGGGCCACTGAATCATTTTAAAGTATTACATGAAAATTGTGTGCTTTTAAAGCATCTTAAAATATATCCATTAGAGTTGTAAAGTGCATTTCCATCAGTCTCCTTAAACTTCTAGATGCATAGGTTTAACAAGCTGTTGCCATCCACTATGCCATTATTCTGACTGATCTTTGTTTTACTTTCATTTACCTCAATTTGTACTCTGCCTTTAATTTTTTTTAAGTACAACAGAATTACTAATGTGATTTCTGACTTCATCTTTTCCTTTTCCTGTGGATCTAAATCAAATACTGTGTCATTTTTAATGTACTTAACAAAGGAGGTTTTGAAGCTCAGAAACACGTATGACTAATTATCTGTAACCAAAAAACTGCTTTCCACTTCTTTCTCTTTCCTGCAAGCGGCCTCCCCCCTTGCTAGCACGTCTAATATCAGGACCTTAAAATCCTCCCACCATATGTCAGAGATATTTGATCTTTTTCTGTCTAAGCCTGTGGTGGGCTTATAGTTCACACTGTCTGCTATGTCTGATTCCTCCTCAGGGGAGTCTGATTTCACATTCTAACTACTCCAAATAGGTTTTAGAAATAGTTTCTTCTTGTTTCTTCTCGCTAGACTAAGAAAAGAACAAGCACGAAGAATGAAAAAGAAATAAGCATGCAGTGGCTCTACACTAAAAGACACAGACCTCTCCCTGGTCAGCTCAGTTATCTGACTGTCTACAGCTTTTCCACCCACGTCCTTCCATTGTGTGATAACCAATCCTGAATACAAGCAGAAATACAGATTAGGCTTGCCAAACGTGGACAGATGGGACCAGTCAGGACACAGAGGCAGATATTTCCAGCCCTCTGCTTATTGCACACAGAAACTTGTTGGAAGCCTAAAACGTGGAGTTTTCTTAGCAAATCTAATAAGAAAATGTTTTTAAGAATGCAATGTAGAATACAAAACAGATTCCTTAGGTTTTGTAAATAATGTATTCAGATTCAAGAGAAACATCTATGCAACTTGAAGCTCTTGAACATGACAGCAGCTTCCATTTTTCTTTTCATTTGTTCCTAACTGTTCTCTCCTCTTGGTGGGACTGGCAGGTGGTGCCTGTCCTGCTGCTACTTGCAATGAGTGACCCTGTGATGACAGATGATCTTTGTGGATTCTGGCGTGAAGGGTTTTTTTGTTCTGTTTTTAACCCTAGCAGAGGCTAATTTAACCACATATCGCCATCTTCAAATTGCAGACAACTGGGACTTCCAGTGAATTTTTTTTTTTTAACCATTGGGAGGCCCAACTGCCTCCCTGTGCAAATTTTTAAAGGTGTATTTTAATCCCCAAGCAATAGAAACACACTGACCAAAGCAGTATTCAGGGTAGCACAGAGATGTATTAGAAAAAGTCTCTGTTCAAGATGTACTTTCTGCTGAGATGGGAACAAAATCATATGAGAGATATTAAATAAAATAGTGGGGTCTTAAGGAAACTCAGCATAGTATGATTATGTTGGCAGAAGACTAGAGAGACTGGGCAGACCCGCAGTCAGGGAAGTTTTTGAACAAAGGCAGTGGTATACGCACCCTTTGTCACATTTCTATCCCTCCCTCTCCCCCTTCACCAGCCACTCCTGCAAGTTTCAGGTTTTGGCACTGACTCTCTTGTCAGGTGCCAGATACATCACCCAGCTTGTTTACGGAGAACAAGCTTCTGTTGTTCTACCAGAAAGGAAAGGACAATCAAAAGGAAAGCTCATAATCAACCTCACTCAAAGAATATTTGCATTACTTATTTTCACCAGTAGCTTAGAATTTATACCCATTTTAATTAACGACCCTTTTTTCCACAATAAGCAAGAATAAATGAAAGACTAACTCGGAATCTATGGCAGAACTCACCTGCCTATCCACCCACATTGGGAGGTGTCTCTTGGGAGGAATATGTAACAAGAACAGCATCAGAACTCAGCATTTTCCACCTTAATTAGTGCTTAACTTTGTATATTTGCTCAAGTTATTTCTGTTGGAAAAATGATGGCCTTCAGACAGGATTTGTGCAATGCCCTTGTACATGGGGCCAAAACATGACTCATAAAATGATGCTGGAAAATAAGAAATGGGTTATAAAAGCATAGGGAAAGAGAGAGAAACAGAAAAGTGGTAGAAAATGCCTATGTATTCTCTGCCACCCATACAGAGAGAAGGAACAAACCTTTCCACCAACTTCCCCAAAAGACAAACACACACTTCAAGGAGAATACATTTGCACCACCATAGCAGCACTTTTGTAATACAGTTCTACCTTATGCCTCACTTTGGTGGGTCGGGATGGGTAGTGGTAATGAAGGGAACTCTGGTGGGGAGAGGTAGTACCTTAACATATATACTTCAGGATTTCCAGTTTCCATGACAGTTCCTGAACATTAAAAAGCAATAAATTTGTCATTTGTCATGTGACATGGCATTCTGAAAGTCTATAGGGAGAGACTGGAGGCCATCCCATAATTGGACTTTTCAGGTTCCTTTGATAGTTTTAGCTCTTATTGTTTATTAACCAGTTGAATCTGGTATGCACTATATTCTTAAAATGTGAATAATATAATGAAAACACTGGGAGATCTACCTGCTGCTCTAGTTTGCTAGAAAATATAGTTGGACTCTGAGAATGCAAGAGTAGAACCAAGTCATTTCAACCAACAGTCACTTTGCATAGCCTCTTGGAAAACTTTCTTTGGTCTTTCTCTTCGTGATCATTCCCTGTGAATGACTGTGGCAGAGCGCAAATATGCTCTCTTTCTCTCTCGATAGAGTCTTGCTGTCTCACCCAGGCTGGAGTGCAGTGGCGCGATTTCAACTCACCACAACCTCCACCTCCCTGTTTCAAGCGATTCTCCTGCCTCAGCCTCCCGAGTAGCTGGGATCATAGGCGTGTGCCACATCACCCAGCTATTGTGTGTGTGTGTGTGTGTGTGTGTGTGTGTGTGTGTGTGTGTTAGAGAGAGGGTTTCACCATGTTGGCCAGGCTGGTCTTGAACTCCTGACCTCAGGTGATCCACCCGCCTCGGCCTCCCAGGGTGCTGGGGTTACAGGTATGAGACACCACACCCAGCCACAAACATTCTTAGATTCGTGTTTTTTATTCTTTTATTTTTCCTGTGCTTTCTTGACTGTAGTCTTAACGTGGAAAGTCCAAACAATGCAGAGATACATAGAGCAAGAGTCAAACTAAAATACCTTTAGAGGTCAACAAGGCCACATAAATGTGTGAAGCAAACCAGATGGCAGGGATATGGGGGCCCTTCCACCTCTTGAAGAACTAGCGAAAATGTGCCCAGCCTCAATGTCTGGATTTTTTTTTTTTTTTTTTTTTTTTTTTTTTTTTGAGACGGAGTCTCGCTCTGTCGCCCAGGCTGGAGTGCAGTGGCAGGATCTCAGCTCACTGCAAGCTCCGCCTCCCGGGTTCCCGCCATTCTCCTGCCTCAGCCTCCCGAGTAGCTGGGACTACAGGCGCCGCCACCTCGCCCGGCTAGTTTTTTTGTGTTTTTTAATAGAGAAGGGGTTTCAACGTGTTCGCCAGGAGGGTCTCCACCTCCTGACGTCGTGATCTGCCCGCCTTGGCCTCCCACAGTGCTGGGATTACAGGCTTGAGCCACCGCGCCCGGCCATGTCTGGAATTTTAATTCAAAAAGCTAAACAACAACAACAACAACACGTCTGCCTAAAGTACATCTAAGACCTCACATACTGCCAGTTTCAGCAAGGAAATGAGGGTCTCCTTCACCTTTCTGCCCACTTACAATTATTTCATTGCATTATTCACTCGCTTTCATGTGTATGTTCGTGTGTTGTGTGTGTCTGTGCTTATGTCTGTATTTGCTTACACAGTATCACCACTTAAAAGGCATTGGGCATTAAACACCAAGAATGGACAGCACAGCATAGTGTAACTATGTGGTCAATGCATGTTGCCTCGGATCCTTGACGCAGAGAGAAGAGAATGAATAAGATTTGTGCAGGCTCACAAAATTCACAATGGCTCTGCATTAAAAATGGGAATACGTAGGAACCAGAGCCTAAGCAGAAGTACAAAAGATGAGACACGTGCGCCCCAGGCGGCAGGAAACTGTTGGGGAAGATGGCTCAGATTCTGATATGAGCACCAGTGGGAGCGAGAAATTCAGGCAGAGTTAGGTCAGTGAAAAGGAACTGACTCCATTTGTAAAATAAAAAAATCTAAATAGCACAGAGGTCCGTAAGATGAAAGAGCATTACTGATATTTTTTTCAGGATAGCACATCAAAGTAAAGAGAAGGAGAAAGCGAAACAAGTTCTGATGTTAAATGAAGAAAACAGAATTGAACTTTTGAGCAAAAAAATAAAATTGGAAGCTTTAAAAGTAGAGGCTTTAAGAAAAGAAGTAAATCCTAAGGCAACACCAACTATTCTACAACTGAAGAGCTTGTGGTTTCAGACAATCTTAGATACTCTTTAAATCATACCCCTTATGAATATTCAGATATATATGTTCTTCAGCCCAGTATAAAATGTTGGATCTTTTATTTCTGCAGTAAGCTCTTTTCCCTGTCTCCCTCCCTCTCTTCCCCAAAGAAATGTATGCTAATCTCAATTTATAAAAAGAGTTAACAGGTCCCTCAATATGTCGTCTATGAAGTCACAAACTGAATAGAGATCTTCCTAGTTGCATCTTATCAGAGGAAAATAAAACAGAAAAATCTGACTCTGTTTCCTGTGCTGAGAAAATTTATTTAGCTCTCTTAAATGTTATGCTCACTGAAACCCTCAAACTTGAGCTTTGTTCTTCCTATGGGTATGAGGTTAAAAAAAAATCTTATTTCATTTTCATCCACACATTCACAAAGTTCATCTGTCAAGAGCTCTCTGGAAGCAAAGTCCTGAGAAGGTTTTGTCTCCAGTCCCTACTACGCAAGGCAGTGTCTAGTGCATCTTACAGCTTAGGTTAATCTGTAATTTAGTCTAAAGCTGTTCTGGAACTTCACAGGTTGGGGTGTCTTTCAAGTGATTCATGAATCCATGTTTAAACCATAAACTTTAAATGTTGTACATCTGCATTCTAATCTAAAGCAACCTTAAATACAGCAGCTGGCAGCAGGCTGTATCTCACATTGCCTGCCAAGGAATCCAGCCATTGGTGTGTTCACAGCCACGGAATTATCACGGCTGTAACAACTGAATTCATGTTAGTTCTTAACTTCAAGCTGATTGGTTTACTTGGCTGCACTTGTGTTTATTTCTTTCGTAGCTTTTGTTATATTTATTTGACAGCCACTTATTTGGCATTTTCTCCAAGGAACAGACAAGTACACATACATAATTTCACAGGCACACTTTGACTTTGTGTATAGCATCAATACATAAGGAAAAGTGCATGTGAGTAGTTTTCAGAGCTGTGATATGTCACCTAAGGACAGGAAACTAAGTTAGAGTAATCACTCATCTAACATGCCTCATTGTACTTAGGTATTGAAGAATAACATACTAGATGTTTTGGTCCTCACAACTCTCTACCTTTCTTTCTCATTACCTTATAATCAGGTAACCATGGTTAACTAGATTTCATGTTTTCCTATTAGATAAAACATCTATAAAATGTTTATAGGGAGATAAGGAGAACATCTTCTGTTCTTTCTACCACCATTTCCTCTTGTTACACAAATAGCTCTGTCTCTGCACTGTCGTTTCTCCAACCTATCCCACACACTTCTGTCAAATTAATTTTCCTACACTCTGCTTGGAAATCCTGTGCTTAAAAATTTCATGGGGTCCTGACTTGCAACAAGAAAAGGACCCTACACAATACCTTCTGATACAACTAAACAGTCGACTTACTCTTCCTAAACACTGTAGTCACACCCTGATTCTAAGTCCTCAATCACTTTCTCATCAATTTTTTTTTACAAAATAAATTCAGATTTCCTTTTCGTCTTGTTCTGTAAAGACTTCCCTGTCACCCGAGGTCCTCAGAGATAAGTATATGAACTAAGAGCCAGAGTTCCTGTTCATGCTCAACAATGTGGTTTAAACACATTATAAACATTATCTCAAATAATTCTCACAAAACACCTCCAAGGAAAGCACTATCAGTCGTCCCACTATGCAAGATGAGAAGACAGTCATCTATATAATTAAGTCACTTGTCCACTGTTACAGGGCTAGTCAATGGTAGAGCCAGTGTTTAAATACTAATCATATCATTATTGCATCTCCTCCTTGAGACTTCTTTGAGATGCCCCTAGTTCATTAATTTGGCTAGCTTGCTTTTGCTTGCATATAATTTTCATCACCCGTTAGGAGACATGGCCCACTAAAAGCTGATGCTCTTGTCCACTGCCTTATGTGTTAGAGGTGTGGAATGGTTCATTGGACTCTCCATCAAATATTTCTCGTTTTCTTCAGCACATAAGCTGATGGTACCTAGCAGCTCTCTTGTATTTTGGCATGACTGTATGCCAGTCGTGGTTAGTGAAATGTAAGGAGAACAGATTTTGTTTCCAGGTGGATGCTTTAAGAGTCACAGTGCAATTCACTGTCTTTTAGTCCCTCAGCTGTGACTTTCCAATAAGATCCCAATAGGTGCCATTCTAAGAGCCTGGGTTCCAGAGTGAAGCCCACATGGAGCAGAGTACCCAGTGGACCTGTGCTGGGCCTGGGAGAAAAGCAAACCTTTGCAGTTTTATCACTATATTTTTTTCTGCATAACAACTAGCCAATCTAACTAACAACAGTGCGTCTGTGAAGAGTTGTGACAGGAACTCACGTGAAAGCAAAAACCGGAAGAACTCACCAATTATATTTAAAACATCCACAAAATGTCTGCAAGAAAGGTGGTAAAGCGAAGAAGCTTTTCACCGGGGAAAATCTGATCCTTAAGGATTTTCAGTTCAATTGTGGTCACAGTCAAGTGCTGGATCATAAAAGGAGACTCTAGAAAACCCAGTTTTGATTTGAAACTCTTTTTCATAAGCTCTGCATGGATCACAATTCTCCTGTTTAGAGCACCTATTACTTTTTCTATTTTCTCTTTGTCCAAATGGCTATTCTCCAGGCCACTCTTACCCTCATGCCTTTTTCCTTTGATTATTTTACTCCCGTTTATTTATTTATTTATTATAATTTAAGTTCTGGGATTCCTGTGCGCAACGTGCAGGTTTGTTACATAGGTATACATGTGCCATGATGGTTTGCTGCACCTATCAACCCATCATCTACATTAGGTATTTCTCCTAATGCTGTCCCTCCCCTAGCCCCCAGCCCCTGACAGACCACGGTGTGTGATGTTCCCCTCCCTGTGTCCATGTGTTCTCATTGTTCAGTTCCCACTTATGAGTGAGAACATGTGGTGTTTGGTTTTTTGTTCCTGTGTTAGTTTGCTGAGAATGATGTTTCCAGCTTCATCCATGTCCCTGCAAATGACATGAACAACTCATTTCTTTTTACTGATGATAGTTCATGGTTAATACTATGCCATATTTCTACTTTTATTCCCAGTCTAACCATTGATCGGGCATTTGGGTGGTCCCAAAGTCTTTTGCTATTGTGAATTGGTGCCTGCAAATAAACATACGTGGGCATTGTCCCTTTATACGCTGAATGATTATAATCCCCTTTTTGGGTAATATACCCCCAGTTAATGGGATGCCTGGTCCCCAATGGTATTCCCTATTTCTGGAATCCTTGAGGAATCGCCCACCACTGCCTTCTGCATGGTTTGAAACTAATTTTACACTTTCCCACCCAACAGTGTAAAAGTTGTTTCCTATTTCCTCTCCACATCCCTCAATCCACACCTGTTTGTTTTTCCTGACTTTGAAATGATGCATTCCTACACTGGTGTGAGATGGTATCTCCATTGGGTTTTTGATTTGCATTTCCTCTAATGACCAGTGGATGATGAGTTGTTTTGTTTGTTTTTTTCCTTTTCCATGTTTGTTGGCCACATAAATGTTTTCTTCTGAGAAGTGTTTGTTCATATCCTTCGCCCACTTCTGGATGGGGTTATTTCTTTTTTTCTTGTAAATTTGTTTAAGTTCTTTGTAGATTCTGAATATTAGCCCTTTGTCAGATGGATACATTGCAAAAATGTTCTCCCATTGTGTAGGCTACCTGTTCACTCGGATGATAGTTTATTTTGCTGTGCAGAAGCTCTTTAGTTTCATTAGATCCCATTTGTCTATTTTGGCTTTTGTTGCCATTGCTTTTTGTGTTTTGGTCATGAAGTCTTTGCCCATGCCTATGTCCTGAATGGTACTGCTTAGGTTTTCTTCTAGGGTTTTTATGGTTTTAGGTTTTATGCTTAAACCTTAAATCCATCTTGAGTTAATTTTTGTATAACGTGTAAGGAAGGAGTCCAGTTTCAGTTTTCTGCATATGGCTAGCCAGTTTTCCCAACATCATTTATTAAATTGGGAATCCTTTCCCCACTGCTTGTTTTTGTCAGGTTATCAAAGATCAGGTGATTGTAGATGTGTGGTGTTATTTGTGAGGGCTCTGTTCTGTTCCATTGGTCTGTCTCTGTTTTGTTACCAGTACCATGCTGTTTTGGTTACTGTAGCCTTGTAGTATAGTTTGAAGTCAGGTAGCATGATGCCTCCAGATTTGTTCGTTTTGCTTAGAATTGTCTTGGCTATACAGGGATGTGAAGGACTTCTTCAAGGAGGACTCAAACCACTTCTCAAGAAGTAAGAGAGGACACAAACAAATGGAAAAACATTCCATGCTCATGGATAGGAAGAATCAATATTGTGAAAATGGCCATACTGCCCAAAGTAATTTATAGATTCAATGCTATCCTTATCAAGCTACTATTACCACAGAATTAGAAAAAATGACTTTAAATTCCATATGGCACTCTTCAGTTTTTAAGAGTCTCTAAGTATGTACAATAAACTTCCCATCACAGGGACTATATCCAGAGCATCCTTCTCTATATATCACAGTTCAATTTCCAGTCTTTCCAGCTGTAAAGAAAGAAAGAAAGAAGAAAAGTATATGCTACTCAGCCCCAGTTTTAAAAATGGGAGTGGGATGCTCTGGGTAACCAAATTTTCCCATTTATGGATGGAGATAATTGGCTCTTATTTCACCTTTAGGATGAGTATATGTTATTTTACTTCCCTTCTTTAGCTTTGAGATTATAATATAATCGTTGCTGTTATATTTGATCAAAGGTCTCCAGATCACCATTCTATACATCATTGAATATTGTATGGTAGTATAAGTAGAGCTGGAAATAATGTAGAAAATTATGTGAATATGTATTTATTCCATGACATTCCTAGAAGAGTAAAAATTAAATCTCAGACATTAAATTTTGTTTGTAGCTTACAGATTAGAAAGTGTATAGCATCCGTAATAAAAATATAATTATAGGAGAGTAAATTTTAAAATTTCTAGTTAGGTGAAGGTATCTTGTATTAAAGTTGAGATAGGAATTCCCTAAAGACAATATTCGGAGTAATATTCGGAAGTATTTTAATAGAACTAGTCCCCTAATACGATTTACAAAGGAGTTTAATTAAAGCAAATGTGTAACTAATAGGCAATTTAAGAAGATCAGACAATTATTCAAAAGTTAAATTAATTGAAGTATCCAATGTATGGTGAGCAGTGAGAAGAGAGTTGGGGAACCAGGAATTTCCCTATAGGAAAAACGATACATGGACAATTGAAAGTATCTTCTAGAGGTTGTGGTCCCCAATCCCCACCCCCAACCAACCCAACCCCCCGCACCCTTCCTGCAGGGTACAATTACGATTTTCATTAGGAACATGATCTAATTGTGAATGTGCTTGTGAGGGATGTGGGTTGCCTGTTCCCCTTATGAGAATCTTAATGCCTCTAATGACCTGTTCCCAACTGGCTCCTACACCCCAAAGATGGGACCTTCTAGTTCGGGAAAACAAGCTAAGGCTCCCACCCTGATTCTACATTAACAGAATATGAAGGTATATAATGACTAAATCCATTGTAATTAACAATGTAAATAATATAAAGTACACAATAATATGTAATAGCCTGGAAATCATCCTACAAACCATCCCAAAAGAGAGACCACAAGGAAAGAAGAAAACCTACCCCCAGTCCCTGGGAAAATGTCCTTCCATGAACCTATCCCTTGAATGCCAGAAAGTTGGGACCACTGCTCCTAGAGGCAACAAAGAATATGAGTGCCTTTGTCCTTTTCTATTGTTAAGACGCAACACCAGCCTGATATTTTGAAAACCTCGAGAGCTAAGGGTACCACAGGAACTAAGAAAAGTTGGCACTTGCCCCTACTAACCAATTTAATTTGGACCTATCTCGCCCCGAGACCTTATTGAATTCCTCCTCCAAAAGCCCCCCAAAGAGGCCAAAAAGGTACATAGTTGGATACTTAACTGTTCCAATAAGGTGGTTTTACTTTCAGCCTCGCTGAATGCCACGCGTTGGTGTGTTATACATTTTCAGCATCATCTAGTTTAAAACATATAGAGCAATCAAAGTTATAAATTGTTAATTGTCATTGGGGATTTGAAAATTTAATAAGCCAATTACCTGAACACATTCCTTTATAGATTTTTATTTCCTACTGAGAAAGTTGTTCCAATTTTCAGGCCTAAAGCTAAATCAGCCCTCCCAGAAATGTTAATTGAATGGAAATCCATCAATGCATAGCCTTTTTCTTAACTGTATTTCCAGAAGTAATTTTTCCAGTGTGATTTATGGAAGGCTGAAATAAAGTAGTGAGCTCATAAAAGGGGAGCTAACAGTAAGTGAAAATTCAAAAGATCTGACATAAGATGGAAGAAGAACAAATCTTTTTTTATGAAAAGGAGCTAGCTGACCTATGTCTCCTTTAATACAGCAGTGCCTTTCCTATAAGGATAAATCTAAAAAAGCCTCATAAACTCCTTCCTTGTATTCTGAAGCAATGCTTGTAGAATGTGTATATAATGTTTAGTTACGCTATATCCTGAAGCCACATGAAGTGAAGGGGTGGGTCTTTTTCCAGTTTTTATGGGAAGTATTTGTTCCTAAAAAAAAACACCTCTGAAATTAAGCTAAGAAGTTTATTTTACTAAGTAATTCGGTTTTCTCTTCTTGTTTTTGTCCATAGAAACAGGGGTCCAAATATAAACTTTTCTGTAAAGGAAGGCCAAAATGGTAAATATTTTAGTGATTTGCAAAACATATGGTCCCATCTTCAACTACTCAACTCTGCAGTTTTTTAGATGTGAAAAGCCAACGGATAAGATGATAACATAATGAATGGGTAGTATGGCTCAGTTCCAATAAAACTGTGAATTACAATAAAAGGAAGCCCAGGACTAGAATTTAGCTCACTGTCATAGTTTGCTAAACCTCTGGCCTAAGAATATTTAAATAGAAAGAAACATAGTATCTAGAGGTTGTGTGTGGGTGGTGTGATGTGTGTGATGTGTTGTGTGTGTGTTTTGTTTGGTTGGTTGGTTAGGGTTTTGTTGTTGTTGTTGTTGTTGTTAGTTTGTTTGCTTATTTGTTTGTTTTGCCAAAAACATGAAGTTCTTTCCAGGCTTCCTTAATATGTTTTCATTCATCTGCCCCAAAATGCTAAGAGTTCAAAGGATTTTTTGTCTTTGATTTGCTGCTGTTAGGGGTGATACATTTTTAAGCCATCCCCATGACTTCACTTATCATTTAAGAAATGATGTCTCTCAAATACCTTTCTTCTAAATGCCAGAGCACCACATCTAACTGTGTATCTTCTAACCAGGAGCTCATATATAGACATATTAAAGATACATCAATCTAGGTCTAAATTAGAACATGTTTTCTTTCCACCCAGTTTGCCATATATCCTACTTAGCCATAGGAATATAACCACTCCCTGAAATACTCTAATGCTTTCTTTTCCTTCCAACTCCATATCAACTTTTCCTGGTTTCATCTAACTGGCTGTAAACTCTGTAACTTCCTCTCCATCTCTACTGTCTCTGCCAAAAATTTTTGTCTCCTTCCTGAGATATTGTTAGAATATATGTATGGATCCCCACTCTCCAGTATTTTCCTTTTCAAAACACATCTCACTGTTGCTTATTTTCCTAAAATGTCATTTTTTGACTAAAGACCTACAATTATTTCTTTTCCCTACAAAAAGATCAACATAGAATAAAAAGCCTTTCCAACACCAGCCTATCTACCCTGCCTTGCTTCCCTTCACCTCTACTCAGTGCTACCCCACCTGCTGTGGGAGTTCATGCAAAAGTCATACTGGATAATACCTCTCCTTTCCCACAGAACCAATGTCACTGGAAATTTTTGCACACTAGATTACATCCTTTCCATGTTCCACATACTATGCCAGATTCTGAGGATACAAATATGAAAAAGACAAAAAGTTGACAAGTTTGTAGTATAGCTGGGACAACCAAATCAAACACATCTTGATAATATAGAGACAATATGAGAAGGAGCTCAGTATAGTGGTTTAAACATGGACCATGGCATGGCATTATCTGAATTCGCATTCCATTGTCCCACTTGGTTGAGGGACATTTAGCAGGTTACTTAGTGTCTTAGTTCATTTTGGCTGCTATAACAAAGTGTTGTAGACTGGGTAATTGATAAACAATAGAAATGTGTTTCTCACAGTTCAGGATGCTGAGAAATCTAAGATCAAAGTGCCAGTAGATTTGGTGTCAAGTGAGAGATTGCTCTCTGCATCAAAGATGGTGCCTTCTAGCTATGTTCTCACATGATGGAAGAGCAAACAGGGATCTCTGAGGACTATTTTATAAAGGCACTCATTCCATTCTTAGAGTGGAGCCCCTATGACCTTATCACCTTCCAAAGGCACCATATTTTGCTACCATCACCCTGGTGATAGGTTTCAACATAAGAATTTAGAGGTATACAAATATTCAAGACCTAGAATTTGGCCTCTCTGTGTTTTAGTAATAGATAACTTGTCAATAAAATAATGGTATAAAGAGCATATCTTAGAGGAGTATTGCAATGATTAAATGAGTAAATAGTTTGTAAATTCTTTTGAACAGTGTCTGGCATAGGAAGCACTATAAAATATAGACAGACAAATAACATATGGGTACATATAAATCATATAAAATTTTATAAAACATATGTATATTATATATGCCCGTAAATACATATATACTGTTGTATCAGGCCATTCTTGCATTGCTATAAATGCCTGAGACTGGATAATTTATAAAGAAGAGAGGTTTAATTGGCTCACAGTTCCGCAAGCATTACAGAAAGCATGGTGCTGGCATCTGCTTGGCTTCTCGTGAAGCCTCAGGGAGCTTTCATTCATGGCAGAAGGTAAAGTGAGAGCAGGCAGGTTACATGACAAGAGCCAGAGCAAGTAAGAGAGTGGGGGAGGGAGGCGTCACACACTTCTAAACAACCAGACCTCATGAGAACTTCCTATCAGGAAGACATCACTAAGCCATGAGGGATCTGCCCCCAGGACCAAAATACCCCCCACCAGGCCCAACTTCCAGCATTGGGGACTATAATTCAATATGAGATTTGGGTGAGGACAAATATCCAAACTATATCAACTGTATATATGTGTGTATATGCATATAAATAAGTATTATTATTAGTTAGTCAACAATAGGAAAACTGGTGAGGAAGCAAGTAATTACACATACAGAGTGAGGAAAAGTTGAAGAAAGAAAGAAGGCATTTCCATGGAACTTGGAAAATTAAGTGACAATTAAGAAGCAGAACCAGGCTTTAAACCCAAGTCAGTCTGTCTCCAAAGCACGTTTTATGCTAGTGTGTTCTAAGCATCATGTTTATATTAGTCTAGTCTTTTATCACAGAATTTTTATATAAAAGGTCCTTTGCATTGTTCTTTGGTTTCTACACAAAATCTAGCTTTAAATGACTACAGGAGTTCATGATCATGAACCTCTGGGCCTGTCTTTATGTCAATTATCTTTCCCTTCACATCATTTTTATATCTAGAAGCAACTGTGATAGAGAAGAAAGGAGGTTTTAATCAGAAGTTTTAAGTTGCAAGTCCAGGTTTCTCTATGTCATGGGGCAAGTTACTTTAAATCTGGTGAGATTTTTCGCACACATAAAATGGAGGTGGGGGTACTTTACTCACAGCACACAGGAGAGGATTAAAGCAGTCACTGCCTGGATAAACACCTGTAAACTTCAGAGAAATATGTGCACAGATGGTGTTGTTATAGGTCTCCAAATTCCGCCTGTCTTTTCAGACCCACCTCAAGCTCACTAACTTCTACAAAACTTTCCTGCCCATTCAAAATCAGTGATCACCTGTTATAAATTTAAATCACTGCCTGTACCACTGAGGCAGCTTTTGATTATGAGACTCTTTTATTTTATCGTATCACTGTGTCATTATTTAATAGTCAATATGTATGTAATTTATTTATTCAAGTGGACCCAAAACCTCTGCTTGATATATACTATATTGTACAGTGTATATATGGGGAATACCACTGTTTCAAAAACTATGCTAAGCACATAGTGGGGTTAATAGATATTGATTAATAAAAAATAACAAGATAAATTGAGAAAAGGGAAAGTAGAGTCAAATGTAATCTTAAAATAAGTAATGGAACACATATATTGTGCCAAAATAATTTTGAATATACCTTCATTATTACAATATCTGTAACAAGTTAAATGTCTTTCCTGTTTATAGAAACCATTAGCTTCTAGGTTAATTCTGAAATAAAAGCTGGGTGAGCACCTACTGGGTGCTAGGGCTGAGGCTTTCAGGAGAAAATGAGACAACAGGCTGTTTCCTTCATAGAAAACGAAATGCCTGAGATGACTCAGTCTCAACCCAAAGCACATCTTTTGTATTAAATTTGCTCTTCATCAGCAAAACTGGATCTGGATGTCTAATGAAATGTATAACATGCAGTAGGCACTTAGTTAATTAAGGTATTCAGCACATGTTGAAAGAGGGAAATTAGAAATTAGAGGACTATATAATAATCTTAGGATATGGAGATTGAAGTGGAGTTGGGTAGGAATTTAAACGTAAGCAATATCCTCTTAAAGAGTATGATTCAGAGAAAAAAAGTGACATAGAAAAGACAGGAAAATCAAAAGTGCAGAGCTAGGCAAGACTTTTCCAGCAAGAATTCTCAGCAAGTGTTTTCCATGTATTTTCATGACATTTGTCAAGTTGTATTTAAATGCTATGATTATACATTCAAATTTTAACTATGCACACCCTCTCCCTCAAATGCTTCCTTATAAATCCAAGTCTTATTCTCACATTAGTATTTTGATAAAGTAGGAATTTTATTTTCTTCCCTTGATGCACTCTAATTTTAAAGAAAGTAGAAATCACATGTCTGACATCCATATAGACACACAAATATACTATTTCTTCAGAAGAAAAGAAGGAAAATGAACATTTATTTCATCTAATTGTGAACCTAGTATGTATACTACCTATTTGGATAGACAGTACATAGCTGGGCTTTTAACTCATATACCTGGCTAAATGGACCACAGACTGAAAGGTGACTGGGGTTTCAGTGATTTTCAAATAGTGGTATTTTATTAGCCCTCGGAATGACAATAATACTTAAATATACAGAGTTTTTAAAAGCCCAGAACTTTTGTGTATTAAAACAAAACAAGCCCAGTACTCAACTTATTTTGAAAATATGGATAAAATACTCAAAATCTAAAATGAACTAAACTCGTCTTTCGTCTTTTAATCATCTGAGGTAGCAAATTAATCCTGATTAAGTTGAACATCTTACATTTTCAGTATTCATTTTCTATAAGCAATACTAGTGTAAATGCTTCACAGTCTAAAGAAATTCAATTTTGTTGTTTAATTTTGGGATGATGATAAGAAATGGGTGAAGGAGATGATCATCACAACTCAGAGTGGTACATGACATTCCTTATGCAAACAGGCTTTATTTACTTGCCTTCTTATAATTATAAAGTAACTTCAATAAACTGTGTCTATGCAAATGCAGGGAGAATCCTAAAGGGAAAGTTTCGTGTTGATGTATGCCAAATACGATAGTTCTTTATTTTGCACATATTTTCTCTGTCTCTCTCTCTCTCTCTCTCTCTCTCTAAGTGTGCTGGAACGACCTAGGAAGAGAAAAGTATGGTCTTTCTTAGACTTCAAAAGTTAAAAATATGCAATGAATCGTCTTGAATAACATTTTAAATATTAGCCCTTCTACTAAGTTTTGTAGAAGTTTAAATCTAAAGAGCATATTGAGTTAAAAGGCAAATATAATATTCACTGACTGATTGCAACAAATGCTATAGTTCTGCTTATCTTTCTCAGTTCTGTGTTCTTTCCATTACCTTGCTACTTTAGATAGATGTACTGGGGGTGAAAAGGGGTGATCTATTAAATGAATAGGTTCCAGTACTTTGTGATTAATAGAAGATTTTACATTCTTAGATACACACACTAATAACTCAGAGTCAGAGCAGCATTTATAGCATGGGGAACAGAAGGAAAATTGTTTATCTAACAGATCATGGTCTTGAAAAGCTTTTATTGTCTTGGAAGGCTTGATTCCATCGCCTTCTCCTCCTGAGCCAGAGAAAGGAGCTGTCCAAATTATAGATGTGAAGGCTAAAAAGTATTTACAACCTAGTCCACCGTTTCTGAAATACTATTTGTGACAAGCTGGCATTCTGGAAATGCCTCTTTCAACAATAAGGAAGATGTTATCCACAGATCCGAACCATCTCTCAAAGTCAGCTTTGCTTCCTTTGTGTGCTGAGTAATGTTGGCCAAGTAAGTCTAGGCCCACCCACTGTTGGCTCCACCTCTAGCCCACCTCCACGCCTGATGACCTCTTTAATAAATCCTTTTCCTCCAACATAAAGCTCCAAAAAGACTGAAAGTCAATTTTTTGTTACTACTCCTTAAGTGGTATTTATTTTTCTCGACTTGTCCAGTTGAAATAGCAGTAATATGCCCCAGAGGGCACTGTTTCTGTCAAGCTCAGAGAAGCAGCAGCAGGAGCACTGTGAGGTGCATCAGTTCTGAAGCAGGCGGGTAAGTTCTGGAGCCTGGAGACTCCCAGAGACTTACAATCCAAAGGAGAGAGCTGAGCAGATGTGAAGGGCAATTCTGTTCAAAGGGAGCTAAAAAGCTTGAATTCATGGTAGAGGAACCACGGGAGGTGATTGAAAGGCAAAGGTGGCTGTACCACAGAGGGGAGATTCCCCAGCACCCAACAAATTGCTGCTGCTTGGAAGTGAGGAATGTTGTGAGGACATTCCATGACTTATCCTTCCAGTAACATGGATATAAATTAAATATTTGTTTAATAACACTAGAGGAAAGCTAAAGAGTAGACTTTTGTTCTGACTCTTAAAGTACTAGTTTTAATTCCTTTCCAGGTAATCCAAATGATGTACTTATGCACTATCAAATATCTGTGTGCTTTTTTCCTCTCCAGGCATGCCTTGTGATTGGGCTAATTATGAACATATATTGGCATCCATTCAGAAGAACTAAAATTGCTTTCCTCCCCAACACAGAAACATATTTGCTGACAAGAAATCATAATAATAATGATAACAATAATGTAAGAAGAAGAAGGAGAAAAGGAGAAGAAGAAACAAAAAGCTTGAGTTCTCCCTGGCTTGCAAGGACAAAGAGTACACAGTAAGTCTGAGCAACTCTGTGTAGAGAGAACCTCCTATAATCAGAGCCAGAAACTTTCCAATGGAAAAATTCGACACTAGTTTTTTTTTGTTTTTTTAAGTTAAAAAAGAGAAAAAAAGAAAAAGAAAAGGTGCAATTATAGGCAGGGAGACATGTGGCCAAGAGAACCCTCAAGACTGGTGTTCTTTAGGGCCTTTCAAGTTGTTCCTTAGCTTTAAGCTGCATGGATCTGTCAAGAGACAGAATGGGGATTTGGCACTTTAGGTGAACAAAATGTCATATGCACTCACATCTGTGTCATTACATGAATAAAGTCAGCAGATGGATCCAACTGTCCCTGCAGATATAGCATTTTATGCTTGTCCACACAGGTCTCACCAGCTCAACCCACACTCAGCAGGTTCAAATCTCTGGCGTGATAATCAATGTCATGTCAAAATTGTGCTACAGAACTTGTGTTGTATTCTCTGCTTACATTTAATGCCTTCAGATCTCAGCAAGTCTGTGAGAGTTTGCATGACTCATGTAAATGTTCTTTCTGATCCCTTAAAGCAAATAGAAGTTATGAAGAGATGAAATTCTACTAATCTGTACTTCCTCTCTGTAATCTCACTGACAGGTGTTTCATCACTGTATGGATCCTTCCCTAAAAAGAAAGTATTTTGTAACCACGTACAGCTCTTTATATGACCATGAAGCAGTCTTTTATTCTGAAATAGAACCAAAATAAATACCTTACTTACTGTTCACATATTAGCATTCCAGACTATTGGTCTTAGCCATCTCCCATAATTGAATGCTAAGCTTTTTCCATTAAAATGTATCTAATCCTCAGATTTTGTTTTCAAGATTCTGAACTGAGCCATGAAAACTTTCTAGGAACATCAATATTCTCTTCTTCCTGTGCAACGTCCACTGCCATGGACAACTAACTGTAAATAACGTAAGAGGAAGCTTGCAGCTCATGCCTTCTCTCTGGGACCTAAGATGCATATCTGGAAAAGAAATTAAGATGAGAAGAGGGTGTGAAGTCAAAAGGAAATGATAAAGAGTCTTTACAAACACTTTTTGATTAGAACAAAGTTTCATCTGATTAATCTGGCCCCGAGTCTTTGCTATACAGCACAAGATTGCAAAATGAACAAAACCCTTGTGGGATCTCAAAAGGAATAAACTAACCTAAATATATTGCATTTTCTTTATTATATATATATTTATATATTAGCAAGGACATCATAGACATTATTAAGCAGTCAAAGAAGCAAGGAGAATAACTTGATTCTTTGCTGCTCCAGCCCACAATTGAAAAAAAAGAAGAGAGAGAGAGAGAGATACAAGAAAAAAGATATAGGGAGAGTGAGGAGGATGATTATGCTTTACTGTAGAAAGATGTTTTCTGACAACCACAGCCAACTGTCCAACAGTGGAATCAGCACGTTAAGTGAACTCGTCATTAGAAAGTTGGAAGATGAGGCAGATATCCATCATTCAGGAATATTCTTTGAGTAATTGCTTCCATGGGTAAAGACTACTATAAAGTCTTATGAATTCCATAATAACTCATAGCAGCAGAAGTCTCCCTACATATTCCGTACACCTTCAAAATGACCTCCATTGCATCAATTTAGTACTCACTACCATGACTCAAGTAATAGACACAAAATTATCTAAACTTATTTACTCAGAACACATATATTCATCAGGAATGTAACATCAGTGAAATTAATTCAATATAATGTCAATAGTTTCATTTATTTAACTGAGGAAAGAACAGCAGCTCATGATACAACCTTCAATGTGGTTCTCTCCATTAGAGAAGATAAAAGTGTTTTTCCAAAGAAAAACTCGAGAAAACACATCAGCCTTCCAGTTTGAACACCAGTGGTAAAGATGTAACACACTTGGAGCACCAGATGTCCCCGTATGGTCTGGTTAATTGAAAGCCATAGTCCCTACATGTACAATCAGCCTCACACACGGCCTGTTAATTCGATTGTCCTGTTGGTTTGCCCATTCATGTTCCTGGAGCGTTTTGTATTTCTTTTCTCTTTGCTAAAATTTGCCTCTCCCCTGGAAATTAAACCAGTTTTCTTTTTTAATGCATCTCAAAGGGCATGCAGATCTGTAGGACCCTTAGTAAATTGGGTTTTCAAATAAAGAAAGAACGGCCTGAAAAAGTTTCAGAGTAGTCCATGTGTACATTTCTTTAAGCTGTAAAAGATGGAGCCGACTTCATATATAACTGATAATATCATTGTATTGAGAATAGAATCTTCCCACTTATAGAAGGTCACATTTCTGGCAACTTCAACAAAATCATCTGTTAAAAATAATCTAAGAAGAAATTGAATATATCCAGGCAAACACATACACATGTGTGCAAGCACATACACACACACATGCACACAGATCTCTGAGTACCTGAAGTTTTTGTCATGAGGACTCACAAAGAGACCATTCATTTGATGTCCTGGATGAAAACTTAGTTTCTCATCTAAGTTGTTGAAACTCTTAAATGCAGTCATACATTGCTTAATGATGGGGATACATTCTGATAAACGTGTCATTTGGTTAATTTCGTCATTGTGTGAACATCATAGAGTGTACTTGCACAAATCAAGATGGCTTAGCCTACTACATACCTAGGCTACATGCTCCAGCCTATTACTCCTAGATGACAAACCCATATTTCACGTTACTGTGCTGAATATCACTAGTCAATTGTAACACAATGGTAAGTACTCACATATCTAAACATATCTAAACACAGAAAGGATATAAGACAGTAAAAATAAAGTATTACAATCTTATGGGACCACTGTCATATATATCATCCATCGCTGACCAAAATATTGTTATGTGAGTACATGGTGTGAGTACATGGTGGTTTCCTAGCCCTGAGCAATTTAGAAGAAACAAGCTAGGGAGGGGTGGGAGGACAAGGAAGAGATATCTGGAGGCAAGCAGAAAAAAGCCAGCAAGAAGACAACTAACTACTTGATTTAGCTGGAGAAATAAACTAAACAGCATGAGCAGATTATAAAAATACTATGTAGCTCAGAAAAATTAGGAATGTTCAATAATATTACAATAATTTGTTTGACAAGGATGACATTACTGAGCTAGCAAAACAACATTTTGTTCTTTTCACTTGACCCCTAGCGATAGCACCTTTTGAATCAGTGGCATCAGTTGTTTCAAGGGGCAACAGTACTCAGCCAAGTTCAGAAGAGTCATTGCTTGGTTTGAAGTTCCAAAATAATTTTTTTTTTTTTTTTTTTTTTAGCCCAATGTGAAGCGTCAAGTTAAGTCAAGTATTTTCTTTTTTTATTTTCTGGAATTGGGCTTTTTTGAAAGAGAAAGTGATTTTCTTAAAAATACAAGAAGTTTTTTTGAAAATATGGTGTCATGCTATGGGAGATGAAGATCACAGAATTTCTTCTGTGAGTCATAGAATGAGGAAGAAGAAAGATGTGCTATGAGAATAGTAAAAAACAAAACACACACACACACACACACACACACACACACACACAACACGAAAAAGCTTTTCCGGTGCTGGGAGAAGCTGGACAAAAGTAAAAGAAGGGCAAAGTGTTTGATGTGAGTGATGTTGTCTGACACTTGTCTTTCACCAAACTCAGGGCTAAGGGATTAAGGGATATCCTAAAAACACCCAGATTGGTTTGGGAAAATCTAAAAACATTGTGTGCTGAGACCTTGCTTCCCTGGGCTACTGCAAGCCTCTAGGAGGATCTCCTGCAGCGGATGCTCTTGGTGCCCACTCAGACCTTCTCAGATCTCTTTTGCTACTGTTTCTATCCCCTTGATTATGTGTGCTTTGTCACAATCTGTGCCCATATGCCCTTCAGGGTTTTGTTCCTGTAATGAGCCAGAAGTGCGCGGAAGTTTACAGTCCCTTCAAGGTGGTGAGGATCTAGGACATCAGCCAAGAAAGAAGCACACAATTCCGTTTTCTTGCCTCAAGATGAAACAAACTCCAAGATAAAATGTATATGTCCGTTGGGATCAGTCTGAGCCTGGAGTTCCCCCTGAAGCTGCAATCATAATCTGTTTTTCTTCATTATTCTAATTATTCACTCTCTTTCCACTCTCTCCTGGAAGCATTGTTTAAATAACCCACTTGTAGTCCAATCCTTAGTTCAAATCCACTTCTGGAAAAACTAACTTAAAGCAATTGGTACATGAAGTGGTCCTTCTTATAGACTGTCTAAATGGGATTCTAGGTTTTGGATAACATGTAGGACAGATATGAATGAGGATCATATCACAGTGGTGTGTGGAATGTTGATGAGCCCTGTTAGGCCACAGTAATGTTGCTATTACTTGAGAAAAGGTACAAGTAGAAGGGAATGCACTGGCTTTGGTAAATATCTTTCACATTTGAGAGGTATAAAGGAAATAGTACGTATAAGGACTTTGAAATTAGTTGGTGGTTGCTAAGTGGCATTGACGCTTTGAAGGGAGAAAATGACAGGCTGAAGTTAACCAATTACTAACTTACAACAAAATGTGAAAAACAGAGAGCCAAAGACATCCTTTAAAAAAAACCCTTACCATCTGTAGGCAGAGGAGAGCCCAAATTATGACCAGGCACAGGACTTAATGATAAAGTATGGTAACTTCCATGCGGAATGAATTTGCTAGCTGATTAAGTCTCTCACTCCAAAAGTAGCTACCTGGTAGTGAGATCCTGAGACTTGGGATAGAAACATGTGGTAGATGCACATGGCAACCTAGTACCCACAGATTTATCAAAACCTTCTGGGCCTGTTAGAGGATAGAGTAACCCTCCTTCCTCTTGTTCAAAGACTATGCAGATGTTTCAACCAAGACAGAGACTTTGTAGAAAAATGCTGCACTTCTCAAGATCTGTTCCTATCTCCCATCCTGGACACCAAACCAAGAACTAAGATCACTGGGGAAGTGCTGTCCTGCTTAAGAAGGAAAGGGATTATAGATTGAATGGTCTTCAGGACCCAATTACTTTGTAGCAACATATACTAGAAAAATGCCTTGGAATAAATTTTGAGGGTATTAGATGGCTAAGGAGGAGAATTTAGTATATAAAGCTGGATAATAGAAAGTTTGTTTATTTGGGGACAAAATCCTCTAACTCAGGATTTTTCACTTTTTAGAAAACCCTCTGGAGCTGGATCTAATAAGTTGCTGCCTTAAGAACTTTTGTCATGTGAGCCTGTAAAAAACAATGGCCCTCATTACATGATGTGAAAATGGAAGAGCTGACCTGGTGCAGTATGGAGAAAGAGAGCAAAAGGCTCAGATAAGTGGGCATGCCTGTATGTAACTAATATGTAACCCCCATCCCTCCAAAACACCAGTTGACTACGTTCAGGAAAGCCTAAGGGACATTCTGTTTACTATAGCAATATGGAATAATGAATTCCTTTAGTGACAGCGTCTCTAATATTGCCGAGAATCTTACAGCAGCTGTCTGCTGAAGCCTGGGATTGGTAATACAAGATGCTTTTATGGAACTGGGCTTCTTATTAACAGTAAGTATGAAAGATTCAGGTGGCAGACTTTAACCATTAGAGGCAGAGGAGATGTAATTATCCTAACAGAAAACTAGGTCAAAATGGTAGCCATGGGTCCTGGCTCTCAGGGGATTTATGTCAACGACTAAAAGATGATGGTGTGTCTGGGGCCAATAGAGATGAGTTGCTGAGAAGGTTTTATATCTTCTTAAGAAGGGGAGATCAAAAATGTTGATATCAATCACTTCAGTTGAAAATTCCACACCTGGGCCAGTTTCCACATCTAGAATCCAAAGATTAAAAGATATTAAGCTCCCAAGGAAGGAAGATGCAATGTGACAACATGCCTTACAGTAGCGATGCTCCTTGTCCTTTCCCAACCAGACCTGCAGCCATCTACCTAAGTAATTGTATATTCAAAAAAGAGAAATACACAGATTTTAAGAGTGGTTGGGCCTGAACTAATCCTGATATCAGGAATCCAAAGCATTATGCTGATTCCTCTATTAAAGTATAGGCATGTGGGTATCAAGTAATAAATAGATTTCTGGCCTAGGTTTTTTTTATTTGTTTGTTCATTTGTTTTTGAGGTGGAGTGTTGTTCTTGTCATCCAGGCTGGAGTGTAACGGCATGATCTTGGCTCATTGTAACCTTCATCTCCCAGATTGAAGCAATTCTCTTGCCTCAGCCTCCCAAGTAGCTGGGACTATAGGCACCTGCCACCAAGCCTGGCTAATTTTTTTTTATTTTTGGTAGAGACAGGGTTTCACCATGTTGACCACGCTGGTCTCAAACTCCTGACCTCAGGTGATCCACCTGCCTCAGCCTCCCAAAGTGCTGGGATTACAGGCGTGAGCCACTGTGTCCAGCTTAGATTTCTGGCTTAGGTTTAACAAATAGAGAGTCTCATGAATACAGACTTATCCAGTGATCATTCCTCTGACTCCTGGATGAATAAATGAAATGGAAATACTGAGGATCTGATAAAACCCTAACATTGATTCTTTGATCCATGGACAAGAACAATTATAGTAGGAAAAGATATTTTTATCACACTACAATACCCAGTATAGAGCATTCATTGCAGAAGAGGGACTAAACAATTAGGTGAACAGGATGATTCATCAAACAGATGTTAGTTGGCATTTGTCCTTGATTACCCCAGTGCTTGCACAATAGATTCATAAACAGATTAGCCATGATGTCAAGGATGGAAGCTATCCATGACTTAGCTATTGACACTAAAAACATTCTCTTCAAATTTATCAGCCAGGCCGGGCGCGGTGGCTCAAGCCTGTAATCCCAGCACTTTGGTGGGAGACCGAGACGGGGGATCACAGGTCAGGAGATCGAGACCATCCTGGCTAACACGGTGAAACCCGTCTCTACTAAACTACAAAAACTAAAGCCGGGCAGGTGGCGGTCGCCTGTGTCCAGCTACTCAGGGAGGCTGAGCGGTGAGAATGCGTTGAACCCGGGAGGCGGACGCTTGCAGTGAGCTGAGATCCGGCCACTTGCACTCCAGCCTGGCGACAGAGCAACGACTCCGTCTCAAAAAAAAAAAAAAAAAACTCTAGTTCGTAGTAAGTTGATTACATGGGACCACTTTCATCCTAGAAAGGAAAGCACTTTTTCAGGATTAAAAAAGAAAAAAGAAAAGGGGGTTGTCTCTTCCAGCCAGAGTGCCTTGGCATGCACTGTGTCTGAGGGCTCACAGAATGCCTTATTTACAGGCACAGAATCCTGAATAATATCATATTGGGTCACAGTACCTACTTAATAGCAAAAGATGTGCAGCAGTAGGCACATGACCAGATGATCCATTGATCTTATCACATACCACACAATATAGAAACTGCTGGCCTGACACAATGCTGAAATACAGTCTTAAAGGTACAGCTGAGGCATTATCTCAGATATGTACCTGTTGTGAAGGTAGGGAATTGTCCTTCAGAATATGATATAAACCTTAAAGTAACAATCTTTGTATGGACCTGGGTCCCCAAACAGTAAACTACGTGAGTCCTAGAACCAATGCATGGAAGTATAATTTCCCTGCTCGTTATTATTCCCACTGACATATGTGAGAATGTGTGCTTCCCTTCTCTGCATCTTTAGGCTGTGAAAGTTTAAAGGTCCTAGTCTTCATAGAGGAGTGGCACTATCAAGTCACAAGTAAGAGCCCACTGAGTGTAAAACGTTGGCTGCCATTGAGTCTCTTTGACTCCTCACACTAGTAAACCAGTAGGAAAGAAAATACAATTTTTGACAGAAATAATTGACCTTAATCATTATGAAGACTTAGGGTTGCTATTATGTAACAGAGCTAGAGTATCATTCTCAGCCTCAGCTTTTATTTCAGGTATTATATTTATTTCATCTAATATTTCCATTTGATTCTTTTTTATGGTTTCTATTTCTCTGCCGATATTTTCTGCTTTTTGATCTATTATAAGCATATTTTCCTGATAGCATTATTATAATAGCTACTGTGAAACATTTGCCTGCTAATTTTCAAATCTGTTTTATCTCAGGATCAGTCTCTATTAATTGTATTTTCTCTTGAGAATGGGTCCCATTTTCTATATTTTCTATTACTTCATATACAAAATTACTTTGAGTTGTATTGTGAAATTGTGAATATATATTTTGGAGACTGGATTTTGGTATGTTGCTCCAGAAAGTGTTGATATCTGGTGTTTGTTTGTTTTGTTTTATCAGGTAGTTTACTGATGGGACAGAAACTAGAAACTCTGTCTCCCAAGCAGCAGCCTAAATGTTAGATCTGTTTTTTGTTCTTGATGTTTTCTTTTGTTTTGTTTTGTTTTGTTCTTAACTGGGTAGTTTGGAGTCTTTCCCATATATGAGTGGTTCAGGGGCTATCCAGAGACTTTTAGAGTTTATACACAAATGTGCATGGGATTTGTGCATAGAATCTAGAATTCTCTCTCTCTGGACCCCTCCTGTCTGAGGGACAGACTCCTATATTTCCAGCTATTGTGGTTGCCTCAAACTTGGTCCTTTGATTCTTTAGGCCAGAGATACTGCATATTTGTAAATGATAATTTTACATGCTCCATATAGAATGGAAAGAGAACTATCTCCAATCTAGAAGCCATGAAAATGAAAAATGCCTTTTATCCATACATTTTCTTTATCCAGCTACTGACTGTCTCCAAAATCTTCTTTTGTTTTGCCTCCAATGCCTTCGGGTAGTTTTGTTGTTGTTGTTGTTATTTTGTCTAGGGTATGCATGTTATCTGTGCAAATGTTACTGGATGGAAGCTTACTTGGTCATACAGGAAGTGTATCACAGTGGCTCCCAGAGGAAGTTTTAACTGTGAATAAACAGTCGCAGCAACCATAACTGCATGGTAACCAGAGCAAACCACTCAAATGATTCTCGGGTTCACTCCACACAACTATCAACTATATTGTCTCTTCTGAGTGCCTTGGCATGTACCATATTTGAGGGCTTACAGAATATCTTATTTACTGGCACAGAATGCTGAATAATACCAGGATGCTAGAGCGAGTTTAAAATGGGTGTTAGAGGAGGGAAATTATGAGCGTCTGTTTTGGTCTTGAGACCAACTATGGCAGTGGCAATTAAAGCTTGTCACATCAAGATGTCTTATCAGTTTTTCTGCAGAAATTGTGACCAGTTGGGTTTTTGAAAAATCTGTGAACTTCATGCAAAAGCAGTGCAAGGTAGACTGAAGCAGATGTTTCTGGGCCCCTGCCCAAATACCCTCAGGTCCTAGCATCTCTGTGTATCTGTCCCTCAGCTTCTGCTATTCTGCTAAAGACTTGCATCTTTGATATTTTACAGAAGATTACCTTTGAGATACAGGAGCAACCTTGTTAGAAGTGCCAAGTAATTTATGACCACCACTCACTTCCCACCCCTGCCTCTTAACCAACGAGTAATTGATGTGGGAGTAAAAAGGCCTACCTTCCTTAGTTCAAAATGCAAACTCTAAAGCATAATTTTACTCCAGAACTCCTGCAGAATCTAGCTGAGAGTAGAACTTTATCTGACCCTGGGTCCTTGGTGGGTCTTCCTGATCCATACCCTGCTTCCCCTGCTTCTACATCAGTTTCTTTTGGGAATACTTACTTACAAATTTACATACACTCAAATCCCTGCATCAAGGTCTGTTTCTGGGAGACCTTGACCTAAAGCACTTCATACTTAGTGTGTAGCTCCTCTAACAAGGAATGAGCACAGTCAAATATCGAAGACTGAAAGAGGACCTGAAGCCTCATGGAATTTGCCCGTGCATCATGACAGGTGCCACATGCCAGCACAATACCCCAAGACTAGCCACATACCAACAGATACAGCAACCAGTCCACACCAGCAGATGCAGAAATCTACCAACTGTGGCATATTTTAGCAGTGGTCTGAAGTATAACTCAAAGGGTAAAAGCCCCTAACCAACTGCCTGCATTACTCCAGAAGCATCTCCTGTTCAAGACTTCTCCCACATTCCCTGCAAAAATGCTGCAGAAAAGAGATGGAGAAGAAACTACAACAGTTGAGAATTTGCCCAAAAGTGCTACATTTTAATCTACACAGTGCCTGCAATTTAAAAAAAAAAAAACAAACTTACATATAAATCTGGGTAGAAAACAGTCAGATTAGACTGAATATGCTGGAATACAAGAAAGAAGTTATTTATTCCATGAAGACTGAAGCCATCAAAGCCATGTTCAGTTACATAAAATGTATTTATATTTTACTTTTCACATCTAAGTGTTTACGTTTTCATCCATGTAAATTTCCATTCGAGTAAAGTTTAAAATTTTCAAAGTAATTTCTACCACCTAATAGGAAGGCAAAAAATTTCACCCCATTAACAAAAAAAAAGAAAAGAATGCTCAAGTGGTTGAATAACTTGCCTGAGGTCACAAACAAACCAGTTAATGCAAAAGAAAGACCCAAAACAAATTTTCTGACCCAATGAAGTCCAATTCAGCTTATCCTTGAGATTTGGAAGTAGTGTGAGACAATAGTTGAAGGCTAGGCATGACAGTGAATTGATTCCTACACTTCATTTGTAGCTTGGTGCCCACAATATATTAATTCACACTGCTTCCAACAACTCTTGGGACCAAATATTTTAATATTACCTGGATGGTTGTGGACATGTTCATGAAACGCACTGCTTACTTTTTCAGAGAAATACTTTACTCATCTACTATACCAGAGAGCTCCAACCCTTCTGGATGTTCCAATCCAGTTTTTAACAAACTTTTCTGTGCATGAGAATTACCTCCAGAGGTTTTAAAAGACACCTGCATCTGGAACACATCCCATCCCAGAGGTTCAGAATTAGTGGATCAGAATGAGTCTTGGCATCTGTATTTTTAACTTTCTCTTTGGATGACTCTCATGCACAGCAATGTTTGAAAATTGCTGCTCCTACTTGACTTGTCTATTCCTGAACTCTGGTGTCAAATTTTGCCTCTGTCTTCCTTGTCCTTGGCTTCTCTTTTCTTTGACTCCCATGATCCCACCTCAGTTCATTACTGGATTTAATTCAGTAACTCCCCAGTGAATCTTCCTTTTCAGCCTGAAACTATGTGAGTATGCTAAGCTCTTATAACTTCTCAGATGACTTATATTAACAAATCAGACACTTGAATCTCTGTAGCATCCCAATCTGAAGGTATCTTGCTTTCTTATTCACTCTTTGGAGCAAAAATCACTTGCTCCAAACTGAAATTGGCTGGGCTAACACATGGAACCTTTAGTTCCTCTCAGCACACAATGATTCTGCCAGACCACCATTTTCAAATGAAATGGATTATACTGCAAAGGCAGCCCTATGACCTAAAGCCTTGTGCGAATGATTTTTGATCATATCATTTACCAGCCGGCTCTTCACTAGAGATGGAAAAATCTTATATCTCAGATAATATTAAAAGCTCAATATTATGTGAAATCTAAAATTGCCCCATACACAGTTCAGTAATGTTCTCATGTTATTGTACGACTTCAAAGATAACTTGGGGTCAACTCATGTTCTTTAGAATTTTATACAAGAAAGTCCAGTCTTCACCTTGTACTTTGTGGTACAAATGAGAATGAGTCACAGAAACACATCTGTAGCTCTTTAGCTATAAATAGAGTTCAAAGGAGTCTAAAAGAATGGTTGTCAATAACTAGGCCACTTGATTGACAGGCATTTATGACTTCCTGTTTTGCACTTAACATTTTGAACTTGTAATGACTGAAAAGACAAAGTATACACTTCTGGTCTAATTTATTTATTTACATTGCCTTGTATCAAAATGTTTGGCAGTGTTTTTTAAAAGAGGTAAATTTTATTCAGTGAGGTAATCTTTGTGACATATTAGACAGAAATGGTAAAGGAATGGCCTCTCATTCTGTTATCAAGATCTGTCTTTTGTTCTACATTTTCAGCATTCTACTTCTTGTCTGAATCACTTGATAATATTAGTATCTAGGAGTTTTGAGACAGTATAATGTGAAACCATGCTCAATCTGGAAAATAAAATAGACAGTTTACTCACTTTAATAGTTCATATCTCTTATGTCATAGCTTAGTGCCTGGATGTACTGCTAGGGGGCAGAGCTGAGAAGAAACAGGATGTTATGAACAGGAAGATCCCTATGTTGTTGAGTATTTATTTGTTTATTTACTGAGACCAAGTCTTGCTCTGTCACCCAGGCTGGGGGGCAGTGGCATGATCCCTGCTCACTGGAGCCTCTGCCTCCCAGGTTGAAATTATTCTCCTGCCCCAGCCTACCAGCCTACCAAGCTGGGACTACAGGTGTGGACAACCATGCCCAGCTAATTTTTGTATTTTTTAGTACAGAAAGGGTTTCACCATATTGCCCAGGCTGGTCTTGAACTCCTGACTTTGAGCGATCCACCCACCTTGAACTCCCAAAGTGCTGGGATTACACGCGTGAGCCACCACACATGGCCTACATTTGAATATTTAAAGTCTGCTTCTGACCCGGTGCAGTGGCTCACACCTGTAATGCCAGCACTTTGGGAGGCCGAGGTGGGTGGATCACCTGAGGTCAGGAGTTTGAGGCCAGTTTGACCAACATGGTGAAACCCCGTTTCTACTAAAAATACAAAAATTAGCCTGGCATAGTGGTGGGCACCTGTAATCCCAGCTACTCAGGAGGCTGAGGGAGGAGAATCACTTGAACCCAGGAGGTGGAGGTTGCAGTGCCCGAGATCACATCACTGCACTCCAGCCTGGGGGACAAGAGCAAAAATGCATCTAAAAGAGAAGAAGAAGAAGAAGGAGAAGCAGCAGAAGAAGAAGGCATGGCAAAGTCAGAGGAATTGATTCTACTGCCTCCTATCCCTGCCTCAACACCAGCTGTGGCTGTTACTCAGAGTATTATCTATGCAGCTAAAACCTCCGGATTGCCAGCTTTGCCCAGGAGGACAGGCGAGAAAGATTTTCATAAAGTTTCTTCTTCCTTCTTCATGGAAAACAATCATATTCACCATTAACTTTTACAGCTGTCTTGCAACTGTGTGTTATGCCACCTTGGTCTACAATAGTCTCAATTGTTTCCAAAGAGATTCCATTACACATTTTTTTTTTTAATTTTAAAATAGTCAGTGTGAATAAATGAGTGTACAAGTATATATACTTTAACTTTGAGTAAAATGTTCCATTTATAATGCCATTAAAGTATATAATGAAATGAGAAAAAAAGCAGAATTTATAACTATAACAAGTAAGTGATAGGCCAGGCATAGTGGCTCACACCTGTAATCCCCACTTTAAGAGGCCAAGGTGGGCAGATTGCTTGAGCTCAGGAGTTCGAAACCAGCCTGGGCAACATGGCAAAACTTCATCTCTACAAAAAAAACATGAAAAAAAAATGTAGCTGGGCATGGTGGCAAACACCTGTAGTCCCATCTACTTCAGAGGCTAAGGTGGGAAGATTGCCTGAGCCCAAGAGTTCAAAGCTGTATCCACGCCACTGTACTCCAGCCTGGGTGACAAACCCTATTTAAAAAAAAAGAAAAAAGAGAGAGAAAGGAAGGAAGGAAGGAAGGAAGGAAGGAAGGAAGGAAGGAAGGAAGGAAGGAA